>NC_092814.1:318940490-319248740 GCF_023375885.2 Dermacentor andersoni | reverse complement strand
AAAACTAGTAAAGAAGAAAGAGGCCAACCTAGATGCAGCAAGGGTAAAAGCAGATCAATTGAGGCTGGTGCTAGCAAACAAATATGGAGCCCTAGAACAGAGAGATTAAGACGACGTAGAGGTAACGAATGAAACCGTAACCAGGCTAGGCTTCCGAAGCAGCGATTGAAGTGGGAGGTAAGGCACCAAGGCAACCAGTAGGTAAGCTCTCCCAAGTAAGGAAGGACCTAATAAAGAAACGACAAAGAATAAAAGTGTTCGAGAGATGAGAAAGAATTCGCGCAACTGTCAAAAGTGATCAACAAGGAGAAAGTAAGGGATATACGAAATTATAAGGTGAGAAAGGCAGAGGAAGCGGTAAAAAATGGACCGAGCATGAAAAGTGCGAAGAAAACTTGATTTGGACAAGCCAAGATGTATGCACTGAAAGATAAGCAGGGGAATATCATCAGCCATATCGAAGATATAGTAAAAGCAGCGGAAGAATTCTATACTGACCTGAACAGTACCCATAGCAGCCACTATACCTCCGTTAGAAGTAGTAATGAACAATTTATAGAGGCTCATTCTAAAACTAACGATGAAGTTAGAAGGACCTTGCAAGTCATTAAACACGGTAAAGCGGCAGAAGAAGACGGAATAACAGTCGATTTAATCAAAGATGGAGGAGATATGAAGCTTGAAAAGCTTGCGACCCTTTATACGAAATGTTTCACGACTTCAAAAGTTCCAGAGAACTGGGAAGAATGCCAACACTACACTAATCCACAAAATGGGAGACGTTAAAGAACTGAAAAATTATAGGCCCATTAGCTTACTTCCAGTAATGTATGAAATATTCACCGATGTAATTTTCAGTAGAATAAGGGCAACACTTGACTTCAGTCAACCAAGAGAACACTACGATTGAGCACCTCTATGCCATCAATCAGGTAATCGAGAAATATGCAGAGCACAATCAACCTCTCTATATGGCATTCATAGATTGCGAAAATGCATTTGATTCACTTGAGATACCAGCAGTCCTAGAGGCATTACGCAATCAAGGAGTAAAGGAGGCTTACGTGAATAGCTTGGAAAATACCTATAAAGATTCCACAGCTATCTTGATTCTCCGCAAATAGAAAGATACCTGTAAGGAAAGGGGTCAGGCAAGGAGACACAATGTCTCCAATGCTGTTCATTGCGTGTTTGGCAGAAGTATTCAAGCTGTTAAATTGGGATGGATTAGGGGTAAGGATCAACGGCGAATATCTCAGCAACCTTCGGTTTCCAGATGACATTGTCCTATTCAGCAACACTGGGGACGAGCTACAGCTAATGACTGAGGTCTTTAACAGAGAGAGTGTAAGAGTGGGGTTGAAGATTAATATGCAGAAGACAAAGATAATGCTCAATATCCTGTCAAGTGAACAAGAGTTCAGGATCGCCAGTCAGCCTTTAGAGTCTGTGAAGGAGTACGTTTACCCAACTGAATTACTCGCAGGGGACCCAGATCACGAGAAGAGAATTTACAGAAGAATAAGAATGGGTCGGAGTGCATAAGGCAGAGATTGCCAGATCCTGATTGGAAACTTGCCAGTATCCTTGAAAAGAAAGGTATACATTCAACGTATTCTACCGGTGCTAACATATGGGTCAGAAACTTGGAGGTTGACGAAAAGAAGCTCGAGAACAAGTTAAGGACAGCGCAAAGAGCGATGGAACTAAGAATGTTAGGCGTAACATTCGCGAGCGATGGGGATCAGAGAGCAAACGGGGATAGCCGATATTCTAATTGATATTAAGAAAAAAAACATAGAGCTGGGCAGGCCACGTAATGAGTAGGTTAGATAATCGGTGGACCATTAGCGTTACAGAATGGGTGCCAAGAGAAGGGACGCGCAGTCGAAAACGGCAGATAACAAGGGGGGAGGGGTGATGAAATTAGGAAATTCGCAGGTGCAAGTTGGAATCGGTTGGCGCATAACCGGGGTAATTGGAAATCGCAGGGAGAGGCCCTTGTCCTGCAGTGAATATAACATAGGCTAATGATTATGTTGACGATGATGAAATGCGGCTGCCGAGGTCGGGATAAAATTCGCGACCTCGAGCAGTGACATATCCGCAAAGCTACCGCGGTGCCACAGAAGCGTTAATTTGACGAGCGACCGCTTCCGTAGTGTCGCGGAGACCCTGTGGTGTGCTTTAATTAATGCGGGTCTGCTTCTGCACACCCTACGTAAATTGTCTATACATATTTGCATGGTGTTTATTTTTCAGAAATTGCAGAAGCGTACCGTACCGTAACTTAAATTTATACCGTCTCCCCGCAACAGCTGTCGTGTCTAGTATAGTGGAATCTCGTTGATACGATTCTGCATAATACGTTTTGTGGCCTAATGCGTTTTTCTTTTTATTCCCGGCCAACGTCCTTTCGAAATGATGCATTTTCATGCGTTTAATACGATCACATTGCCCAAAGTTGAATAATACGACCGCGAAAGTGGATCTTGACCGACGTTTCTAGAAATCCTACGTTTATTCTTCGGTATACAAGCTCAAACGGCGCTCCAACAAGCCACGATCTGCACGTTGGAGAGCCACTGATGCCACGGCAGCGTTGGTTTTGCGGCTGAAAAATCGCTGCCAGGCGCAGTCGCTGCTAGAAATGATGCTGATGCGCCAGGAAATGCATCGCGCCATCTAGCGAAACGTATGATAATCAATGAAAAAGGTGCGCAATGCTCTCGGCAGACGGCGACTTCCCTTCCCGACTTTTTGCGATGCTCTCTGCCGTCCACGCTTCCTGCGCTGTTTCTTTGTTCTCTTGGTGCCTTGTTGATGTCTTCGGTGGTGCTGCAGTGGTTATTACGGTTTATTTTTTTGTTATCCGCTGGCTGCATTGTTGCTGCGCGGCGGTGCTGCCAGACTTGTGACAATGTCGAGGAAACGCAAGGCGCGCAGTTTAAAAGAAAAACTGGAAATTGTAATCCTAGACATTGAAAAGAAGAAAGTGCAGCGCAAATTGACCAGCTACTTCAGTATTTCTCAATAAAAGTGAGTGCTGAAGGATTATGCATGTTTCCTCTTTTTTTTTTTTTTTTACTTCTTGGGTTAACACGATTTTTGCATAATACGTTTTATTTTCCGGTTCCCGTGAAAAATGTATCAACGAGCGTTTCCTTGTCTTATTACGCCACCTTGCCCTACTGCCTCCCCCCCCGCCCCGTCCTTGTACGTGAACTAGGTGCGAAGTGTGGCAAGTATGTTATTCACTCGTTTGGCGACTGCGTTGGTTCTACCCATTTTCTACCTCCTCTCCCCCCTGCCCCCTACCATTCTATCTAGCTTCACTCTGGACTTGCACGTTGGCAGAAAGGTAAGCGCTGCAATTGCTACTATGGTTTTGCGGGGGGTCACTGATAATTACAGCTGTCAAGATGTGGCGACGTCCAGGGAGCTCCAGAGGGCACTGTGCTCTTTCGGCGCGGTGCTAAGGTCAAACAAGTTTCTTGCATCTCCTTTCTTCTCTGCCATGCTCTTTCCATGTATATACACGCTCTGAACCACCCCCGACGTGGCGTGTCAGACAGCAGCAGCATCAGTGGGAAAGTCGAAGGAAGAGGTAAAGAAAGCTTTGCTCTTCTCAGGTTCCATGTCATCAACGGCAATCTGCCAGTACCCGGAGCGAAGGTCTATCGAAGAAAAATATTTTGCACCAAATAAATAATCGAGGGCGTCATCCATCCGCGACAGCGGATACAAGTCTTTTTTTGTTACTTTTTTGAGATGGCGATCGTCGACACAGAAGCGCCAGCTGTCATCCTTCTCTCTGAGGAGCACAACCGGGGAAGCCCAAAGGCTACAAGAAGGCTCAGTGATCTCAATGACTTCCTTCTGCATGACTTGGCGCTCAGACGCGATAGGGTCGTCGGTGAATCGGGCCGGCGTCGCCGGTGTGTATCCGATGTTTCACAACGGACGTATGACCCAGTGGCCGGTCATCCCTGCCACTGTCCCGGAACGGCACGAGAAGGTAACGAAGTGCGCCCACATGGTGGGCCAGATGGTCAGGAGCGGTCGTTTTTTTTATTTTTTTATTCAAGTACCCTAAAGGCGCATGCGGGCATTACATGGGGGCGTTACAGTAAATCAGTGACAGATACTGTACACGCATTTAAACATATCATGCATGTTAATATAAAAACAAGAACATACGCGGAAAAACGAACAAAAACCCATAAAAGCACTACGACACATCCTAAACGTTAAAGAATTAAATTATGGGGTTTTGTGTGCCAAAACCACTTTCTGATTATGAGGCACGCCGTAGTGGAGGGCTCCGGAAATTTCGACCACCTGGGGTTCTATAACGTGCATCTAAATCTAAGTACATGGGTGTTTTCGCCCCCATCCTAAACGTTGAAGACACCTAGAGCCATTAAAATCGGTGTTACACAATATCAAAGTTAGTTGGTTACTTTATACAAGGAAAATGCTTGCTAAAATAGGTGTGCATACCAGCAGATACTGCATGTAACAATGAAAGAGGAACACAAGCAGAAAAAAAAATGTATGCTCGGGTTGCTGGGCCCGCACCAACAAAAGGTAGGCGACGCAGTATCACCAGTTAAGGCAGAATATGGTAGTCGCAAACAGGGGCCAAGTTTGCAAAAGATAAATCCTCAGGTAGCACTTAAGGGCAGGTACTGAAATTCACCACAGGAAGACAGGTGCCATTGTCTTTTATACAGACGACCGTGTGTGGGAATACGATGTTCTGCGACGGGAGGACGGTGGTGTTGGACGACACTGTGTAATCGCCGTCGGCGACAAGTGGAGCGGGTGAAACGGCAATATAGGTTCCGGCTCGGTGACGTAGGTGAACGTAGTTGGTTCACCTACGTGTTCACTGTACGTATACACAAAACCGCGCAACGAGATGTTTAAATATACCTATCACTCTCCAATAAATCTACGTATCTAAGAAAAAGTCACTGTATATAATGCGTCGAACAAGGCAAGTAAACATGTCGCGCAAACACAGATTCCCCGACCACAGAAACCTAGACCCCCCCCCCCCCCTCCCTCCTCTGCCCCCGATGCATCACGCGCGACAAAAGGCTGTGCGCAACCTCCCCACTTTTCTCCCTAGCGCACATAACACTGAGCCACCATCGTCGGCTCATTCCCCCTCCCCCCCCCCACTACGCTTTCACTCGCACATACAGCACGCGGCGCGCGGTGACGATGTTCATACGGAACATGATGGCGACGCCAGGAATGCGCCAGGAGTGTCCATACAATTGCCATCGTAATAATATAGTAAGTGTATCCGGCAGTTGAAGCATCCCGTAGCCTATTACTTACCGCAAAAGAAGTAACGAAATCGAACTTTCACCGTGCGACAATTCGCTGCGCCGCAACAATGTCTTTTCTTCTTTTGTGGGGCGGGGCACCAAAATGAAAAAAAAAAAAAAAAAAACGCGAAGGAAAGCATGTTAGCCACAGTCGAATGCCTACTTTGGGGACCTAATCTGCAACCGAAGGAATATCGAAGAAAATGTGGAACGCTTGGTCCACGCATACTGCTCGGTATCATACACCGGCGAGACAAAACTTTCCGGAGAGGTTGCACCCAAGTGAACGCGCTGCAATCTGTCGAGTCCCCACAGCCAGAAAGCGTCCAAAACTCTTCCAGGCGAAAATCCACTCGGCCATGCAGAGAAAAACGAACGCGCACCGAAGTGCGCCGCGCGGTGGTCGTGGCAACACGAGAAAAACGGATGCGCTTTGGCTGGCTCTGGCAGTCCGCGGGTAGCGAAAACAAGAAAATTGAAGAAGCTCAATGTGTCCTCGCGAATAAAAGTCAAAGCAGAAAAATAAATAAGAACGAAGTTACCTTTGATGGTTTTAGTGTCTTGACATGGATGCTTTGGCGCAGGTGAAAGAAAAAATGCTGATCTTTTCTGTGAAATGACGGCACTAATGAACCACCGCAACGCTTCGTCTCATCGGACCTCGCTGCGTGCTTTGTCGACTTCTCCGATAGTGTGTTGATTTTGCTTGTCTCGTTGTGTGGTCCGATGTACGACTGCTGAAAAGTCAGTGCACCTTTGGCGTAAAATGTCTATAACAAAGTTAAGCCCACAAAGTTCCGGAATTGAAAATCCAAAGCACTATTTTGGAAATGTCAATGCACCTTTCGCATCAAAAGTTTATGAAAACTTTATGCACATAATGTTTCGGAATTGAAATCAATGCGCTCCGTAGATTCCGCGGCCTCCGTGAGATGCCGCGACGAGCCCACTCGCCATCAAAACGGCCTTGAAACTTCGTGCTCGGTTGGGGTTCCTCGCGTTATGTGACTCCCGGTGCTTGGGCGTTGCCGCGAAATCCAGCCCGAGTTCGCAATGTTCGCGTTGAATTGTCTTTACGAGCCTGAAAAATACATTCTTGACAAAACCCAGAATGACTTCCGCCGCTGGGGGTTGTTTTGGTCGGCGGTACATGACAGCACGAAAAAATTTCGGGGGGGGGGGTGAAGCCGCATAAGCCCCCCCCCCCCCGCCTACGCCCTGGCCACAAGGAATGTGCAGCTCGTCGATGAACCTTCTTGGCGTAAACTTCGGTCACTGGGTATGACCCATTGGATATGTGCGGCCTCTACAATGACAAAAAAAATTGGGGCCAGAACACCTCACTGAGAAATTCTCATACAGTGCGTAGAACTCTTTGTAATCATTACTTATGAAATCTATACTGTACCCTTGAAAGCAAGACTGCCGTATTTAAAGAGATAAGCAACCGCAAAGAATACCGCGCACACTATGACGATCTCCGCAGTAAACAAATTTTTACTGCCAATCTAGCGTTTGGCAAATGAAAGAAATGTCGCTGTAGTGCTCTTTTCTCGCATAATTAGCCCGCCGACAGCTCGCCTTCGTCGTTGCCTGGAGTCCGTGTAATGATTTCAATGTGGGGCTTCTGTACTAGGCGTCGTATGTTAGAATCCTTCCTGCGGACATTAATAGTGTCTATTTAATTACTTCTACAACAGTACTTTGTTTAAAATGATTATTTATGGAAAGTGCCGAAGCCGTTTGAAGCCAGAAGGATGAAGTTTAGGCAAATATGCGTATTATAACCATTGCTCCCAGGCTTGCTGACAAAATGTCGCAGTGCAGGTTCGTGCACCTACACATAGGTGGTGATATGAGCGTGCAGAAATTCACGTATTCGAGCCTAGATGACGGTACCGATGGTTTGTTTTTTTTTTTTTGCACACGACACGGAAGGACGAATGCAATGGAGCAGAAAATGACGCCGGACAGCCTAGCCAAAGAATGCTACACATTACAAAAAAAAAAAAAACATTTAAATTTATTCGCTGTTGGCTGGATTCGAATCCGGGCCACATATATTCAGACAACCTTGTTTGAATGTATATTCGCAGACGCTCCATGTGGGGACTTAGGCTGCGGTGGTGCTAGTTGGCACAGTGTGGCCGGTGGCGAACGCGAGAGAGTCGCCCAGCTGCATACACTACGCGTTTCGGCGGTTCCAATGCGATGTGTCGATTCATTGCCTCAATGCAGTCACTAACGTTGACGCTCACTGTGACATTGGTTCTGCCGTGTTCTATTTTTTCGTCCTTGCGGCCAGCCTCATCTCGCGACGACAGCTATACTTCAGAACCTTCGTACATCTGCAATAGTCAGCGATGTAAATACAAGGACTGTAAAGGCTCAACCAGACGTACGCGTTCCAATGCGTCCGCACACGCCGCGTTGACTCGACGTCGCGTGGCGCCCGACGGAGGAAGAGGGCGCGCACCCAAACGATGCACGAGTTGCCGCGCGTAGCCGCGCGTCTCGTCGCGGCGGCGCAGTGTTGCTAGCTTGCCATGTTCAAGGCAGTCTAGCCTTCGCTTAACGGCCACGTTAAGCAATGTGTTTCATATCAGACAGTTTTAGTTTAGCGTCAGCAACTATAGCGTACGCTATACGCTATAATATAGCGTACGCTAAGCAGTGCACGTTTTCTACAATTTTAGTTGACCGGCAATATCTTCGAATCTCAGAGGCCATATGCCGTTGTTGCGGCTATTTCGCGCCATTAGCGACAGGTGGCGCTGACATCTCGAATGTTTCTTTCGTTAGGCTTCGACTCGTTCGAAACGAGAAGCGATCTCGAAAACACCACGAGGTTATCCATAATACTCTGTCGTCAAAGCGGCCTGAGACTAAGCGAAAGCCGTTTACACAGTCATTTGCTACGAACGAAGTGCATTTTACAAAAGCAACGCCAAATTCAATTCGAAGCGGGCAGCCGGGACCACCGCCATGTTTCCCGCAAGCACCGCAAACCTCGCAACAACGCTAGGGTGACCCGGGCTTGCCTGAACGTCGCGCGAAGCGTCGTTCCGGAAGTGACGTTGGCTTGCCGTGGTCATGTGAGGTGTGTCACGCTAGTGACGCGAGCGGCAGCTTCCGGCGCGGGCGCAAAAATTCTAGCGGTTGTAGCAGGCCCCGCACACTCTCAAGTTCAACAAATGGCCACAGAGGGCGAAAAATCGATCGAGGCGCGTTTCAGCATAAGCGCGCAAGTGGAGCTACTGTAATTTGGTCGAATAGTTTAATTTGTGCTTTCTCTGCTAGGGGCGCTGAACATGCTGAATTTTTTAATTTACACAAACCATTGACATGAACAATCGAGGTGTCTAAGGATGCTTTTTTACCTCAGGCAAATAGGAAGTTGATTTTCTTTTAATTTGATTGTTGACGCTGCTTTTTAGTCATAGCGTCAAGGTTTTTGTGCTCGATTAACCACCGACAGCCGACAGCCTATTGGTATCGATGTGTTTCCTGGCCGTTGGCGTTCGAATACTACGGCGGTAAAACATTTTCGAAAGTATGCTGGTTTCGTCTGCGAGTCATTACATAGACTTGCTGTAAGAAGGTCTACTCTTGGCAAAGAATAGTGCCTCATTTTGTTTAGGCGTTGACTATCATAATGAATGCGGCGGAGGTTGAGGGAGTACGCTTGAAGGTACGTTTTTATGCCGTTGATCTCCATAACACCGTAAGTACGCAAACCGATGTCGCAGAACACCCGATGCATCATTGTGTGTTCTCCGTCATCGCTTGTTTGCTGTATGCCTACTAATTCTTCATTTCTTCAAGTGTTGTATCCTCCTTTTGTCCTTGTTCTCTTGTGCTTCACTTACAGTATGTCGTTCCGTCAGCTGTAATGCGCATTTGCAAAACCAATACGTTTGATAAGACGCAGTGGTTATCATAATTTCACTACACGTGTATTAAGCTGGCACATGTGGTTCAGATACAGATACCTGTATGCGAACTTGCACGACGATGATGCGGAGATTAGGATAATTATGACACCCGTATGGAAGAGGCAGCTGACGGCCGTATAAGCTGTTGCGTTCTTTCCGCCAAACTACCCGGCCTGGTAGTGCTGTAAAGATGCTGTATAAAAGTGACACGCGGTGACAGGGAAATTAATATACTTAGCAGCCGACCGTACGTTTTGTAGCTTAGGTCTTCTTTCTTGTGCGTTTGTGCTACCCTTATTAATGAGCCATCTCTTGACTATGTTCTTGACTATGTAACCGCGTTTGTGTGGATGCGTAGACGTGTGCTTTTTGTTGTACTTGTAAAATGCAAATAAAATATTTTCAGGCTTACTCAATCTTTGGTGTCGTGTGCGTTTATTCCAGTCGAGGCCATCGTGCCACCTGGAAACCGCATTCTGTCAGTAGCCCTACACGAAATACAACAGCTGGAGCGCGGCGGCACAACTCGCCGTAACGGCGGCGTAATAAACGAAAAACCGCTCGGAATGCCCTTAAAAGTCAGTTCAGAGTGTGCCTTAACTCGATATGACTCAGCGCTACATGTATTCTGCTGCGCCTCGATCGTGCTCCCGCCAGTTTGGTTGCTGTGTGGCAAGCGTAGCGCCTACATAAATATGTAGGCGCTACGTTTGTTACACAGCAACTAAACTGGCGGGAGCACGATCGAGGCGCAGCAGCCAGAAACCCAGTAAAGCCACAGAACACCTGGTAAAGCGTGTGCAAACCTGGTGAAGCGTGTGCAAAACCCCGTTTCCGTTTCCTGTTGTACAGCGCCACCCGTGGTCACATACTTTAGTTCACGACGCCACCGCTACGCTTATTTCCGTAGCACTGTGGAAGGTACAGTTTCCCTTCTCTAAGTTTGTATAGGTGTTCTGTGGTTGTAGGTCTCCACGCCGCCGCGCGCCGACACGCGAAACAGCCTCCGCGCCTGACGCCGTACGCGCCCAGGCGTGGTGCGGCGCGTGCGGGCGCATTGGAACGCGTACGTCTGGTTGAGCCTTAAAGTGTAAGTGGAATTCACTCTTCCAAGTTTAAATTTTGGCAAGTTTTTTTAAATTCAATGCTTGGCATTGCCGGGTGACATGGAACACGAGAGAAGGATATGGTGCATAATTGTACTCGTGCATTTCGTAATCCAAAGTCTGGCTGACGGTATACAGGTGAGCAGTAGTATTGACACAAAATTAGAAATCAATTGTATGACTGAAGCTTATGAAATGGACTTCTGCTGATTACAATTATAGATTATTTTCGATCAACACTTGAGTGAAATTGCTCGTTTTCTTCCGCTCTGTCTATACGAGAGAATGCAGACACCCACCATATTTTGATTGCTTTTACCGCACAAGCTGTTTATGCGTAAATATTCTACGTACTTTTGTTATCAAGGCAAAATGGAAACTCTTGCGTCTCTTGCTCGGTCCGTCATTGAGATTTTCTGTTAGCAAGCGGGCTTCACTGATCACAAGGAAGCGGGATTATAACTTCTACGCTCGGTTATGCTCGTAATAAGGCTTTAAAGCTGCTTTTCACCACATTTGTAGCACGGCCAGAACGCTCCCAAACAATGACCCTTTCATGAGTACGACACATACGATCTCACTTTTATGGCGTGATTATGGGATTAATGAAAGGTGTGTGGTAGAAACGTATGACAAACTCTACGGAAGCATTCACGCCGACAGCGGCAAATTTTCGAAAATACGTGTTCCAACATTCTGGCGTATAAGCTGAGGTCAGCGTTAGGTCACCGCCTACACCGGGTGTTTGAGCGAACACTCAAAATTTTTTAAAGGTTACCTGTAGCAGATAGCACAATTCTACTTGTTGAGCTGTCTACTCGAAGAGGCGGACATTACTTGCACAAAAAATTGAATTGCATAAGCGATTAATTAAAGATAATTCGTTGATTACCTCTTAACTCATTGCCTTATGGCCCATATTGCAATCTATAAATTCTAGCCGTGGAGTTCGCAAAGCAGATCCACTTGGAACGAATTCTCAGGATGGCACCAGTGGCGAGGTATTAATTCCCGGACTTTGCGGAGAAATTCATTCGCGTTCCAGTTACTTTCTTAACAAAATGTCGTCGTACGCATTCACCCAAGAAAGTAACTGGAAGGCCAATGCATTTCTTCGCAAATGTCGGGAATTAATATATCGAAACTGGTGTCATCCTGAGAATTCATTCCAAGTGGATCTGCCTTGCGAACTGCACGGCTAGAATTTGTAGATTGCGATATGAGCCATTACGGAATCACGGTGTAGACGAGCCGTATGTAAATATACTGAAAGATATCTATAGCGGCTCCACAGCCACCGTAGTCCTCCATAAAGAAAGCAACGAAATCCCATTAAAGAAAGGCGTCAGGCAGGGAGATACGATCTCTCCAATGCTATTCACAGCGTGTTTACAGGAGGTATTCAGAGACCTGGATTGGGAAGAATTGGGGATAAAAGTTAATGGAGAGTACCTTAGTAACTTGCGATTCGCTAATGATATTGCCTTGCTTAGTAACTCAGGCGACCAATTGCAATGCATGCTCACTGACCTGGAGAGGCAAAGCAGAAGAGTGGGTCTAAAAATTAATCTGCAGAAAACTAAAGTAATGTTTAACAGACTTGGAAGAGAGCAGCAATTTACAATAGGTAGCGAGGCACTGGAAGTGGTAAGGGAATACATCTACTTAGGGCAGGTAGTGACGGCGGATCCGGATCATGAGACGGAAATAATCAGCAAAATAAGAATGGGCTGGGGTGCGTTTGGCAGGCATTCTCAGATCATGAACAGCAGGTTGCCATTATCCCTCAAGTGGAAAGTGTATAATAGCTGTGTCTTACCAGTGCTCACCTACGGCGCAGAAACCTGGAGGCTTATGAAAAGGGTTCTGCTTAAATTGAGGACGACGCAACGAGCTATGGAAAGAAGAATGATGGGTGTAACGTTAAGGGATAAGAAAAGAGCAGATTGGGTGAGGGAACAAACGCGAGTTAATGACATCTTAGTTGAAATCAAGAAAAAGAAATGGGCATGGGCAGGACATGTAATGAGGAGGGAAGATAACCGATGGTCATTAAGGGTTACGGACTGGATTTCAAGGGAAGGGAAGCGTAGCAGGGGGCGGCAGAAAGCTAGGTTAGTACATGACAATTAGTACATGACCGGGGTAGTTGGAAAAGTATGGGAGAGGCCTTTGCCCTGCAGTGGGCGTAACCAGGCTGATCATGATGATGATGAATATGGACCATAAGGTAATTCGTTAAAAAGTTAATTAGTGAACTTTCCTTTATTAATCGACTATGCATTTCAATTTTTGTGCAATTAGTGTCCGCCGCTTCGAGTAGACCACCTCACGAACAAGAATTGTGCTTTCTGTTGGAGGTAACCTTCAAGAATTTTTGAAAGTGTTCACTGGGACACCCTGTACATTTAGTAGCTAAGAGAGCGGAAAGTCTACCCGCCGTGGTTGCTCAGTGGCTATGGTGTTAGGCTGCTGAGCACGAGGTCGCGGAATCGAATCCCGGCCACGGCGGCTGCATTTCGATGGAGGCGAAATGCGAAAACACCCGTGTACTTAGATTTAGGTGCGCGTTAAAGAACCCCAGGTGGTCGACGTTTCCGGAGTCCTCCACTACGGCGTGCCTCATAATCATAAAGTGGTTTTGGCACGTAAAACCCTATAATTTTTAAGATTGGAAAGTCTATCAACTGGTGTACACACTTCAATCAGTAGAGCACGCTACCTGATGTTCTGCAGTCTAATTTTCCCCCTCTTTTTTTTTTCAGATTTTACAGCGAGGCTGTATATGGCTAGGTTCTGGTGAAAAATGCTTCCGTGGACAAGAGCCGTGTAGATCGAGAATACTTCCCCACACGTGAGCTTATCCCGAAAGTAGCGCAATAACGGGCCGACCTGCGGCGGCTTGGAGTGCCGGCTTTTATATGGCCTAATACCAGAAGGCGACGAAGGCACTAATGAAGTTCCTCCGTTCAAGTGACCTGGCTGACAATCTTTGATAGTCCTTTTTTATGTAAGTGCCTCAGTATGTTATTTTTCCTATCTCTCTCTCTTTCTCTGCATGTGCTTTTCGTTTTTAGCTTTCTGCCTTTCTCTACGCCTTCCCCATAGCAGGATAGCAAACTGAATGTTTATCTTCCACCTAACCGCTCCGACTTTCCCATCTCATTTACCAAAAATTAAATTCTGGGGTTTGACGTGTCAAAACGGAGCTATGATTATGAGGCATGCCGTAGTGTATGACTCCGGATTAATTTAGTTCGCCTGGGGTTCTTTAACGCGCACCGAATGTACG
Organism: Dermacentor andersoni; assembly: GCF_023375885.2. Classification (NCBI taxonomy): domain Eukaryota; kingdom Metazoa; phylum Arthropoda; class Arachnida; order Ixodida; family Ixodidae; genus Dermacentor; species Dermacentor andersoni. Next base: position 319,235,065 of record NC_092814.1, on the reverse strand, counting down.
ATACACGGGAGTTTTTGCATTTCACCCTCATATAAATGCGGCTGCCACCCACGGGATTCTATCCTGCGTCCTCGGGATTAACAGCGCAACGCCAAAGCCACTACGCCACCACGGCGGGTATCCATCTCATTAGTTTCTTTACCTCGCGCTCTCTGCTGAGCTGTGTGTATGCCCTCGTCTGAGCGGAACGGACTGTAAACGTCAAGATAACGTCATCTAACACAGTGGGTGCTCATTAAAGTCGACAGTTTCCTGTCGGCCTTCTCTTGTGCGCCTCCGAGGTACGACGCCTTCCAACACGACTTGTGGCTCTCCTCATCACGCCAGAGATTACGTAGTGAGAAGCCTGGTAGCTGCCAGGGCGCTGTTCCTTCTGCGCAGCAACAGTTGTCTTGCGTACTGCATCGTGCTAACATGTCCCCTCCACTTATTGTTAAAGAGCAGTCGAAGGATGTCAAGCACAACGCTAAACCTTGCTATCGCAATCAACGCCGCGCACTTCAGGCGAAATTGCATAATTTGTATTGCCATAGCAATTATGGGGTCACTCGAGGGCCGTCGAAGTACACCATTATGGAACATGATGCATGTGTCTTATTGTGGCCCTGCAGTGGTCGAGCACTTGCTGAAATTGCCCATCGGTTTACGTTTCTGGCTCTCATACGTCGCTGAAAAGCCGTCGAGCGTTCGAGTGAGATGGTTCCCTTCCGTTTATGATCGAGAGCAGCGTAGGCCACTATCTTGCACGCGTTCGAAAAGCCGACGTTCGCTTTCGCCTCAAGTGAGTGCCCAGGCCACGCCGATATCGCAGCAGGTCAATCTGGGCCGATCGCGTGATGTGAAACCGAACGTCGCCGTTTCGAACGCGTACAAGATAGCGGTCCAGCTCCGAGTATGGCTGCTCTAAATCATAAGAACGTTAAGAACAGCCTAAGAGTAATAGCACTAAAAGTATCTGATGTGACGATTCTTTTCGCTCGATTCTACTCCTTTCTTATGATCCGCCATTCATGGCCCGCCGATCCGTATCATATCGTGGGCGGAGCGACGTTTCGGCCATTGACCAAGTGTGAAAAGAAGTCGCATTGAAATATAACCATTACGTGATCCCAGGTCAACTTCCCCCTTTCGTTTCTTTCAACACCTTACGACAGGTAAAGAAGACTCGCATCCATCTAGAGCATACCTGGAAATAATATGCCTGAAAACCAGTCTGGAGTAGTGCAGCTGACGGTGAGCGGGCGCGAGGAAGATGTCACGAGAGCGAAATAGGATTTCGCGTTCGGAGCTCTGGAGGCAAGTTCGTCACCTACAGTTGAGCCTGCGTGTTCTTGCTGCGACTTCGTCCGCGACACCGAAATGCTGCGATGCTTTCATTCGAACCTGGACCCGGAAAGTTTTGCGTATCACTGATTTCCTTTGGCATGCTTGTTTGCCGAAGCTGTGTGCCTGGAAGAGATCAGTTGAAGAGAGGAACACTGGACTCGGGGAAGTTAAGTGCCTTGGTGGGTGGGTTCTGCCCCAGAGTGTTGAGCATGTATTGAGTCAGGGATCTAAGTTCTGCACTGTGCCAAGAAAGACGGCACCTGGACTTGTTGCGGTGGTCAAAAAGATTGCCAGCTCTGCAGATGAAGAGGAGAAAAGTCGGTGTACGTCGGAGGAAGGTGTGGATTGTCTGCTAAAGGGTAATTTCTGTTCTGGCAAGACCAAGCTCAATGTTAAAGCCAGTGTTGACTATTTAATTTACAATGATCTTACTTTACTTGTGTCCGACAAAGAGGGCGGGTTTGTAGTGATGCCGAAACAGCTGTTCCAAGAGAAGGCACGTGAGGCTATATCGAGGAATTTTGTGCAAACGTATTCAACCGCGGCAAAGTTCAAGACGCATGCAATTTCCCTTAGCAAAAAGCTAAATCTGGCTAATCTTCAGAAAAAGATAGAAGGGGTTGATAGAAACGGCTTGACTGTGTTCTTCTCGGCCAAAACCCACAAACCGGAAGTTCCCCTACGTTCGATAGCCACAAAGGCAGGTTCTTCGCAGGGTATTCTTTCCAAATCGCTCCAAAAAAGTTTTAACCGCCTTCCAATTGATGACCCGTTCAGAGTGTGTAATTCAAAGGTTATAATTGATTGTTTCTCTCACGAAGGGAGGTCCACTGGAAGCTAACTTTGCTCTTTCCGTTGACCTTGCAGACCTGTTTTATTCCATTCCTCAAAGTAATATTTTAGCAACAGTGAAGCACAGTATTAAATTGTCGGGAACTGTGGCCTTCCAACACGATGCGGGTATTGCTATGAAATTTTTTTAACGCTTTTAAGCTTTTCTCTTTCTGCTACTTTTGTAATTTTTGAGGGTGGTAGATTCATCAGGTTCGAGGGAGTGTGCATAGGCTCATGCATCGCCCCCATGCTGAGTGCATTGTTTTTAGCTAGTTTGGACAGACTCATTCAAGCGTGCCTTGAAGACAACCAAATTTGAAAAATTCTTAGGTACTTCGATGACTTTCTGGTTGTCGCGCACATTGGTCAAGGTGTTGGAAACGAGGCGGTCGTCCAAAGGACGTTAGCTATATTTAAGTCATGTGCTCGACGTCTGACCTTCACCCATGGGCTTAGCAACAAGGGTAGCCTACAGTTCTTGGATGTTCGGTGCTTCTTCAGCGACTCACGCGTTTGTTATATGTACCAGCCAAGGTCGAAAAAAAGTATACTGAATTTTGATTCGGCCCACTCCAAATTAGTAAAGAGAGGGATCGTCAGGACATGCTTACGCGCTGCCCTGGTCAAGTCCTGCTCACACAAGGTTCATGAAAGTGTACATTTACAGGCATTTCGCCTGTCAAAGGCAGGGTTCCCTAGGGAACTTGTGGCGTCCGTGGCTGAAGGCCCGACAAAAGTGGTTAAAGCTGGTGATCAGGCGTTGACGATTGAGCGACAAGCTCATGGGCGGGCTAGATGCGTGGAACTGCCCTATATTCACCAGCTGACACACTACCTCAAAAAGGTGGCGGAGAAAGGCAATGTCCGAGTTGTGCTCACGGCACTGGATAAACTCGGGAAACTTTGCAAAGTTGTCAGTGGCGCCACTTGTAGAAAACCACCCTGCCCAATTAAACATGAACTGCCTCATGTGGTCGAGTGCAGGTCAAATGCGGTGTACAGAATTCCGCTGTCATGCGGAAGTTGCTACATCGGCAAAACTGGCCGGTGTATCAACGTTCGACTTTCGATGGAGGCGAAATGCGAAAACGCCCGTGTACTCAGATTTAGGTGCACGTTAAAGAACCCCAGGTGGTCGAAATTTCCGGAGCCCTCCACTACGGCGTGCCTCATAATCAGAAGGTGGGTTTGGCACTTAAAACCTCATAATTTTTTTTAACGTTCGACTAATGGAACGTAAGCTGCTTGTCGAGGCACCATTGGGATCTGAGCACTTGGCGGCACATGCGCTGTGAGAATGAATGCATCCCGCTCTTTGATAAGACTCAAGTGATTGCTTCTGAAACAGATTAGAGAGAGCGTGAAATACTCGAGGCCTTCCTTAGTTATCGGAAAAAAAACAGCCCTGCGTCAGCGAACCTAACGTATCTTTGACGGCAAAGGAAATAAAATTCTTGCACAATAAGGTGTCATTGCGCATGTAGCACGTGTCTTTTTGCATATATATTTGTGTCCTCCTGAGAATAAAGCCAGTTGATGTCTAACGTTCGGTGTGTCTTTTTTTCGCGCTATAGTGCAATGTCCCCTTATACATGTGTTGCGCGGCTCTGTGGTGTTCTAACATAGGGAATTCCGGTTCTGCGAACTTTTTGAGGTTTTCTAATGACAGCAGGTAGGCACAAGTATTTCACATTATTTCGCAGCAGCTATTCATTTTGCATGAGTAAACCAGTTCTGTGCAAGCCTGAGTGTACTGGCATAGGAGCAGTGTCGCTCGACCCGTTCGTCATGACGGCAGCCCATCTGCTGTCGATGAAATGCTTTAACTGAAGGGCTTGACTGCGTGTTTGTTGGGCTATATATTTAATGCACTCTTTACTTTGTCAGCACATACAGCCAAGGCTAAAGTAAAGAAAAAGAAACACAGCCGTGATGTTTTATCAAATTTCAAGGGCAGTAACGGCAAAAGGAGGCAGGCATGTAATTCACCACTACCTACTGAAGAAGGTTTAAGCTCTCTATTTTATCTGAATTTTGGGGCGTAGACGCTGCCATACGCTCAGTTACCTTGCTTTACGCTCAACTTCGGTGTGTGCAAGTTTTTGAGCACCTGTATTATAGACAGGGCGCAATGTTATTTGTTTTGCCGGCAAAATGTATTTAATGATACCAGTAATACACTTTTTGCTAATTAAGTACGAACTGGTTATCCCCCTTGCGATGAAGAGCGTTAAGTTTTTTTTTTTATGAATGATTGGTTCCTTGCATTGCTGTTGCGTCAAAATAGTGCCCTAATATTCGCTGTGCTTTCATGTATATATGGATGGGACGCAAAGTATGATGACAGGCAGATTATATGCTCTTGTAAGCGTTATAGAAGTATGCTCCCTCATTAGGCATATAGTTCAAATAATGAGAACAATTATAGGCACTTCCTGTTAATGCAGATGCATGTTGCCAAATCAATATCCTGTAGGTCCTTACTTCTCATACTGTCAATGAAATACATGTATTGTACTGTACCTTCTTTTTGTAAGCCACAAAATGTATTGCCGTCATAACATACGTGATAGTAGAGTTCCGTGTGACCAGACTGTGATGGCTAATTTTCCCATTGGTTTGGTTCTTCCGGAATCTATATCCACTCATTATGTACACATTTCAGATGTGAATGAAAATTGCTTTACGCAGATTGACACTTTCGCACTGCGTGGAGGTCAGTCTTTTTCTAATATGGTATGTGTGAATAAAAAAAAAAAAACTTTCAAATTTAGCTTGTGTTGAGTTTCGGCTGACCGAGAAATCAGTCAGCTTTAGTTGATCCACTTCACAACACACGAACAAAATTAACGAATGGTGGTGCCAGGAAGTTATTTTCTTTATGCTAGCTCCCACTATATCTGTAGACTAGCTGAACTGTAGCCCTAAACTTAACCGCAAGTTAGGAATTTCAAGGCGACTACTTTCACGAAATGACGAGATGTAACATTTTAACAGCGAATATCGGTAGTTAACGACGGCTTGCTATACAAATATCTCTCATTATAATTGATTGACGCTGTGGTGTACGAGCGATGTCCCAGTGTTTTAAAACAGGAATAGAAGCTTGCAAGGTAAACGCTGCAGAACAAAAATCGCTTCGTAAACGCGGAACACTTCAGCGGGTTCTGCTCCGCGATTTCGCCAATGTCACCGCGCTGCCAGCGGTCCTGCACGAGAGCACGAACGCATCCCGCTTGCAGGCGAAAAGGGAAAGGAGGGATTCCGTGGCAACCCTCCTCCTCCCGGCTGCGCGGCCTCTCCCTCTACCTTCTGGCCTCACCAGTGGCGTCATGGAGGCATTGTTTTGTTTGGTAATTATTTCCAGATGAATATCCGCCAGCCGCCAGTGGTGGAAGCGGCACTGCCGCTGCGTATCGGCATGGGACCGGATGTCCCAAGGGAGGTACAGGGAGTTTACCCGGGCTGAGGTGGGTCTCGCGCATTAAATTACACCTTTCACTTCAAATATTAAGAATAAAATGTCGCAGTTTAAGCAAAATATGTATAGCGATGACAAAATACTAGACAGTTACACGAAGTAAGGTTCGTAGTTTTATAGGCCGTATGGATTGCAGTAAAAATGCGCTTACCGACTAAACAAGCATGGTATCATGCGCGCACAGACAAAAATGAAGGGATGTCACTCGATGATCGCGAAAACTCACGGCCACAACGCTGGCGTGATAAGGAGCGCCGGCAGCAGCCAGGAAACACTTTGTACTGCCACTCCCTTCACCGCATATCCGAAACTTAGTCCACGCGACCTCCAATAATTAACACTAGGCGCGCTAGCCGACAGCGCGCATTAGAGTTACTGTAAAGGCTCCCTTTAGGGAGCTCCCTATAGGGAACCATACACAATAATTCTACATGAATCCACCAGCAATATCGGCTCGTCCTTAGCTTTGGAAACCACCGCAGATTATAGCATGATGCTTCCATCTTATGCACGAGTCCCCACGAGTACCACTGGTATAGCGGCGTCTAGTGATAAGCCCGGCGAGTTAGTTCATCGTGACGGCGCGTTGTCGGTGATTTGGCAGCGCGTGTGTCTCTTCTACTTCAGACATACCACGTCGGAGAGACATCATTAAACCTGCGGTTGTATGACTCATGGTCTGGCCGTCGCGCTTTGTGCCGCCTGGCTACAACACACTTGAGTTCAACGCTGCGCAGATCGCTTATGATGCTAAATACAGAAACCTTAGGGCTAAATAATAACTACAGATACCATAACGGCCGGGCTAGAGGAGGAGACGCATGCTCGGCTCCTGTAGCGCGCACCCCATCACGTGACGTCCAACAGAGAGAACACGGGAAGACGACGCGAACAAAGCCACCATCTTTCTCATCTCACCCTCGCATGTCTGCCCCGACGCTTACGGTACGCATGCCGCTCAAGCTTATAGCACTTGCACATTATACGAAACGTGACGGCGACGGCCAAAAGTCACCTGAAATGTCCATATACTAATTGCTATCGCAATAAAACAATAAAAAATGGCAGAGGGACACGCAGACGCCCTTTCTAAGTGGACCAGAATTCCGTCTGTACACGCAGGTCGTCTTATTGGCATTGGACATCTGACAACTTGGAAATTTAGAAAGCTAAAGCTCAATAAATAATGCCACAAGAGCGTCTGAAGAAGCAAATACGAAGATTATGCCTACCATAAGTCCCATGGTTACCGAACAATCGCAGCATCAGAGTTCCTTCTAGCACTTGCCGTAGGGAAATATGATCTTCACGGACACGCGAGTGCGCCGGCCGGTAGCCATGCCGATGCGTAAAACGTTGTGTGAAATGTCAGAATTAACCAGCTAATTTCGCCTAATGAACGTTCTGCATCTGGCTACAAAGAACTCCCGTGCCACTTTCTTTCCCTTTAGAACGCTGCTCTTAGGCGCCCATTCTTGCGGCGAGCGTCGGCGTCCCTCGTAACCGAGCGAACGAGCACAGTGAAGGATGAAAAAGTGAACGCGGAGGACAGCGGCGGATGAAAGACGGCGATAGCGAAGAGAGCGCGAGGAGGAAAGTGTAGGAGGAGAGTGCAGCGGAACCATGAGGCGGAAAGCGTAGGAGATGGGTAGTGCCGCACAAGACGTGGCTCTGCGGTGACGTAGGCTACGAGATGGCACCAGGCTAGCGCGCGTCGTCTGTTCACCGATGACGCCACCGTATATGGAAACAAAGCGGTGCATGAGCGCAGGTCTGTGAATGGCGCCCACGCGTTACCTACGCGCTGCCTCTTGCGACTTGCCGATTAGCGAGGCAGTCGCGCCACACTTCGCTCCGTTTAGAATGTGCCGCACGAGAAAGATTGTGCGCACCAGCCAATAGATCGCGAAATGACAACACGTATAGAGCTGCGCTAAAATTTCGCATTAGAGAGTATCGTAATCATCGGTGAATTTCTTTTTCTTTTTTCTTTCAGCTTTATTATGCCGTAGTTTTTCCTCCACGTTAAAAAAAAACCTCGTGGTGATCTAAGTGATGAGAAAAGCGCTTACATTTGCGGTTCTATTTTTATTGCCATTTGTACACCCGGCGACAAAATATTGCGGGGCACGAGATCTGAGAAAAAATACCGGACCGAACCATTCATATGGTGGAGGATTGGCCAGTGAAGCTGTCGATCGCAGACCGAGCAACTATGGCCAAATTCTGTGTCCAGAAAAATAATCTTCAATTTCGGATTCGCCCCTGTGAAACTCGCAGGAGGCGGCAACTCACGCTTCTGCCGCTTAAACCCCGACTCGAACGACCTAGCTTCACGCTTACAGCGGCCCCCACTGCGCGAACTTCATCGGTATAGCTGGTGCTCGCCGCCGACGATTAGACTCTCGCATCTACTCTCGCTGGCTTTCTTCGGAGGCAAACTCACTGGCGGCATTCTCCACTTTCGCACGGGCACGTTCGCTATAGTCGCGTCTCTGCTGTCGACGCCTCTCCTCATACTCGGCTTGTTCTTCGGCCGTGCTCACAATTCGTGGTCTTCCCACTTTTCTCATTTTCGTTGGAGTTGCAACTGTTGCAATGGTCTACCTCTGCAATGCACAATCCGGTTCTTACACACCGTGGCGGCTACCGCGGCGCACATCCCCGTGTTTTCCCGCCACAACTGCCGCGCCGTTGTATTGAGGGCAGACGACAGCAGTCGCAGCCGGCAGCAACGACGGCCAGCGCGGGTGCACTCCCTCACTGCGCAGGTGCGGCGAGCCGTGAAATTACATGTCCTTTCTTTCTCCTGCGCCTTACTATCGTCCGTTATTTTTGTTCCATTTACCGACGTTAACCAGCCCAGATAACCCCCCCCCCCCCCCCCCCCCCTACGAGACCGCGCATAACAACGCAGACTGGTATTTGCATTTCGTTCCTGGACTAGTATATGCTAACAACATTATCGTATACAGTTTTACTGGCTACTGCTACAGGCTGCTCAGAAACAACTTTTTCGGAGATCCTGTGGTCCGTAAATTTTTGTCGCCGGCGTATGTGTTGGTGAGTATTTGCGCTTGCTGCGGCGATTCGGAACGCTAAAACGGACTTGAACTGTAAAAACTCTGTTGGAGCTGCAAATCATTCGCGTTTTGAACTTGGGAATCATTAAGCAGATAGGTGGCACAAATCGACATGTTTACGGCACCTACAAAGTAACTTTCTGCCATGTAGGAATGAAAACTAAGAAACATTTAACTGAGTCTGTAGTTTCTATCGTACATTCATTGAAAAGCTCACTGTAAATGGATTAATCAACTCCATTTGCCATCTGCAAGAGAAATTTAAGGCTGAAAATAAGTATGCAGTTCTTTCGCTTACTGAGCAAAGAGAGCGTGTTGTAGTCATAAGAGATTGTGAGAAAACGTTTTTCAATATTCATTTTTTCCTTTGAGCAAGCGCAAAATATGTTTCCTGTTGTCATTCGGAACCTATTAACGAAATCGCTGGTTGGGCGACACTTTCTGTTTGGTGGCGCTGCACGATTTTTATTGCGATAGCATTTATATGGAGACTCCAGGTGCGTTCTGCCGTCGGCGTCCCCGTGAGATTCCGCATAGAGTCCACGGGCGATAAAATTGTCGCCGCGCGCCGTATGCTGCATTTACGAGTGAAAGCGTGCGCTGTTAAATGCAGCTTTTTTCCCATCACGCCTAACCACGTCCATGTGCACTTTCATGTACCTGCCATGTGGTTGAATAAACTCAAACTCAAACTGAAACTCAGGTGAGCCGCTCTTGGTGGCCCAGGCGGCCGCGCGTACGGACGGGCCGCTGTATCTTGAAAGCCACCTGCGAATGTTAGGCTACGTTTACACTTGGTCTCGGTGCAGGCGGAAGAGGAAAAAACTTGACAAAATCCGCTCACCTAGGTGGAGAAACGGCCGGAAAACCAGGCGGCGAGCCCGATCGGTCTCGGACAGGGGCGTAGCCAGGGGGGGGGCTTATGGGGCTTCAGCCCCCCCCCCGAAATTTTTTCGTGCTGTCCATGCACCGCCGACAAAAGTAACCCTCGGCGCCGGAAATCATTCTGGATTTTGTGTAGAGCGTCTTTTTCACGCTCGAAAAGCCATTTCACCGCGAAAATTGCGAACTCGGGCTGAATTTCGTGGCAACGCCCACGCACCGGGAGTCACATAACGCAAGCAGCCCCATCCGAGCGCAAAGTTTCAAGGATGTTTTCATGGCGAACGGGCTCGCCGCGGCATTTCGCAGAGGCCGCGGAATCTACACTCTATCATGGAATTTACGGAGCGCGTGGATATCAATTCCGAAACTTTATGGGTATAAAGTTCTCATAAACTTTTGCATTGACATGCAAAAGTTTTCCATAAACATAGGTGCATTGACATTTCCAAACATGTGCTTTAGATTTTCAATTGCGGAACTTTGTAAGTTTAATGCTCCCATAAATATTTGATGCCAAAGGTGCATTGACTTTTCCAAAGTCGCACATCGGGCCATACAACGAGACAAGCCAAATGACCACGCTATCAGACAAGTTGACAAAGCCCGTAGCGAGGCCCGATGAGACGAAGCGTTGTGGTAGTTCATTCGTGCCGTCATGCCACATGAAAAAAGTATATTTTGTTTCACCTGCGCCAAAGCATCCAGTGAAGACACTAAAGCCAGCCAAGGCAACTACGTTCTTATTTATTTTTTCTACTTTGACTTTTAATCGCGAGGACACATTGAGCCTCTTCAATTTTTTTGTGCACGCTCCCCTACCCGCGCGCCGCCAGAGCCAGTCAGAGCGCATGCGTTTTTCTCGTGTTGCCCCGACCACCGCGCGGCGCCCTTCGGTGCGAGTTCGCTTTTCTCTGGCCGAGTGCATTTTCGCCTGGCAGAGCTTTGGACGCTTTCTAGCTAGCAGACGAGAAAAAGAAACAATGGTCGCTAGCCGCCATAACTGTGGGGACTCGACGGATTGCAGCGCGTTCACTTGAGCGCAACCTCTCCAGAAAGTCTTGTCTCGCCAGTGTAGGATACCGAGCAGTATGCGCATGGTTCTTGGTGGACCAAGCGACTCGTGTTTTCTTCGATATTCCTTTAATAGCCATATCAGTTGCCCAAAGTAGGCATTCTATTGTGACCAACATACTTCGCGTTTTTTTTTTCATTACGGTGCCGCCGCCTCACAAAAGGAAAAAAAAGCGTTGTTGCGGTGCAGCGAATTGTCGCATGGTGAAAGTGCTATTTTGTTACTTCTTTTGCGGAAAGTAATAGGCCATGGGACGCGTCAGCTGCCGGATAGTCTTATTATATTATTGCGATAGCAATTATATGGACACTCTAGGTGCATTCCTGCCGTCGCCGTCATGTTCCGCATAAAGTCGAAGTGCGATAACATCGTGACCCCGCGCCGCATGCTGTATGTGCGAGTGAAAGCGTGGGGGGGGGATGGGTGAGCCGACGATCGTGGCTCAGTCTTGTGTGCGCAAGGGAGAAAAGTGAGGAGTAAGCGCGCCGCCTTCCGTCGCGCGCGATACATCGGGGGGAGTGGATGGGATGGGGGCAGGATCTAGGATTCTGTGAATCTGATTGCGCAACATGTTTATTTGCCTTGTTTGACGCATTATATACCGTGACTTCTTCTTAGATACGTAGATTTATTGGAGACTTACTTATACGTATGTTTAAATATCTTGTTGCGAGGTTTTGTGTATACGTGCAGTGAACTTCGGTTCCAGTGGCACTTTTTTGCCCTTTATCAAGCTGTATCTTCGCATTTGTATATTCCATTGCATCCTCGCATTTCTAATGTACGAGGGCGAGTCAAATGAAAGTGAGCCTACCCACTCCGTGCAATTATGGTTCTGTTCATTATCTGCAAGGCCTGCGCGTAACACACAGGCATCTCTCATTTACAAGAGTGACACGCAGATGTGAGGGTAAATGTTCTTTAATGCTCTCATACACTGGGTTGGACATGGTTGCGTGCCGTAATGGACTCTCCAGATGTTGAGCAGCGTGGTGCCGTCAGGTTTTTGACAGCTGAAGGTGTTTCCCAAAAAGAAATTAGTCGCCGTATGGCTTCCGTGTACGTTTAATATTGCATTTCATTAGCCACTGTGAAGCGTTGGAACAAACGCTTCAAAGAAGGACGTGAAATTTGCAAAGACGATCCCAGACTGGGCCAAAGCCATCGTGCAATCACCCCTAACAAAATTGCAAAGGTTGATGAGTTGATGAGACAAGAACGGAGGATAAGCATCGATGAACTGGCAGAGCGTGTGAACATCAGTCACGGTTTTGTTCATGCCATAATTCATGAACATCTCTGCTATCGGCTCTTGTGTGCGCAATGGATGCGCAAGATTTTGAACCACCGCCAGAATACGGAGAAGAATAGCGCTGCCTTTACTCATCTGATCCGGTATCACAATCAAGGTGACGATTTCTTGTCTGCAATTGTGATCGGAGACGAACCATCATGCCACTTCTAAGAGCCTGAAACACGACGGCAAAGCTTACAATGGAAACATTCAAATTCACCTTCCCCAAAGAAAGCAAAGGCCGCCATTTCAGCCAGAAAGGTGTTGTTGGCTTTCATTTTTCGATCGTCAGGGGCCATTACTGATAGAATTTGCTAAATCTTGAGAGACTATCAATTGTTTCCGATATTGTGAAACGCCGGATCGGCTGCGTGTCGCAATCAAGAACAAACTACGTGGAAAATTGACGAATGGGGTCATCTTGTTCCACGAAAATGCCCGTTCCCACGTCGCTGATGTGGTTAATACAAAACTGGCAAAGTTCAAGCGGGAAACGCTGCAACATCCGCCATACAGCTCAGACCTGTCGCCTTGCGACTTCCACATTTTGGGGCAACCGAAAAAACAGCTCAAGGGAGCCAGATTCGTCTCGGACGATGTCGTGAAAGTCAGTTGCAGACGTTTTGAAGCAGCAACCCAAGAAGCTTTATGAGATGGGAATTGCGCGACTCTTTAGTCAATGGGACAAATGTCTAAATGCTCACGGGGGCTACTTTTAATTAAAGTACCCCGTTTGTTATATATTCGCATTGACTCACTTTCATTTGACTCGCCCTCGTATATTCTGCAGAACTCCTGCTTGTTATACGTGGTCTCTGTTGCAACTATAATTTCGGTGCAATTACTCAAGATACACGACCGGTGACAGCTGCTGCTGCGTAATACATTGGAACAAATGGCAGCGTCATTAAGAGTTTTCACTGGCCGTTGCATATGTACAAGAATGTAAACAAGGATCTTGAATGACAAAGTGTCATTAACATATTTGTCCTCAACTTGTTCATTTCATGGCCTTTACATTTTTCATATCAGCGGCATGCACTGCTTTGCTGGCTTCGAACTGATGTAGTTCTAAAGTTCGTGAGATATTTTATTTACTTATTAAATAGACAAAATACATGGAAGCATTGACATCAGTTATGTTAGGCACAATTTTTGGCACATACGAGTATATTCTTTTGTAAACAAATACATATAATACTTGTATTGACAGTGCGTAGCATTCAACACTTCGTTTGCAGCATCTTTGGCAATGGCAATGCAGTTATTATTCGTGTATTTGATCCCTAGGCAAATTGTTTAAGAGGAAGTTTTAGCTCGGGCCCAACTCCAACGCGGCCTATTCAGATACATGTAAAACGCAGAAACGGTTTTCTGAGATAACTCCTGAATCGCTTTTAATAAAATTTGTTGCATTTGAGAGAGTATGTTAAATTGTAGTGTCTGTTGGAAGCGGAATTTCGATTTAGGGCCTGAACTTTGTTTAAAATATTTTGAAAAATTCGAAAGTTCGAAAAAAATTGAAACACGTAGTTTAAATATTAATAGCTCATCATCAAGAAGAGATATCGCGGTTCTGTAAACAGCATCCATTACACCATTCAAAGCGGACAAATTCGATATGTCAATTGGTATCTTACGTGAATTGGTTATGTTATGTCCAAGGGTTCTGCAAAGCCGTATTTCCATAATACTTAATTTTTAAGACTCATGTGTAACAAATCAGTTTTGTCCGCTGTAGATGTACTATTATGTGCAATTCACCGAACTGTGATACCAATTTTCAATGCTGATTTACAGAGTTGTAAACTTAATTGTTTCGTTTCCTGAAAATTTTCGATTTTTGCCACTTTTCAATAAAATATTGACGACCTAAATCGAAAATTCGAAACAAACAGTCACTAGAATTTCAGTTTTTCTTTTAAATGCAACAAACCTCGTCAAATTTGGTGCACTGGATGCCGAGAAAAACGAATTCTCCTTCTACATGTATTTAAATAGGAGCATCCGACCTAATGTTTCCTCTTAAGGAGGAGGTCCACCTGCAACGTGAGCCCCCCCCCCGAATGAAATTTCTGGCTACGCCACTGGTCTCGGACCGATTTTTTCGCCACGGCGAAGCGGAAAGAGGTTCCGCCTCACCGGAAGCTGCACTAGCATGTAAACATCCGGTCGCAAAATTTAACATTTTCCGTTATTTATTGTCCATTTTTAGGAAGACCAACCAGCTAAAAGTATCGAAACTATGTCTTTTTCCTCTTCCATGCTAGACGAAAGTTAAAGACGACACGCACAGTTGCGCGAAATTATAGCTTTTAATAAGTGATGGGTCAATGAATGAATGTCTTGAAATAGTGTGCTTAACAGCGCCACCACGCGGACAAACGTAAGCAAACTAGATTGATGTGGGCGAAAGCGGCAAGTGGTTTCCGCTGCAGTGGCGAAACAAATGTGAACATCTTGTACATGCGCGGAAAGGATTTTCCGGCCGCTTTGGCTTTTCCACCCGCTTGCCATTTCCCAAGTGTGAACGTAGCCTTAGTTCACGCTGCGCCGTTTTCAAGCCGTAGCTCGCGTTGATGCGAGCGGCTGCAGGAAGGTCAATTCTCTCGGTGCTGCTGCTGCGCTTCTTTACTGGAGCGTTTTGACAGCAAGTGTCCGCGGTCATCGAGTGAAATGTCTTCATGTTGGTTTGTGTGCGCGTGTCACCACGCTTGTTAATTTAGTGATACTCGCGGACAACTTTTTGTGGCTATGAAGGGAAAGCTACGGAGGCAAAGCACGCACAAGTGAGAGCACTTCTGAGTCCCACATTTTAATCCCCGTCAGTTCAGGCTGAGGAAGGCGAAACATAAACACCTTATTAGCAACAGTTAAATAAGACAGAACACACCACTGAGTGTAAAGGTTTACTTATTTCGCGGCTTTTCCCTTCCGCGTCTGAGCGAAACGCGAAACCGCCGCACGTTGAAGCTGCGTCGATTCAGCGTCTGTTCGGAGCAACCAAAAGCACTTTCAAACGCTGCCGGACTATTTAGCGCGGTAACACATGTGCAGCAGCCACGCGCCCATAGCTTTCCCTTCCCAACCACAGAAACTTGTCCGCGGGTATAGTATGCCTAAGTTTACACGTTTATATGGCCGATAAAACTGCTATTCTTACTTCGTCTAGCTGTCCACTAATTTGCTATCGCAACCGATGCTTCGTCTTTAGGGTGAAACTGCGACTTTTCTTTTTACAGCCGGATATTATGCTTGGCATCAGTGTGCTCGTTAGAGAGGTAAATGTGCTTTGCGCTGGTATATGGCCGCTTCTGCGTTAGGCACCGAGGTCGTCCGAGTCATTTCTGCAAAGACATCTCCGTTACGACCATCGGGCTCTGGCGTTCAGATGCTGTCACATACACACAAAACGACTCTTCGAGCTCGTCTCTGTCATTATAACCGCAATATCGTCACGCATAATCAACTTTGTTGCCTCAGCGACTCATTCTGGAAGCAATATTTTATTATTCTATTAGCTCTACATCGGTCGTAAGCTTATGCATCGAAGGTTTTGACTTCTAGTACGCGCTAAACGGTGACCGCAAAAAAAAAAAAAAAATATTACGCTACATTGACGTGGCTGTCGCTGCAGCCCGACGCATGACCGTAAAACATTGGCTTAAACCGACGGAAGACTAAAGCGAACGAAAGCCAATAAAGTACAGCTTCTAAACGTTCCTCTTCGCTTGATGCTTATTTCATATATTGACACGTGTACTTATTTATCCTTTTCTCGGGGACGGCATTTTACACGCTAGCAACTTAAATTTATTGCTCAGTACAAGGCACGCCTGCATGGTAGGAACTTGCTCGAATACTATCGCTGATTTTGTCTGTTCTATGTCTTCTCGCCGAACCTAGAGTAATTAGATTGTATGCCCAACAAGAATTGTGTAGTACTTTCTGCAAGGCACGCGCGCGCCAGTGATTACGCTGGAACCTTCGACGAGTCATGTACAAAAAATTCAGAGCCATTCCACTCCGTGAAGGTGGATGACCAGCGAAGCTGTCTAGCGCACGATGACATTACGATGACAGAAGAGAAGTGCGTGTGTGCGTAAAACTTTATTGGCAACAAGGATCAAAAGGTCATTAAGCAGTCAGGAGCCCATAGGCCCTGGCGGCCTCCTCAGCCCGCTGGGCGGCCCGATGTTGTTGGTCTGCGTCCGAGCTGAGCAGAGCAGCCTCCCAATACTTGGTATTTAAAATAGCGAGCCCTCGTAACGGAGGGTTGGCCGGGCAGGCCCATATTATATGATTAATATCCGCTTGTCTGTCGTGGCACCCGGGGCAGACTTCAGAGTATTCCCCAGGATAAATTTTGGAATATTTTGGAAGGTGTCCGTTTGCAATCTCCGCCACCTAACTTCTTGTCCCTTACTTAGCGATTTGTTCCATGCAGGGCATAGCTTCCTACTCAGGCGATAGTGGGTGGTGATCTCCTTGAAATAAACCACGTGATCCCTCATTGATGCTGCGTGGTCGTGGCCAAACGCGCGGTCGGTAAAATCTCGCGTGATGGAGTGCGCCACTTCGTTCCCGGGGATTGAAGAATGCACCGGTGCCCAGATAATCATGACGGGGCGCCGATATCAGTTTCATTTTAGGATATTATAAGCCTCGGTGGAGATACGCCCCTTAGAGAAATTGCAAACAGCTGACTTGGAATCGCTGATTATAATCTTGCAGTTGAAAGAGGTGATGGCCAGGAAGATGGCTGCCTCCTCCGCACACTCAATGCTGTGGAATTTAATCTTGCCTCCGGATGGGATAGCACCTCTGTTGTCTACCACGGCCACGGCATTGGTACTATGGGCTTTATAAGTAGATGCGTCTACATAGACTCATCATCATCATCATCAGCAGCAGCAGCAGCAGCAGCAGCCTGGTTACGCCCACTGCAGGGCAAAGGCCTCTCCCATACTTCTCCGACTACCCCGGTCATGTACTAATTGTGGCCATGTTGTCCCTGCAAACGTCTTAATGTCATCCGCCCACCTAACTTTCTGCCGCCCCCTACTACGCTTCCCTTCCCTTGGAATCCAGTCCGTAACCCTTAATGACCATCGGTTATCTTCCCTCCTCATTACATGTCCGGCCCATGCCCATTTCTTTTTCTTTATTTCAACTAAGATGTCATTTACCCGCGTTTGTTCCCTCACCCAATCTGCTCTTTTCTTATCTCTTAACGTTACATCTATCATTCTTCTTTCCATAGCCCCTTCAGTCACGAATTATGTTCGACTGTCGATAAATGTGCAAAAACTACATAATTTTATGCCAAGATGCTGGAGGCTCCATAGAAAGCAAGTCAAGGTGGGACGAGAATGACTGTGCATTTTACAGAAAGCCACCATAATTACATGGTAATCGTATATTCAGTTATTGTACAGTCAGTAATGCTACGTTTCTTCATTAAAAATATTGAATCACCCGCTCGAATTACATGCACAGGTTAATTATTTGGCACAAGCATTGCAACAAGGGAGAAAGATCTTTCGAAAACACTACCAAAGTGCTCCACGTCAAATGTCCCGTCAAAGATGGCAGTGCCTTCACCAAAACAGTCATCTAAAACGATAAATTTTTCTCAAAAATGAAGTGGGTGTACTTTAGGAAAGCCGAACGTACAATTTACTCAATGCTTAATTTTCGCTGTCTATTCCTTGCAACCACTGCGCAGTGACGGCAAAAATAAGTCCCGTCCACAAACGTGTACGCCGTGACTGAAGGGGATAGCTCGTTGCGTCGTCCTCAATTTCAGCAGAACCCTTTTCGTAAGCCTCCAGATTTCTGCCCCGTACGTGAGTACTGGTAAGACACAGCTGTTATACACTTTCCTCTTGAGGGATAGCGGCAACCTGCTGTTCATGATTTGAGAATGCCTGCCAAACGCACCCCAGCCCATTCTTATTCTTCTGGTTATTTCAGTCTCATGATCCGGGTACGTGGTCACTACCTGCCCTAAGTAGATGTGTTCCCTTACCACTTCCAGTGCCTCGCTACCTATCGTAAACTGCTGTTCTCTTCCGAGACTGTTAAACATTACTTTAGTTTTCTGTAGATTAATTTTGAGACCCACCCTTCTGCTTTGCCTCTCCAGGTCAGTGAGCATGCATTGCAATCGGTCTCCTGAGTTACTAAGCAAGGCAATATCATCAGCGAAACGCAAGTTGCTAAGGTATTCCACATCAACTTTTATCCCCAATTCTTCCCACTCCAGGTCTCTGAATACCTCCTGTAAACATGCTGTGAATAGCATTGGAGATATCGCATCTCCCTGTCTGACGCCTTTCTTTAATGGGATTTTGTTGCTTTCTTTGTGGAGGATTACGGTGGCTGTGGAACCGCTATAGATATCTTCCAGTATCTTTACATATGGCTCATCTACACCCTGATTCCGTAGTGCCTTCATGACTGCTGAAGTTTCGACTGAATGAAATGCTTTTTCGTAATCAATGAAGGCTATATACAAGGGTTGGTTGTATTCCGCACATTTCTCTATCACCTGATTGATAGTGTGAATATGGTCTATTGTTGAGTAGCCTTTACGGAATCCTGCCTGGTCCTTCGGTTGAAAGAAGTCTAAGGTATTCCTGATTCTATTTGCGATTACCTTAGTAAATACTTTGTAGGCAACGGACAGTAAGCTGATCGGTCTATAATTTTTCAAGTCTTTGGTGTCCCCTTTCTTATGGATTAGGATTATGTTAGCGTTCTTCCAAGATTCCGGTACGTTTGAGGTCATGAGGCATTGTGTATATAGGGCGGCCAGTCTTTCTAGGACAGTGTTCCCACCATCCTTCAACAAATCTGCTGTTACCAGATCCTCCCCAGGTGCCTTCCCCCTTTGCATAGCTCCCAAAGCGTTCGTTACCTCTTCCGGTGTTACTTGTGGGATTTCAAGTTCCTCTAGCCTATTCTCTCTCACCTTATCGTCATGGGTGTTACTGGTACTGTATAAATCTCTATAAAACTCTTCAGCCACTTGAACTATCTCATCCATATTAGTAACGATATTTCCGGCTTTGTCTCTTAACGCACACATCTGATTCTTGCCTATTCCTAGTTTCTTCTTCACTGCTTTTAGGCTTCCTCCGTTCCTGAGAGCCTGTTCAATTCTATCCATATTATAGGTCCTTATGTCCGCTGTCTTACGCTTGTTGATTAACTTAGAAAGTTCTGCCAGCTCTATTCTAGCTGTAGGGTTAGAGGCTTTCATACATTGGCGTTTTTTGATCAGATCTTTCGTCTCCTGCGATAGCTGACTGGTTTCCTGTTTAACGGCGTTACCACCGACTTCTATTGCGCACTCCTTAATGATGCCCATAAGATTGTCGTTCATTGCTTCAACACTATGGTCCTCTTCCTGGGTTAAAGCCGAATACCTGTTCTGTAGCTTGATCCGGAATTCCTCTATTTTCCCTGTTACCGCTAACTCATTGATTGGCTTCTTATGTACCAGTTTCTTCCGTTCCCTCCTCAAGTCAAGGCTAATTCGAGTTCTTACCATCGTATGGTCACTGCAGCGCACCTTGCCGAGCACGTCTACATCTTGTATGATGCCAGGGTTCGCGCAGAGTATGAAGTCGATTTCATTTCTAGTCTCACCATTCGGGCTCCCCCACGTCCACTTTCGGCTAACCCGCTTGCGGAAAAAGGTATTCATTATCCGCATATTATTCTGTTCTGCAAACTCTACTAATAACTCTCCTCTGTTATTCCTAGAGCCTATGCCATATTCCCCCAATGATTTGTCTCCGGCCTGCTTCTTGCCTACCCTGGCATTGAAATCGTCCATAAGTATACTGTATTTTGTTTTGACTTTACCCATCGCCGATTCCACGTCTTCATAGAAGCTTTCGACTTCCTGGTCATCATGACTAGATGTAGGAGCGTAGACCTGTACAACCTTCATTTTGTACCTCTTATTAAGTTTCACAACAAGACATGCCACCCTCTCGTTAATGCTATAGAATTCCTGTATGTTACCAGCTATGTTCTTATTAATCAGGAATCCGACTCCTAGTTCTCGTCTCTCTGCTAAGCCCCGGTAGCACAGGACGTGCCCGCTTTTTAGCACTGTATATGCTTCTTTTGGCCTCCTAACTTCACTGAGCCCTATTATATCCCATTTACTGCCCTCTAATTCCTCCAATAGGACTGCTAGACTCGCCTCACTAGATAACGTTCTAGCGTTAAACGTTGCCAGGTTCATATTCCAATGGCAGCCTGTCCGGAGCCAGGGATTCTTAGCACCCTCTGCAGCGTCGCAGGTCTGACCGCCGCCGTGGTCAGTTGCTTCGCAGCTGCTGGGGACTGAGGGCCGGGGTTTGATTGTTGGGTTCATATAGGAGGTTGTGGCCAAGTACTGCACCAGGGTGGCCAATCCTGCTCTGGTGAGAGAGTGCGTTACCGGTTCTGGTCACCGGGATCAGGCCGTACTCCAGGCCTGTTTGTGCAATTTTCTCAACACACGGTTTTTTTTTTCGTATTTTCCGGTGGGGAATTGTGCGGCATCGGGATTTGAATCACGGTCCTCTTGCACGGGAGGCGGATACTCTACCGTCCCCGCAGGAGTTAAATTAAAAATTAAATTATGGGGTTTTACGTGACAAAACCACTTTCTGATTATGAGGCACGCCGTAGTGGAGGACTCCGGAAATTTCGACCACCTGGGGTTCTTTAACGTGCACGTAAATATAAGTACACGGGTGTTTTCGCATTTCGCCCCCATCGAAATGCGGCCGCCGTGGCCGGGATACGATCCCGCGACCTCGTGCTCAGCAGTCTAACACCATAGCCGCTGAGTAACCATGGCGGGTCCCGCAGGAGTTGTACGCCTCATTTAACCTACAGTGGTGCCCTATTTGATCAGTCAAGGTGGACCAATCTGAGCTCGGTTATACCGCACGGATGGCACTCGGCTAGAGAACCTGGTATTTATGACCTGCACATGTGTGGCCATACATAATTGAAGATATATATGTCTTTTTTTCTTTTTTTTTTTTAGGAGGGTACCCGTACAGTGGTAAAATAAAGGAAAAGGCATTAAAAAGAAAGAAAGAAAAAGGAAAGAAAAAGCGGAAAGAAAAAGGAACATGACAAGCGATTTGAACTCGTGACCATTGGATGTTGCCCCGAAAGATAGCTCAATCGGTTGGTTCGTCAGGCCCTAGGTTACTTTGAAGCGCCATAGCTCCTGCTCCGAGCCTCATATTTACGTGGTAATGGACTGATGTTGTCCGCGATAGTCGTTTTTTGGAAGTGGTTGGAAGGCATACTTTCTTGGAAAAATGGCCGCCCGAGGACAAGAGCGAGCTCGAGCGGCTTTAGAGACTAGGAAAACTGCCTTAAATATTTAGACTTTAGGGAAAGCTTCGTGTACAAACTATAACACGGCAATCAGCACTCGAATACGACGCGAGAAATTATTGAGACGTGGAAAATTCCCTTGAAATAAATATGGTTTGCGAGGCAAATGCTTGTAAGTATTGAACCTCTTAAAAGATGAGGGGGAAATATGCGCTCACCGAGAGGTCATCGTCTGCACGAGACCACCACCGGGCACCTTACTGAGATGGGGAGGGCTCTGCGGGCCGGACACAAAGCCTCCCTTCTCCGCCGGCCAAGAGGGGAAAACGCGCTTTCCGATCGCTCAAGGTTGCGCGGACATAGTATAACTCTAGCGTCTAGGAACAGCTTAACCAGGTGCGAGGGCGGCACGCATAGAGTGGGAAGCTAGCCGCCAGAATAACTATCTCAAGGACTGCTGCTGACGAGGGCGAAATACCTTCGTGTAATTATAATAACCCTAATCGGACTACTTTCGAAAGAAAAAAAAGGAAACGGCCCAGAGGTATGACGAGAGATAGGACTGATAATTTTCTCTCTCTCTCTCTCTCTCTCTCTCTCTCTCTCTCTCTCTATATATATATATATATATATATATATATATATATATATATATATATATATATATATATATATTCATCTCATCTATGGGATCGCATGCGCGCGCTGTTGCTTTGTCTCTGCGTGTAGTAGTTAAGAGAGCCAGTTTAAGGGCGGAGAAGAAGGAAGGAAAGGAAAGCAAAATTGCAGCGCCTTGGTGTTAAAGCGCACCCGTGGTAGCGAAACGGAAGGCGATATAAGCGTGCGTGGCCATGATACGCACACGACAAACTGCCTTAAAACATGTAGACTTGAGGGAAATATATATATATATGTATATATATATATATATATAATATGTCATCTTTCACCCAGTAACAGTCAGTTGTGAGTCTGCGCGCGTCCTGTCTTTTTCTACTTCTGTTGGCCGTTTGTTTATAGCGCATTAACCCCTTTAGTGGGGGCTCATAATGCATATTGTGGAGCTGCGTCCCGCATTACGTTCCCTGTATCTGCTCTCCCTTTGTTTCTGGCTTTCTTTTTTATTTTCCCCTTTCGCACAATTTCTTGCTTTTTCTTTCTCACGAAAGATGAAATAACAGAAACATTTGTGAATTCTACGACAAAAATGCCATCTTCGCGCCTGTGTTCACACAATGCCATAAGAAACCCTATAACAAACTTCTCACCACTGACTCAATAGCGTCTATTACTATCTAATATTAGTGCTTGTTCTTACGAAATCTCGTTAAATTTGTATTGTAGTGCAATATTTATTGATTTGCGCGTTGTAGTAATTTTGAATTATGCACTCCTCCTTTTTTTCTATTACATTTCCTGTGCTTTGAAATTGTGCTTGTGAAACAGTGTTTCAATTTGCATCTGCCACTCTCTATCCATTATTTAGAGGTGCTTTACTCATTATGCAATTGTACTGTCTATGGCATTTTTCCCGGAGCTTTTTTTTTCGTCAATCTATTGTATTTCTTTTTTTGTATGTACCTTTCCCCTCCTGCCTGGGCCTTCTAAGGCCTGCAGTATTTCTAAATAAATAAATAAAAATAAATAAAGAAGCCATATTCTAAAAATAGTTTATTCCGCCCTATACAGCTCGTGCTCACTACCCGGCTCCGATATATTTTTTTTTTTATTTATTTATTTCCTCAAAGGTCTTATGTTGACACATTACATAAGAGAGTAGGGGGTTAGTGACAAAGAAAGATACTACAAATTACAAAGGGATATTTTCGATGAGTCACTTGAATGCAAGTGGGTCGATGATAGTGGCAACTTCGATAGGCAGGCCATTTCAGTGTCGTGTTGTGCGGAGAAAAAAAGATTGCTTAAATGTCACGGTATGGGCTTGTGAGGGATGTACTGTGTTAGAATGACTGGGGCGGGCAATGCGATGTGCTCTTTTTATCTACGGGTTGTCAAAAGGCAAAGAATGGAAAATCTTATGAAAAAGGTTAAGACGCGCTATTCTACAGCGTGAGGCTAGAGAGGGTAAATTTATTTGGGCTTTTAGTGCTGAGATGATTGAATTGTACAAATAAGTTGACAGAATAAATCGTGTCGCGTGGTTCTGAACCGACTCGAGGGCGTTAATAAGGTTATTTTGGTGTGGGTCAAGAACAGCATTGGTATACTCCAGCTTGGGCCACACAAAGGTTAGAAAAGCAAGTTGTTTAATAGAGGGAGCAACGAGGAAAAGGTTACGGCGCAGATAACCTAGAGTACGATTAGCAGAATTTATTATGTGGTTAACATGACAGGTCCAAGTTAAGTCACGAGATATACACAGCAAGATATTTCAATGAATCAGTTGTTGGAATCTGCATATTATTGATGCTATAATTAGGCATATCGTAATTACGACGACGATGTATAGACATTAACACGGTTTTATATCAACTCAGCGAGCAGAGAGGGTCCGCGAAAGTGCGAAATCTGTCCAAGCTACACGTTCAGAACTCTAGCGCTTCAGTGCGGATGCTTGTAACAATAAACACATCCCATACTTGTAGTAAAAAAAAATATGAAGAGCGATAAGGAGCACGCGCCGCTGTGTGTGCGAGGATTACGTGCGAGTAAAAGACGAAGACGAAGCGCTCTTCTCCGTTCGATGCTGCACGAGACGCTCCACGAGAACAAGCACCCAAGCAGGCAACTCGGAGACGGCGGCTCCTTCAGCCACAATGAAGTCCTTCACGCGTTCGCGGATGCAAAGGCACAGTCACCAAAGGCATCAAAGGCGCGTTGATCCCGCCCGCCGTCCTGCGTCACCCTGCATACGACGTCGTCCTCACCGCGCTACGCAGCGGCCGTCGACCGACCAGTTTCCTCTCCGGCTGCCTGGGCGCCACAAGGGCAACAGCAGGTCTCGCCACGTCTTCCAGCGCAAGTGCCACCATGACGCCATGTCGGGCTACACTCTGGCATCAGCCGCAGCAGCTGGCAGCTCCAACGTCCTACCATGCTTCCGGCTCCGGCACGATGGGCTGCGCCCCTGCCGAGTGACGGCAAGTTCTGTTTCTTCATTCGCCATGAGCGTAAATAACTGCGCTCCGTCAAGAGGATATGATATACGTAGATTGTACAGTGTATCAAGCGATATTTTTGTATTCAATTTGATAGTACTATGGACTGGTGGATTCGAGCGCTCTATAGAGCGTTCTAACCGTGGTATTTATATTCGCCTGGTCGAAATCAGGCGCTCTAAACAAATTCGCCCGGGTTATTCAAAGCGTCGTGCTCCGGCTGAAAGCGTTAGGAGGCGCTCCTGCCTTCAACCTGAGAGCGCGACCGAGATCCGCCAGAAACTGGATCACGTGGCTACTCTGATTGCCCTGGGACGTTCGGCTGGGGCAATGCCTTTTTTTCTTCACTCTCGAGAGGGCTCTGGATTGCTGCAAACCGAGTTAGAGCGGTGTAGGAACCAGCCGAATGTGCAATACGATGCGCCGTAGAGACTTATTTTCCTTAAGCTATTTGGATAGAAAACCGCTTCACACATCCATCAGTAAACGTGGAACGATCTTTCATTTGTTTATTTATTTATTTTAATCAAGGGGTTATTAACCATCCCTCGGGCTTGGCGAAAATACACAGTCCCCTATAGCATACGGGAGAGCATACGCTGCTGTCAACCTCTCAGCCAAATTTTGCAGGCGCCTCAACGTGTGGAGCTCGCAAGGGGAGCGCGAAGTCACATTTTTCTCAAACGCTCTCTTTTCAACAGAAGCCTGCTCTTCACTCTTATCTATACTCGCGGACGACTTTCTGTGGCTATGAAGTGAAAGCTACGGAGGCAAAGCGCGCGCAAGTGAGAGCGCTTCTGAAAAGAGTTCCGCGTTTTCATCCACGTTCGTTTAGGCCGGGGAAGAGAAAACATAAACATCTTATTAGCAACATTTAAACAAGACAAAACACACCACGGAATGTAAAAGCTCCCTTATTTGGCGACTTTTCCCTTCCGCGTCTGGGCAAACGCGAAACCGTCTCACGTGGAAGCTGCGTCGATTCAGCGTCTGTTCGGAGCAATCACAAGCACTGCAAACGCTGGCGGACTTCTTGGCGCGATAACACATGTGCAGATGATCCGTCTCGGTAGCTTTCCCTTCGTAGCAACAGAAAGTTGCGCGCGACTAGTCGCTTTATTTCGTCATATAGCAGATTCCCATCCGCGGCTGCTATTAGACAATAGCTGACATCAATCAACAAGGGTGTCTGCATCAGTGCGCTTCTTCCTACTGTTACTCTGTATAATTATTAACGCAGTTTAGTAAACAGGCTGAAGAAAGCGAAAATGAGCTTCAGAATTTCGATAATAATTACGTACTTCGGGAAGAAGCCGATTATCGTCTGCTCACGCTCGACCATGGCCGCCCGCAAAGGAATTAAACTTTGGCCACGCTACTTATCGGTGTCGTAGCCATCGGGTCTCGCTCATTTCTGCTAGCTTTGAACACTCAGATAGCCTAGAACCACCAAAAAATTAAGCTGAGACCACACGCACGCTTACCAGCGCGCGCTCCCAGCTGATCGCTTCTGGTTAGACGCCTTAGCAGACTTCGCCTCTCATTGAACTATTGATAGCGCTGCAAAATGCGCAAATTGGATGTGACTATACTATCTGTCGGTCAAGCTGGTGCAGGGCAAAGCCGGCCCGCACCACGTTGCACGGCCAAACTGGAGCTCTCAAGCCGTGTCGTGCACAAAGCAAACGTCTCGCATACGCACAACAGTTCCGTAGCTGTGACCTGCTACGTAGCGTTGATAACCGCGGCTGCCGTGCTGTGCCGCGACGAGTCCGCTGACTGAGCGTCGCGCGGATCACTCAATACAACCGTGTTTGGTTAAGCCCCCTTTTTGAATAGTAGCGACATTCCTCCTCATCCAATTTATCCTTCTCCTGGTATCCTTATCGCTCCAACTTTCCCTCGTCTGTATCCTTATCGCTCGAGCTTTCCCTCATCGCTCGCCCTCGCTCGCAGTTTGCTCGTTCGCTCGGGGGCCGGCTGCTCTGCCCCCTAGGTTAGGCGAGGTGAGACATTAAAAAGTGTTGTTGGGTGTTTGCACATGGATTTTGACCGTATTTTAGACTCGTTGATTGTGTGGTGTCCCACGAGAGGTGACGGAACGCAATGAAACTGGCAGAGTCAGATGATTCGTATGCTTCTTCGGCACAGTAACTGCGCGCTTATTTTGCCGCTTCGCTTTGGCTGCCTGTTTCCAGTTAAAAGCCTTTTGAGGCTAGTTTCGTGGACAAATTCCTTTTAGTGTCTAGTATTAGCACGACGATCGGATCTCTTTGTCGCGCCAATAATGTGTACTAATGCACAAGATCTTCCTATAGCTTCCAGGGCATTATTTGGTTGTTATGTCGTCCACAACGGTAAAAACACTGTCGCGGCTTGAACAGATCAAGTCGCTTTGCGGGTTATTTCATTTGCATTAAGCAGCTTCTTTATTTCACTAGCTGCAGGCACTTGCCCGGCATGAAAGGGCTGCAATAAAGTCAAGGTTTCGCCGGCATACGCAGAAGGCGATGCCTTTGCGTGTGTGTAGCACGATGTAGCCCCTACTGATTCAACGACTCCACGTGCTTGCGCTGCTCGAAAGTGCGTGCGTGTGTACTTGGGGTGTATCCAATCGGCTGCCGTGTGTCGAGCTTGTGCAGCTTCATAATTTAATCACGTTAGCACCGCGATGACAGAACGTAAGGCGCGTGACGTATTCGCCTGTACAACACGAGCGTCTTGTAGAAAGGTGCGCGTTCAACGCGGAGCATCTCAGCTATTCTCGTCGTTTCGTGATGACGCCGGCAGCTCTCCGTGCAGTGAAACTGGTCCTACGGCTTTATGACAAACTGGCACCGCTGGTTCTCAAGCGCAAGCATCACAGTGTAACCTGTATTCTTCACGTGTAAACAAAGCGTATATGCAAGGACGAAAGGTACACATAGAAATAGTTTCTATCAATGAGCACCTTACAAATGTTAGCCTTGTGCGCGGCAACGTGAGTGTGAAAGGCTCTGGTTCTTCAGCTTGCGAATGTGACGTGTATCGCTGCCACCCGATGTTTAAGGTAGCTGTTGACCAACCTGTCTTAAAACTGATGAGCACCACTTCGGGAACATCTGCATCATAGTGCTTGATGTCGTAGAACCTACGCACAAAGAAATAAAAAAACGCTACAAGGATATATATATATATATATATATATATATATATATATATATATATATATATGCAGGAAAGAGACGACGAACCTTTTGGAAGACGTGCAAAAGGTAGGTTCGTCGTCTCTTTCCTGCTTGCATATGTTACGTCTCTCTCTCTCTCTCTCTCTCTCTATATATATATATATATATATATATATATATATATATATATATATATATATATATACAAAGGGCGTCGTAAATAGCATGCACCCTGATTAAAAAATATGCAAATACCATGTAGGTGGACAGAACCAGGGTAATGTTGTTTGCCGTCGCTGCGAGATACTCCGATTATTTTTTTTACATTCTGCCGAATGACATAACTAGTCTTAATTAATCAACTTGTCAGATATTTAAATTAGATGAAAGTGTCAATGATAAATTGCAGAGCAATACGAAAAACTCCCGATAAAGCTCTCCGTTGCTCAAGACGTACAACATAAAAGTGCTTTCGCGAGCGTGAAAGTAGCCCGCGAATACGCGCAAAGTGCCTCGAACGCCCAGTCGCGCGGCAATTTTGCCTGTATTAGCGATAACATGATGGGTGTAATTGAAACTCAGTGAGCGTTTCCGTCGATCGCCAGTTCTGGCTCCCGCTATCTAGTACTTCAGTATGCGAGTATTTCGCGCACACTAAGTGGAGAACACGTTCATGATGACACTTGGCAAGGAACTGGCGCAAAACATGACAGAAAATATTGCGAAGCTGCTCCTCTTCATACTGCAAGGCTAGGTGGAACTTGCAATAGAGGTTGCCAAACTGCCTTTCGCGAGCCCCATGCCTTGTGTAGCTCGCAAGAGAAAGACAAGGTTTACCTGCGAAACGAATTATGATTTAGCTTGGAATTATTATGTTGTCATCAACCTTTGTATACTTCCACGTTAGTAACCGTCCTTCGTAACATTCGGTGCAGGCTTCTTTCTTGTCACCTGCGCCGGCTAACAGCGAAGCGACGCCTTCGTCATCACTGTCTCCACCCTTGTCATCTACCTGGGACAGCTACAGAGCTCTTGGAGTTGACTTTGGTGAAGCGTGTTACTGATGAAGAATGTCCACCTGCCAAAAGAAGCCGTTCCAGCCCAGAGAGATATGCCCTTAAGCTGTCGTCTATAGCTGTCGACCAGACGTCTTCGGAGGCGGCCTGCAGTGGCGTGGTCCAATCAGTTACAGGATGTATGGCGTGCAGCAGCATAAGGATCGCGATCAGCAGGCCCTGAACATGTTCTGCTACCAGGAGGAAGACACAGCAGAAGTGGTGTTCTGACCCAAGCCTGCATGTCTTCCTTTCTGCAGCCCGCTTCCCCTATCACGTGGTCGACGGTGGCGACGTCGGCTCAGTTATTGGACACCTGCTTGCTCTGCTGCCGCGCAATCCTCTGACATGGCGCTGAGGACAGCATCATTTTTTCGATGCTTTCACTCTCCAGGGCGGAAGTTTTTCGAAGGTGGCGTCGAACTTATTCGTTAAAATACTTTTGTACGAAGAACATTGTGCTTCTGTAATGTATTTAATTAAAGAGCTATTGATTTTCTATTCACTTTATGCGGAATTCTATTGTTGTGCAAAAAAGAGGCGGTTTCAAGTTGCGCCGAATGGTCTGCTGTCCTACTACCGAAGATCACGATCGCCTCAAAACACGAGAACAAATATTTCAGCGACTTCACTGCGCGTCGCGGTCCTGTGCATGAAGCTTTCGTCCTATTTTAAGGCTGTTACAGCATCTATCAGACATCGAGCGGATCGTCAGTCTCCTTTTAAAAGGGAGTCTTTTGCAATCAAACTTGGGGGAAAAAATTCGTACTCACCGCGCTTGCATTTAAATCACATTAACAGACGCATCTCTAGGTGCTGCTATTTTCTTTTAGTTGAATAAAAAAGCATGATTCGTGGTCCCTCAGAAGGCTTGCAGGATCCTTTGCTATGTGTACTTAGTTATATCGTACTATATAAAAAAGTTGTCATATTCCACTTCAGTTTTGACTTACAGTTGAGCGAGGCGGACATTTATGCGTTGTATTTCTCGCCATGCGTTCACGCGGTAATGAAAGTAGCTGATCCTGAAGATAGTTTTTCTTCTTGTTGTTCGCTCCTACGTTCTACGTTCACGTTCAAGCGGTTTACCAGCTAAAAAAATTATGGGGTTTTACGTGCCAAAACCACTTTCTGATGATGAGGCACGCCGTAGTGGGGGATTCCGGAAATTTAGACCACCTGGGGTTCTTTAACGTGCACCTAAATCTAAGTACACGGGTGTTTTCGCATTTCGCCCCCCTCGAAATGCGGCTGCCGTGGCCGGTATTCGATCCCGCGACCTCATGCTTAGCAGCCCAACACCATAGCCACTAAGCTTGGTTTACCATCTAGGATACATAATAAAATAAAGTGCTTTGTCGGGCACGTTATGTGGTTTGGCAGTGGGATAAACGTGGGCATCATCAATATATTGGGTGGTAAGGCCGCCGCGGTAATAGGTGGAGCTAGATTATAATTCTAAGAAGCCGCCGCCGACACCCCCAATATACGGGCACGACATCAGTGTGGGAAATATTGGGTTGATCCCTATTGTTTCGTGCCAAGAAAATGAATGATCGGCAGTGATTCTAATAGAGAATAAAGCCACTTTGCTGGCAATCGCCGAACGATTCGTTTCTTTTGCACGGACGGGAGGCTCAACTGCGCTCCCCCCCCCCCCCCCCCTCAGCTCTCGCAAGCATTTTCGAAAATAAAATACCGACATCCAACTTTACTTAAAGTTTCCTGTTGTTATTCTTTCTTGCGTAAGCGAACGGATTTTACATTATGCACCATAATGATACCAAAAGGCACCCTCAGTTCAGGGTTAATGCAAACACCTGCAAAGTATGTTCGTCACTGCTACTCCCTATTTATTGAAAAGTGTCGTGAAATTTTTAGATATCTGACGGCAGTGGAACGCAGTACTAAACTGAAAATAATATTCCGGGGTATCAGGAGCCAAAAGTACAGATCATCATGAGGAACGGTGTAGCGAGGGAGTCCGGAATAGTTTTGATCCCCTGGGCTTCTTCAACGGGCACCCAATGCACGGTGCACGGACGTTTCCGTATCGCTGCAAACCGAGTTGGAGTGAGGTAGGAACCAGCGGAATGTACCATACGATGCACCGTGGTGACTTATGTTTCCTTAAAGTATTTGCATTGGAAAACCGCCTCACACCGTACATCAGTGAAAATCAAAGGGCATCTCAAGCGTTGATATTTTTATTTTAACTTCCAGAAGTTGGTGTTTTTGGGCACAGAATGTTCAGCATATGTGTATTTCCACGATTTTACCTTTATTAAACCTCTAGAAACCATAAATCGAAGTCCCTGTGTTTCCAATTTGTCACACACGTACCTTTTCTTTACAGATATTTCATTCATGCAGTGACTCCTGTTCTGCAGGTTAAGTTAAAATGATTAATAGTAGCAACTATCTTCGCGAAGAACCTTTTATTTTCTTCTTTTTGCTATACAGCGAAGGCTACGGATCCAAAGCGTGCCTCTTGCACCGCTGCAGGAAGAAGTCCCGCAGTTCTGTTGACGTCTTCTTACTTTCAAAAAAGACAATCTTGTTTTGTTTTTTTACCGCACATAATTTGAAACAGTACATAACACTAAACCTGTAAGCGACTCCTATTTTACTGTATTTATTAGTTTGCCCTGTCTAGTTTTCACACACGCGAGAAAATCGCCCGTTTTGCGCGTCCGTCAAAGTCAATATGGCGCCCGAGCCTCCTGGTGTGTTTTCGTCGCTTGCTGTCCCGCCTGTCAGCTTTCCCGAGGGGCTGAGGCACACAAAACAAGTTTTCGCACCATGCACGCGGAAACCAGGCGAACGCGTCTGGAGGAATCGCAATCGTCGACATGTACGCGAACGAGCAAGAGGGATGATTTATGCCGCGCCGGCGTCACGTCACGCGTCCGAACCAACGCCGGCATCGTATACGGCCACTGCGAGGCTCCGACGCAAGCTGCGTTGCTTGCTGTTTAGAAGCCGATACACGTCGACTACATAAATATCGATTACCTTCTGAAATTCACGCCGATATAATAGCCTCATCTTTCACTGAAATAAAGGAGTTACGCAATGCGGGAAAAATCAAAGCCGAAACCTGCGCCGTACTCGTCCGGACTACCCTGCATACGAATACACGGGCAGAAATTTAATCCCCGTAGCCTTCGGTTCCTAGCGCAGAACAGCTGTCAGCGAGTGTAGTAGATAATAACCAGCTGTGGTAGTCCAGTGGCAATGGTATTGCACTGGTGAGTGCGAGGTCGCCGGTTCGATCCTGGCCCAGGCGGACGCTTCCCGTTGGGGGCGGCAAACTAGAACGGTCATGTATTGGGCCTTAGGTGCACGTCAACGAAACCCCGACGGTAAAATATAAACTAAAGCCTCCTCTCTATGGCGTATCTCATCATCAGATCGTGGTTTTTGCTCGTAAAACCCCAGAATTGGAAAAAAAGAAAGATGCGACAAGCTAACGAAATGCATAATTTAGTTGAATGCCAAAAGAATTATCTGAAAACGGCTGTTTCCTGACGTGGTTTCGCAGTCTGACGTAGTATACTACCGGAATTTTCCTTCCTATTTTACGACATGCTCCTCGGGGTCTCAGAACATGTAAGCATGTACCAATTAGCCAAGAGCAAAAAAAAATTGCGTGCCCACATCTTTACGCCATGTAATCTCTAGCTGCCAACGTGCCGCAAATACGTTGCTGCAGTTTTCTTTTGGCTGTTTGATAAGCGTAAAATCCAAGGAAAGTAGCTTGTGAGTATTGTCCACGCAATTCACTACACAATATTTTCACATTCCGAATTAATTTTTTCCAGTATCGAGAATAGCAAGTTCCTTGAGAGCTCTCAATTTACAACATGATCAAGACGTTTTTGAACTACACACATCATTCGCGATAGCTAAGCGCAAAAGTTTCCTGAACTGTACAAAACTGTACAAAACACCCCCCCCCCCCCCCTCCGTTTAAAAAAAAAAGATAGATAAATAAATCCATAACTAAACAAATGAATAGAAAAATGTTTCACGTAAGCTATTCTCAATCGTCGTCATACCTCATTGGTAAATGAGCATCAGGAGGACCTTCGACTCCCTTTGTGTTCCAACTGTCAATGAAATAACTGCACTGTTGCGTTTTATGAGCCGCAGGAAACAAAAATATATTATTGATCTAGATAACACGATTAAACACCAAGATTAAACGCTCGTGATTCGCTGTGGTGCAGTTATAGCACGCATCTTCAATTCATGCGTGTAGACTGTCTTTAGATAAAGACGAGTGCTTAATATATTTCTAAAATCCGGTTCTCCTCTAGTGCCGACAAACGTACTAAATTATTATAAACGTTCAGGCTTGAAGAATATCATAAGAAGCCAACAAACACTGACACCAAGGACAACATAGGGGAAATTACTTGTGCTTAATAAATGAAATAAAGAAATGATAAATTAATGGAAATTAAAGTGGATGAAAAAACAACTTGCCGCAGGTGGGAACCGAACCCACAACCTTCGCATTTCGCGTGCGATGCTCTACCAATTGAGATACCGCGGCGCTGTTTCCCCATCCACTTTCCTGGGTATTTGTGCGTCCGAGTAGAACCCTGGGAGTGTTAGCCAGCACCACCACTCACATACCTTGGCGGCGGACGTGGAACGTCTTTCTTGCCGCAGGCGTCACGAGAACGTGATCTTTTTGGGTGAAGGCAACTGGTCAAGCACTACTGATTTGACATTGACATTTGACATTAATGTTGACACTTTTGTACGCGAACTTCGCAAGTATATGTCTGTAGGCGAATCTTTCGAGATATTTACCTTGTAGCTTCCTAACAGGCGGTGATGTGTTGTAATAAAAGACTTTATTTCGTCACCACTAATTATGCAAAAAGGAGCATACCACAGGACTCTGTTCTAGGGCGTGTTCCTTTCAGTCTCCATATGTAAATTGTTTCCACAGTATACTTGAGACACAGTATAGTTTAGACAATAGTACATTGTACAAACATAGAAAATATGCAAGTCAATATTTTCTGCATAGCGGCAACTGTGCAACGTAGGGGAAGTTGCTAATGGCAACACCTCATTGTGGTCATGTATGGCCGTTCTTTCAGCAGCATGCCCTTCATCGGTGGTGCTATTTTGTCTGACCGACCACATGTGAAATCAGCTGAAGCATTTGCCATGCATTATTCGCCTTGGCGCAACGTACACAACGCGAAAGAAAACAAAACCAGTTGAGTCAGTGGTCATGTTGCTCTAGTTTGCGTTGCTGATTCATTGCGCCACTCAAAATATTGTATAGAAACATAATCACAACTTAGCCCATAAACATTGTATTTGAGAACAGCAGCTCATGAAGGCTGGACTGTTTCATAAAAAAAAAAACTGGTTAATAGTAAGTGCGAGCTGATAACGAATTTTTACGTGTAAGTTTGACAAAAATTTATTGTAAGTGAACGGTATCTTTCCCTGGTTTTGCCGTCCAAAATGAATTATTTCGCTAGGAACTATTGGCTCCCCGTCGCCTGACTGCCCCGGCACTTATAAATTCATAACCGCTTCTGTACAGCGCCTCGATTGAGTGCGAACCTTCTAAATGAATTTGCCACAGAAGTGTCATGCGGAGTTATAGATGGCTTGTTTTCTACTGCCACAGTGCCAGGAACTGTATCCACGCTTGCCCTTCAACGAGGCTGCGGAGGCTGCTCGACGCGTAAGAATCGCACACAGCAGCACAACTGGCGTCTTTGAGCAGGTAATGTTTAGTATGTGCATATCGTCCATTCGCTACGGTATACTGTGAGTCGACCGTTACAGTTCACGTATCGGTTATTTAGCGTGTTAGTGTTCCACCGGGATCGAATGATATTTCGCAATGAAACTTTGCAGAACAAGATGGGAAATGTTGAGACTTGCTCCAATACCTTGTTCAAGGCTTGCTATCTGCATAGCCCGCAGTAAGGGTTTGCAAACGACTGCTTGCAAGCCGCAGATTCTACAGGACAAGACGACACGCAGCAGCAGGCGTCAGAAGACAAGGGAGAATCGTTGCCAACTACTGGAACGACATGTTGTTCGTTAGCGACCATATGAGCACGCCATGGTTGCCTGTAAGCGGAAGATTGGTGAATTCTTTCGGGCAAATTGGGTTCAATCGGCCTGTGCACTTGCAGACTCGTTGCCGCCCTTCATTTTGATTCAACGAAGAGTTTTATAGATGCTTTGCTAAATGTAAGCCCCGCAGGGATGGCTGCTTAATATTTAACCCTTGCAGTGTCCGATCTGCCGCCGTGCTGCCTTTGACAACGCTGCGGTGACTGCTCGATGCCGCAGAATCGCCCGCAACAGCACCGCCACAAGCACCGCGTGCTTCGCCAAGAGCACCGCATGCTGTGTAGCTGCGGCACCTCGAGGGACCCTAATAAAAATGACTTTAGACTGTCTATAGAATGTCTATAGACTTTTTGTAGACGAGAGACGATAAGGTGTATATTTCTTCTTGTCTATTGCCATTCTACATAGTTCGCCACAAACACGCACATGCACACCATTCACGTACACCCACACACAGACACACACATTTATATATATATATATATATATATATATATATATATATATATGTATTATTACTGCGCGTCCGGCCGCTCGAATCACATTGGGTGTAATCGTGGGCTTCTTCACGCTCGGACACACACTTCTATGGAGCACGCGTTGAGCAACAGAAAGCTGTATCGGGAGTTTATAATGTTGCTCTACAATTTTCTCATAGAGAATATACAACTAATTAAAATCATTGAGAAATTAATTAACACTGGTTATCTAATCAAGGGAATGCAACAAAATAATCTGGGTATCTCCAAGCTATGGCAAACAATATTATCTTGGTTCTCTCCAGTTACGTAGCATTTGCATATTTTAAAGTATGGCTCAAATTAAGTGAAACACCCCGTATACTTCTTTGCAATTCGAATTATTTTTCACGGTTTCCTATATCACCGCCGGTGAAGGCCATAGGGTGGGACGTCACCAAAGGTCATGCTAACTTGTGCGAACAGCCCGTATGCCAAATGTGGTAAGGCGTGAGATGAAGTATAAAACAGGCGATACTGTAAAATTCTTATTGCTTCAGGATTACATGCCGTCTATAGATTGACAATAGACAAGAATCATTAATCTGGTCCCAACCCGTGTACGCTGTAACCAACCGCAGGTACCGGTGGATAATACGGAGCTGCGTTTGATATAAGCCACAGAAGTTGTGTACTGCTGAGATTGCTGTAGAGGCTATTTGTGGACTTTAGTACACACATAGTGTATACCTCCGCATTTGTTGACCACATGGTATGATCTACGTAGTCGCTCTCGGCAATCCCAAGACAGTCTTCACAGTTGTCATAGCATGACTTTTGCGGCAGTAGAATAAAAATAGCAAAACGTCGATCCAATTGTGATAATAGATGTTATGAACGCCCACTTTACCTACAAGCGGATACCAAACAGGCATCAAGCTAACAGCGCAGAGACTCGTAATGTTTGTAGCTGACAACGCGACATTGTGAGTGTGCGATGAACCGATGTCGCGCATGTGGTGTGCGCGTTGTGTGTCGTCCGATTCTCAGATAATTTTCACATTGTCTTCATATCTCGGCTGCATCACTAACATCGGGCAGTTTTTCGTTGACTGATATCCTGCACTATAAACTCATCAAAGTTTCTCATTCACTTAACATATTTGCCAAATTCTCTAAGCCCACCCAGTATTTCGCAAGCGGTATTCTTGTGCGGCCACGCATATGAGCACCTCATTGCCGTACTGATTGCTTTGACCTATCATCGGAGCGGAAAATTAGCACTGACGTACGTGCGGGCATCACATTTGGCGGTAAGCTGGAAGATATGCTACAAATGCGCTGTATTGCTCATTGTCGCTGGCGATAATGCAAGCGCCTGAAGGGCCCTGTAACGGCTTTTACAAACAGCGCATTCATCCATGTGGGCGTTCCAGTCTCATACGATAGCCCACAGCGTTTGTAATACAACCTGGCAGCGCATTTCCTTCGTCCATGAAAAAAAACATGAAAAATGGAAAAGAAAAGCAACCCGTTCCGGCGCGCATGGCGCGCGGAGAGAGAAAGAGACAAAAAAAAAAAAAGAAAGAAAAAGGCGCTCAGACTCCTCGGAGTGCGCCCGCCCTGGCCCGCGGAGCTCCTGCGCATGCGCGGCGTGCGCCATCTGTCCGCGTGAATTTGAATTCCCAACGAGTGCGCCAGGCACGTAAACGCTTGTAGCGGTGTGCGGTGTCAGCCTGAACGTTGGTGTCTGTGCATGCGTGTCTTCTTTGTCGCATGAAACGTCAACTACACTGAACGGTAAGTTATAACTGAGATGTTTCCCGTCAATGGCTCATGATTAGGTGAGCGCATATCGTAGAGCGAAACGGCTGCATGTAGCGCAGGCGACTCGGGCATAGTATCGGTTTGTCGTTTTCATGATTTGATAATGCGCTCTTGTTCTGACTTCTGCTATACGGAATATTTTACGGCAAGCGATCGCTCACGCTTGTTGATTTTAGTGTCATAGTTGATGTGCGTAAAATAAAGGAAGTACACCATGTTTTAACTTGATACTGAACTGCCACTAAGCGGATTGTATGTTGAGCAGCCAGTGTGGTAGATCTCATTTCGTGGCGCTCTATCCGGCCGCGATGAATGCTGCGCCGCATGTGTAGTGAAATTCTCGTGACAAGCTTTACGTATGTATCTTGAAATTGTGTTCGCATGAATTTTCAAACAGAGATAAATAGTTCAATAACTGCTAGCGTACTCGGATGAAAGGCCGTGTTTGCGGGGCATGCATCAGCAGTGTGTGCGCTGCCGTTTTCGTATAGTTTAAAAGTAGCAGTATATTTAAGGTTCCTGGCAACCAATCTAAATAATTTTGGGAAGTTACCGCAAGCAAAACACTACACTTGAAGAAATATCTAGCAGGAATATCTAGATTCACCCTATCTAAATATATGGAAGCACAAACGGTTTTCGAGCATGAAACCTCCGATAAGTTCAGTCTCTCGCAGCTTCGCAACTTAGCCGAAAAAAATAGAGAACAATAATTTAGTCGCAACGCGAAGTATCTTTACTCGTTCAAACTGAAGGCATTGCGTTTGACGGTAGTTGGAAGATTTTTTTCTTACTTTTATAAGCAGTTTAACAGCAGAAGTTATCTTTCGGGCTATATGAAAACGGTTGAGCGCTTTTCGATGCTTCGGTACTATGCAATTTACGTGCTGTTCATCACTAGGCAGCTGCTGGCGCAAATTCGCATTGTGCCAGTCATGCATGGTATGAAGCCCTTGTCGTGCGTAATAAGTGTTCCGGTTTTCATTACTGTTGTATGTAGTGCCGTCGTCTTGGACAGACTGTATACTATATGCGCTGTACAAAAAAAATAGCCAGATTATCAATTTGGTGGTCTTTTCTTAGTAGATAACGCACAGATTATTCAAATAATTTAGTGGACATTCCACTTGTTCGGCCCTTATCAACACACCTAAGCGATCGTAACATGTTTTAGTTGATAAGTAACCTCATTCATGTGCATTCTGCAGAAAGTGTGGCAAATGTAGCCATCTCGAAGTATGAGAAAAGAGACATTGCAGACTGTTCTAAGCGGAAATAAATTCCGATGCTTAACGTGATTGTTCAAAACTGCAGTCACTATGCTGAGCATCTTCATTCGGCATGGGCATATTGCATTAACACCTGAAAAATGTGTACAGTCCAGCCGTGTATCTTTGTTTCAACAATTATTATTATAGGA
Source organism: Dermacentor andersoni (assembly GCF_023375885.2). Lineage (NCBI taxonomy): Eukaryota > Metazoa > Arthropoda > Arachnida > Ixodida > Ixodidae > Dermacentor > Dermacentor andersoni. The sequence goes on along the minus strand of NC_092814.1, from coordinate 319,196,561 downwards.
ATTGGTTGGGATTCTCGCATTTCTTTTATTTTTGTAAGTACACTGTGTGTCCCATGAACCTGTCTTGAAACGAAACGTACCGTTGCTGGCACCGGCGACCATTACGGTTGTCTAACTGCTTATCATACTGTAATATAACGAAACATCATAATGGTACTGATTCATCTGGCCGTGCAGTCTTTAGTCAGAGGTAAACAAACTTAACTAGAGGCATAAGTGATGAGAGCAAATTAAATAGCAAACTACTATCGAACCGTACAAATAACTCATTGAATAGTTTTCCCTCACATTGTTGCATTTGCTTTACGTGTGTGTCTCTGTGCCCTTGTCTGCCGTGCTGTACTCGTGTGGCCATCCATTACGAACTTGCCCAAGCCCTTGTCAGCTTTATTAAACAAGGGATTCAAGTTAGTTGAATCTAATACTGCATGTCAAGTGACTGACGTGTTATTCGCTTTATCTAGATATTATGCACTGGCAGTACTTCACAAGCATTAAACCACAATATTTTTTTATTGCACTTAAGCTGCGCGCATCATAGATTGCCAGAAAAGTTTCATGGAAACAGCCAGGGAAGGCTTGGAAAAAGATCGAGAAATTTTAAAATGGCCGCATAGGTATGCTGTCTTGTTATGTCATACAAAGTTTCCAGAGAATCTCTCCGTTAAATATATTTTTAAAACGTTTCACCTCAAAAAGTTGAGGGAAATCGGTCCCATTTATTGAAAAAAAAAATGAAAGTCAAGCATACTGATATGGCATTTCTTACTCAATTAGTTTTTTTTTTCTTTTACATTAACTAAAACGCCTGAACCCCGAAACCCAAGAAAATTTTTCGCCTTTGAAAGCACCTTAAATAATTTACTGTGGTAGAATTCATTCGAACTAGAGTATCAGTTCTGTTTCCTAGGAGGTGCACATCTGTCGTGCCATGACACAAAGTGCTCACGTGATATTTCGGGTGCTCATGTGGTATACCTAACTTGGAAACCTGTTAGCATGCCCAAGAGGCCTCATTACCTGTAAGAAAACTAAGTGACCATATCAATACAATCAATCCATCTGCCTTCTGTTGAAGTTATGACCAACGACCCATTCATTTAAGAGTATGAGAAAGACATTTAAATATGTATTAAGCAAAATAAATTACAATGTTTGGCATGATACTGTGAATACTCCAGTCACGTCCTCTGAGCATATCCCTCTGCACGGGCATACTTAACTACCAGCCAAAAAAAAAATTTACAGACAGTTCAACTGGGTAACGTTTCAGCAAGAATTATAGAGATCATTTCGATAAGTACATTAGTGCATCATATATGAACTTGACATAAAAGAGAACATACTATTGCTGGAACGAGCAGCAGTTGTGACTGTTTAATTGTTTACCATACCATAAGATAAAACATTGTATGAAGGCACTGATTTGTATTGACAAGCAGCCATTAGTCATAGTTAAACCACATTAAGTACTGGCTTAGATGGTTTGAGCAAATATATTAAGCTGCTTAATGAACATACAAAGAATACGCCCTTGTTATTCTTGCCTCATATTGCTGCATCTACTTATTTGCAGCATACACCTGCAGCACCTTTGGGACTAATGACACAAAGGTCAAGGCCACCCTGGCGACCATGCTTGCAAAGGGGAATTAGTGTAAATATTTAGTCTCTTTCCATAATAGCATAAGACAAGTATTTCATAGCATGGCATAATAGCATAGACATGTATAGACATGTAGACACTGCATGATTCAGCACTCAATTCTTTCTGTTTATGCAAGATATATGAAAGTACAGCTGGTTCAGGAGCATTATTAATCTGCTAACGCTAATGCACAAGGGCAGATGAAAAGCAACAGGTGCGCATGCATAAATACATTCAAAATTTTTTGCTACCACATGTAAACAAAAATATAAACTAACTTATAGATAGCAGATAGCTATGAACGTATGGCCTTATATACTCTTTGTAGACTTGTCTATAAAATGTCTGTGTCTATAGACTGTCTATAGTTTAATGAAAATTCATGTTTGTTGACAAATGTCTGCAGAAAGTCATAGAAAAAAGTGTATAGGATTATGAAGTTGTGTTTTTGTAGACTGAAGTCTATAGAATGTCTATAGACAAAATGTCTATAGATAGTCAATAGACATTCTATAGACTTCAGTCTACAAAAATAGAACCGTATAACCCTATACACTTTTGTCTATAAACATTCTGCGGACATTTGTTTACAAACGTGAATTTTCATTAATCTATAGAAAGTCTATAGACTGGTCTATACGAATAGTCTATAGGTAGTCTATAGACATTTGTCTATAGACATGATGCAGACAATTGTCTACGAACATAAATTTTCATTAACCTCTAGACAGCCTATAGACAGTCTATAGACTCAGACATTTTATAGACTAGTCTATAAAAACGTGCATGGCCATAAGTCTATAGACTCTCCACAGATAGTCTAGAAAGTCTATAGACTGACTTTTTATAGACTAGTCTATAGAAAGTCTATGGCTATAAGTCTATAGACTGTCTATAGACTAGTCTAAAGAAATGTATGTAGACAGTCTTTCGACTTCATTGACAAATGTCTACAGACTGTCTATAGACTTTCTATAAAATTTTTGTAAGGGTTAGCAGAGACACTACTCCGGATCTGACATTCACAAAACGAATTCCACAGCCAGGCTGGATCAACACAAAAGAGAACTTGGGCAGCGGCCACTATTCAATCCAAACAACAGTTCGAGCGGGCCCGCGAAAGTCCAAGGGCCGTCAACTCCGCATAACGAACTGGGACGCTTTCCGGCAGGCAAGAGGTCTCACCGCTCTCCTGTACCCAACCCCCTTTCGAAGATTGGGTCGCATCCTTGCTGCAAGACGCAAGCGAAGCCACTAAATTGAGGCCTGAGGAAGCCAGTCTGCACGAGGCAGATAGCAGGTTACTGCATATGTGGAAAGCCCTCGCCAGTCTGCAACACAGTTACAAACACAACAAGCTCAACTGATAGCTCAGAAAAGTATTCGTACTCTCACCCTTCACATCGAAGACTATGCACAACAACTTAATCGTCAAAATTGACACAGCGCATGCGACAGCATGGAGCAGCAACCACACCTGCCCAAAACCTAGGATATCCTCCGTTGCCTCCTCGATCTAGCCAACAGCAAGAACACACAACAGCACAACTTGAAAAAAGTCATTCACACCCATCCGGGCATGGACGCACTAGTTCTTCAAGAGCTGATAGACCGATACATAGGACCTCAGCCTACTACACCCACTCCAGCATACACTGGCACCACTAACGACTACCTGGACGCACCCATACAAGCAGCAGAAGTACGTGAAGCCATCCTCGCACTCCATCCTAACTCGGTCCGGGGACCTGATGATATTGCTAATAAAATGCTTCGCAACCTAGATGAGGATTCTATACTAGCCTTCACAACTTATTTTAACGCGTATTGGGAAACTGGAAACCTCCCCTCACAATGGAAAGAAGCCAAAATTATTATGATTCCCAAACCAGGGAAGCGCCTTCTACTCGAAAACCTCCGCCCTATCTCCCTTACTTCATGTGTCGACAAGGTCCTCGAACACGTCATCCTCACACGCTTACATAGACATATGAACGACAACAACCTCTTCCCCAATACCATGGTTGGCTTCCGGCCGAAACTTTCTGCTGTAGGTATCATGATTCAGCTCAAGCACCAAATTATCGATGGTGATAAAAGCTCCAGGCTGGACACCAGAGCCATCTTGGGGCTAGACATCACCAAGGCCTTCGATAACGTCACGCATGAGGCCATACTGAACCAACTAGCGCAACTCCAGGTTTGACATCGAACATATAACTAAGTGAAGAATTTTCTTACAGGTCGCACGGCCACCATTACCATCAGAGGGTTGCAGTCGCCAGTTATTCACTTCGGCAGCAAACGCACGCTGCAAGGATCGGTTCTGTCCCCTTTTCTGTTTAACGTGGCCTTGCTCGGACTACCGCCTGCATTAGCTGGCTTCCCCAACCTCAAGCATAGCCTCTACGCAGACGATGTCACCCTGTGGGTCACCGGGGGCAGCGACGGAGATATCCAAGACACGCTGCAGCAAGCCATCAACGAGGTCGTTGCATACGTAGAACCGCGCGGCCTGGAGTGCTCCCCACAGAAACCGGAGCTCCTTCTGTACAAGCCTAATTGGGGAGGTCGACGTCCAGACCCTCACTCCCCTGAGATAGAACTGCACGTGCATCAGCAACACATACCATTACTGTACCTAGCATCCGTATCCTTGGCTTGCGCATCCAACAAAACCGCAGAAACACTGAGATACTCAACCAATTAGATACTCATTTACACCAAACCACTCGCCTCATTGCATGCATCACAAATCGAGATCACGCCATGAAAGAAAACAACTTTATACGCCTGGTAACCACCTACGCCCTGAGCAGGTTCACCTATGTCGCCCCGTACCTGAGCCTCAATCCAACTGACAACTCAACACCATGATCAAGAGGGCCTATAAACAAGCCCTACATCTTCCCATCTCTACCTCTAACGAGAAACTGGACGCCCTCGGCATTCACAGCACCATAGACGAGCTTATTGAAGCGCAGCGTATTAGCCAATACGAACGACTCGCCAATTCTACCACGGGCAGGCACACTCTCGGCACCCTAGGCATAACCTGCACCACCCAATTCGCACCAAAATTACGCATCCCTCGAAACATTCGCGTTCAGCTAGTTATCCCGCCCATACTTCGCTATATGCACCCTGAACACAATTTAGAGCGACGTGCAGAAAGAGCTAAACAACTACAAAAGCGTTATGACCAAGCCGCTGACGTAACCTACGTGCACACAGCGGAATACCCCAACCAAAGCGCCACGATGGTCGTCGCTGTCGCGGGCTCGCAGGACCGCCTCGCCGCGTCCGCATCAATACTCACCACGCAACCTCAAGAAGGAGAAGAAACGGCCATCGCTTTGGCCTACGCGGCTACCAATGCACGCTGCATCATCAGCGATTAAAAAACGGCCATTCGCAACTACGAAAGAGGACTGATAGCGTCCCAAGCGCAGAAGATACTCTCTGGCACTCCTTCCTCAAGGCAACGCCGCGTCCAGATCATGTGGGCCCCTAGTCACTCGGGTCTGGCTGGAAACGAAGCCGACCACGATGCCGGCCGTGCTCTCGCACACCGTGCGCATCATCCTTCTCCTGCGTCTTCCGATCCCGAACAGCCCTGTTCTGCATCGCGGTCACGCGCGGCACCGAATGGTCACGTTCAGAGAAATCCTCCTCCACTACCGCAGAGAGCGGTTACGCTACCCCCCAGCTCACAAAACACTGAATTAATCCCAATCCACCACTTAGCGACTACTTCAGACACGAACTCTCCCGAAACCCGCGCTATACAACCGCATTTTCCCCGATGCATACTCCCCACTCTGCAAAGCGTGCGAGGCCCGCGCTGACCGCGATCACATTATCTGGCAATGCCCCAAAGCCTCACCCACCAACACCTACTGCACTAACACTACACGCATCTTAACTTAGGCCGAGCTGTAGGAGACTGCTGCTCAGCTTAGACCCAGAGGAGCAGCTCTGTGCCGTCCGGATGGCCGAAGACGCCGCCAAAAAGCAAGGACTGGCCCCCGTCTGAGAAAGGGGGGGACATGGGGTGAACAGGGGGACAGGGGACAGGGGGACAGGGTGAATAGACATCGGGAGCATTCTTCACATTGACATAGGACTCATTTTTGCGTCGGGACCGAAAATTCCATCCAAACCCCGTGTTTGCTTATGTATGGTTAGGACACCAAGGAAACCAAAACTCGAATCTTCTGACGGGATCACCAGGTGAGGGGAGTTCGCTGGTCATTTTTCTGCGATTTTCGAAGGCGATGAAAAACGAAAGCTTTCCTTCATCCGCTTCCGACTCCATGTTACGCGTCGAGGCTGTTCAGACTCCGCGTGATGAGAGCAATAAGCGACATGTCAGCGCACTATGACGTTGCAACAGCAATTGATACCTATATTCCGGCAGCCAAGGGTGCTTTTTTTTTTTAAATGTGGGAGTGGAAGTTTTGTCGCAAAACTGAAGTCCGACCACCGCCGTCTTAGGTGGCGATGGTGAAACATTGGCATATAGTGAATAAAACAAATCGCTTTCCTCACAGTGGCTAGGAGTTTATTATGATTAATTTTCCAATGCAGATGGAGGTCAACGTGCATATCTCCATTACTGGTTTCACGGTGAAGTCTGAGTCTCATGACAAATTTTATTGGGGTTCGTGCATCATCACCCAGCATAAGATAATGCTTTACTCGAGAATAGCCAGCTTTTATTTCATAAATCACCTCGCGTTAAATGCAGAGCCAATCCACTTGATCTGTATGTGGACATCACCCAACACTGCAGGGCTTTAAATGTTTTAACCTCTTAATCTTTAACGTGTCTAGCGATAAGCCGGAACCATGTAGTACGAAAATGTCATGGTCTTCTTGCTCATTCTTGGCAATTATTTTACATCTTTGCGGTCCTACAAGCTACACAGAAGTAAAAGCGGACAGCAAGGTTTTTCTACGTAGGCCCTACATACTAATTGCAATGAAAGCAGGCAGAAGACATTCTGAATATCGGACGAGTTACGCTCGCATCAGCAGAAATTACGTTCGCATCACCTTCAGCAGAAAACAAGTGCGAATATGACAATATGGACGGCCGGGCACGCTGGTCTTGCAAGAAACGAAGCGGCGCACGCCAGCGCCCGAGGATTTACGGTCCGGGCGCAGGCATTAGATGAGCCAGACTCCGTTGTGGCACGGCTACGTTAACTGCGCGGTATAGCCTTCCAACTTTTCACGACATCTGTAGCCGCTACCGCTTAGAACGGTTAATCTTCCCGCAGCGAATAAACAAATCCTCGCGCAGGTGCGAGGTGCTGTGGCGACAGCGGAGCTCACACCTAACCCTCTCCTTCACCTCATCGACTCCTCTCTCTACCCCTCATCTAGCTGTAAATGTTGCTGCACAACCAAGGCCAATTTTAATCACATCATGTGGGGGTACCCTAAGCACCCCCCCCCCCCTCATGTTCCTCCGTAATTTAATAGGCAACGAAGAGCAGGGGGAGGCTGCCTTGCGATGCACCAGGCGCGATATCGTGGGCCCATTGAGAAGGTTGTGAGGGACTATCATGCGTAGCAGCCTCCCCCTTCTATCCCTCTGTTCCTTACCTTCAAAAAAAAAAAAATTTCAGCCCCCCGCCCCTTCCACAACCACCGCCACGACGTCAATGCAGTATAAGCCGCACTTACGCGAGAGCAATAAGCGCAAGTGCAAGATATTTATAGGCGGATTAATAGCTCTCCTTATCGAAATGACGAGCATACCCAAAAGTGTGTGCTTGAAACTGGCGAGTGTTTTTGTTCCCTTGCATGTCATGAATTACAACTGAAAGAAATCCTGGATGCATGCTCCGAGCTCACCTGCTGTTAACCTTCCGAGTTAGGTAAAGTGAAGAACGGTATCGAGCTCACCTGCTGGCACAGTTTAAACAAAAGTTTAAAAAAGTTGTGCAGGTCGCACGCACTGTGGGAATCGATGTAAGTGAAGGTTTCTGTGCTGGATGCTTTTATTGACGATAATTAGCGGAAATCTTTACGATTAAGCGTAATTTCTTCGACGTTTAGTCTAACACGAGATGGGTGAGTTGATGTTAAACATTACCTTGCGGGCAGCACTGCTGTTTATCTGCGTAGTACGCAGAACACGCGTGGAGAGGTATTTGCTTGAGGCGTTACTGTGCGCCATTGTTCGTAACCTCCGAGAAGGTTAGCATTGTCATTGCCTCATACGGAAAATAGCATCGTGGCAGAAATGTTAAATTGTATTTTAATTATGGGGCTGTACATGCTAAAACCATAACCGGATTATGAGGGACGCCTCAGTGGCAAACTCTGAAGTAATTCTGGTTCCCCTAGAGTCTTGAATGTGCCCTTAAATCTGAGTGTGCGAGCGTATTTGTGTATCACCCCCGCGGAAATGCGGCTGCCACTGTCGGAATGGAACGCGCGATCTTGCGCAATGCCATAGGCGTACAGCTGCAGATGCGGGCACAGAAGTGTTGATTTCACGCGCGACCCTTTCCGTAGTTTCCCTCCGACTCCACAGTACCTTATTATGGCTTTGCGTCAGCAGGCCGTGCACAATTTGTCCGCTTGACATATTTGCATGGTGTTTAGTTTTCAGAAATAGAAGAAACCGTACCGGACCTTGAACCTCAACTTACCAGTTTGCCCGTAACTGCTGTCTTGTGTTGTGGTCGCGCTTCCTCGCCATCACACTTCGCCTTTTCCTTCTCCTGCCCTCCCGCTCCCAATTATATATATATGGGTACAGCGAGCGAAGAGTGGCAACGCAGTCATTCACTCGTTTCACGACTGCGTAGGTTCTACCAATACCACCTGGAAGAAGTTAACGTCGAAGCACTGCCTGGTGTCTGCGGCCCTACGTCATCGAATATAAGATGTGGACGTGCTCGGCAAGGGGCGCTGCAGTGACCATAGGATGGTAAGAACTCGCATTAGCCTAGATTTGAGGAGGGAGCGGAAGAAACTGGTACATAAGAAGCCGATCAGTGAGTTAGCAGTAAGAGCCAAAATAGAGGAATTCTGGATCAAGCTACAGAACCGGTATTCGGCTTTAACTCAGGAAGCGGACCTTAGTGTTGAAGATATGAACCATAATCTTATGGACATCGTTAAGGAGTGTGCAATAGAAGTCCGCGGTAACTCGTTTAGACAGGATTCCAGTAAGATATCGCCGGAGTCGAAATATCTGATCAAGAAACGCCAATGTATGAAAGCCTCTAACCCTACAGCTAGAATTGAATTTGCAGAACTTTCAAAGTTAATAAACAAGCGTAAGGTAGCTAGCTGACATAAGGAAATATAATATGGATAGAATTGAACATGATCTCAGGAAAGGAGGAAGCCTAAACGCAGTGAAGAAGAAACTAAGAATTGGCAAGAATCAAATGTATGCGTTAAGAGACAAAGCCGGCAAAATCATTACTAATATGGATGAGATAGTTCAAGTAGCTGAGGAGTTCTATAGAGATTTATACAGTACCAGTGGTACCCACGACGATAATCAAAGAGAGAACAGTCTAAAGGAATTCGAAATCCCACAGGTAACGCCGGAAGAAGTAAAGAAAGCCTTGGGAGCTATGCAAAGGGGGAAGGCAGCTGAGGAGGATCAGGTAACAGCAGATTTGTTGAAGGATGGTGGGCAGATTGTTCTAGAGAAACTGGCCACCCTGTATACGCAATACCTCATGACCTCGAGCGTACCGGAATCTTGGAAGAACGCTAACATAATCCTAATCCATAAGAAAGGGGACGCCAAAGACTTGAAAAATTATGAACCGATCAGCTTACTGTCAGTTGCCTACGAACTAATTACTAAGGTAATCGCAAATAGAATCAGGAACACCTTAGACTTCTGTCAACCAAAGGACCAGGCAGGATTCCGTAAAGGCTACTCAACAATAGACCATATTCACACTATCGATCAGGTGATAGAGAAATGTGCGGTATATAACCAACCCTTATATATAGCTTTCATTGATTACGAAAAAGCGTTTGATTCAGTCGAAACCTCAGCAGTCATGGTGGCATTACGGAATCAGGATGTAGATGAGCCATATGTAAAGATACTGGCAGATATCTATAGCGGCGCCACAGCCACCGTAGTCCTCCATAAAGAAAGCAACAAAATGCCAACAAAGAAAGGCGTCAGACAGGGAGATACGATCTCTCCAATGCTATTCACAGCGTGTTTACAGGAGGTATTCAGAGACCTGGAGTGGGAAGAATTGGGGATAAAAGTTGATGGAGAATACCTTAGTAACTTGCGAGTCGTTTAGGATATTGCCTTGCTTAGTAACTAAGGAGACCAACTGCAATGCATGCTCACTGACCTGGAGAGGCAAAGCAGAAGGGTGGGTCTAAAAATTAATCTGCAGAAAACTAAAGTAATGTTTAACAGTCTCGGAAGAGAACAGCAGTTTACGATAGGTAGCGAGGCACCGGAAATGGTAAGGGAATACATCTACTTAGGGCAGGTAGTGACCACGGATCCGGATCATGAGACTGAAATAATCAGAAGAATAAGAATGGGCTGGGGTGCCTTTGGCAGGCATTCTCAAATGATGAACCGCAGGTTGCCACTATCCCTCAAGAGAAAAGTGTATAACAGCTGTGTCTTACCAGTACTCACGTATGGGGCAGAAACCTGGAGGCTTACGAAAAGGGTTCTCCTTAAATTCAGGACGACGCAACGAGCTATGGAAAGAAGAATGATTGGTGTAACGTTAAGGGATAAGAAAAGAGCACATTGAGTGAAGGAACAAACGCGCATTAATGATATCTTAGTTGAAATCAAGAAAAAGAAATGGGCATGGGCAGGACATGAGGAGGGAAGATAACCAATGGTCATTAAGGGTTACGGACTGGATTCCAAGGGAAGGGAAGCGTAGCAGGGGGCGGCAGAAAATTAGGTGGGCGGATGACATCAAGAAGTTTGCAGGGACAACATGGCCACAATTAGTACATGACTGGGGTAGTTGAAGTATGGGAGAGGCCTTTGCTCTGCAGTGGGCGTAACCAGGCTGATGATGATGATGATGATGGTGGTGATGATGATGACCAGAGTAAAGAGGAAGCTTTAGCTGGGGCCCAACTCCGATGCGGCCTATTCAAATACATGTAAAACGCAAAAAAGCTTTTGTGAGATCACCACCGGACCAATTCTATTGAAATCTGTTGCATTTGAGAGAGAAACTTGAAGTCTAGTGACTGTTGGAAGCAGAATTTTGATTTAAGGCGTGAATTTTGTTAAGAGAATTTTTAAGGATTAACTATTAGCTCTACCAAGAACAGATATTGCGGTTCTGTGAACGGCATCCATTATAACATTCCAAGCGGACAAATTTGTTATGCCAATCTATATTTTACAATTATTTGTCCGTGGTTTACAAGGGTTCTGCAAAAGCTGCATTTCAATAGTACTCAATTTTGTTAGGGCCGTGTGTAACATATCAATTTTGTCTGCTTTAGATGTACTATCGTATGCAATTCAAGGAATTGTGTTATCATGTTTCCTTGCTGAGTTAGAGTTGTTAACCTGACAGTTTCGTTTTCCGAAACTTTGGATTGTTGCCAATTTGAAATAAAAAGATTGACGACCTTAATCAAAAATTCCAAACAAACAGTCACTAGATTTTAAGTTTTTCTTTTATACGCAACAAAACTGGCAAAGTTTGGTGCCGTGGTTGCTGAGAAAAACGAATTCTCCATTTACATGTATTTAGAAAGGAGCACCAGAGCTTCCTCTTAAAGGAAAACCTAAGCAAGGGTAAAACTAATAATAATAATAATAATAATAATAATCCGAGTAATCTTATCCTTGTGCTTCTCCTTCATCTTCATAACCATTATCCCGTGCGAACGTACTGTCCGCAAGTCCCTCATAAGTGTGAGCGATAGGAACACATTTCTCTGTATGCATCCGAGTACGTGCTCGTATTTTTCAGCTAACCCCAAGCAATCCTTAAAAAAAAGGAAGGCTGAATCCTGGCACCTTTAGAGGGACTACGTTTCGAGCAATGCGGCGTGCAATTCCAGAGAGCCCTGTGCTTCCGTGGATTAGATTACATTGCGGGATATTACAGCCGTGCACACGAACCCAACCACTTGTCTGTTCTGGCCACCATGTAACGAAGAAGGCTTGTCGAGATCACGTCATAGCTTTCGAACGGAAAAGCTATGAAAAAAAAAAAGCAGAATGACGAGGAGAAATATAGTGCAGGGTTCATGCAATTTCGCCCATTACCATCACTCAAGGAATCAACATAGCAACATATTTCGATCGCAAAATACTGTATTCTAAACACGTATAACAATACTAGTTTCACATAAATACACTGAAAAAAATATAAAATGTTATGAAAGAAATGTGCACCCACTCCCGGCAAGCGGCGCCACAGTTTCGTTGCACTATCGTCGCGGGATAGCGACACGGCGACTAGCTCGCAGCGGTTGCCGAGGACGTCCTCGCCAAACCCTGCGAGGGGTCGCCATCCGGTGACCGCAGTGCAGCCCGCAGCGCGCTGCCATACGTCTGGTGTGGCCATCGTGCCAGCGATCCGAGTGCACTTTGAAGTCGCTGGTCACGTGGTCAGGAGAGAACGCATGGTCAGCGACTCAGCTGGGATAAGAGCAGCTGAGGAGGCTGTAAGGCCGCCTGCAGAGCTTGCGGCTGTTGTGCCGCTGCAGCTGCGACGAGGTGCAGCCGAGCAGACTGCAGCCACACGTGCGGCGATGGAGCAGACGACGGGCGACTCCTGTCGGGATTGTCGCACTGCCGTCTACTCCGTTCGGGCCGAACCTGATGGAAGAAGGAAAACGATGCCAATTGTTTGCGACTCAGCCACGTGGAGAGTCAATGTCCTCTTACCAAACGAAAAATTAAAAAAAAAATTGTTACAGCAAGTGAACGTGTACTCTATCCAGGAAAACATTTTGATGGTTTGAGCCCGTGTGAAGCTGCTAATGATGTGTTCTGCGCAATTAACCGAATATACTTCGAAGTAGCTATGATAATTTCAATCTCTTCAGAACATTTCTCTTTTACACATCTAGGAAAGAATGTTTGTCTATATGAAGGTCTGCCAAAGGAATAAATATGTGCTGAAGAATCTTTAGAGAGCGTGCCTGTAGAAGAAGAGACAGGGCTTGTAATGCACAACAGCAGCGTACGAAAACATGGATGAGGTCGTATACTATTCAAATTACTTCAACCACTCCCTCACCTAACCGTAAACGGTGACATAAAACGCTATGTCTAATGCTTTCTGCGATATGTATAGCGTATTTGCAATGGAAGTGAAATAGGCGTTGTAGAGCTTTGCGGACATGGCAACTCAGTTGTCGGAAGCACGGAAGGTGGAGGAAGGCTCATGAAAGAGAAAATTGTCATCGACCTGAAATTTCGAATTTTTTTCAGCATTAAAAAAAAATTGGTAGCTAAATAAAATTTCGCTTTCTGATGTCTACTTTTCACTGTTCCTTTTAAGTTCAACTGTAGTATGACGCTTTAAAGGAGACCCTTTAGCGTTTTTCTGAAACAAAACTTCTCAGCTTATGAAAAATTCGCCCTGGCCCGGCAAGATCGACCTCGTGACCAACGCCTCTCATTGGCGGTATTTCTACCGTCTGAGTTAGAGTAAGTTAGCAGATGGAAGCAGGAGCATGAATTAATCGACATATATAAGCGCTTTGACAGAGAACATCGGAAATCAGTTCTACTGAAGCGCGCAAGGTGGAGGAAGGTTCAGGAAAAGCAAAATTGTAATCCACACGAATCCACGTGTTTCGATTTGTCGATTGATTAGTCTTCAGGCTGCGTGTACTTAAGCTGGATCCCTCGGTATCTCAGATGGTTGAAAGACCACACCGGAAAGGCGTTGGTAGTGGTTTTGATCCGCGAACCTGGACGAATTTTTCTTAATTGCGAAGCTTTCTTTTATACGCCGCTCATCTGGACACGTAACAGCTAGCGCGTATTCTTTAGAACGAGCGGGTTTTTCATGAATACCTGAAGGTACAGGGCGAATATTGCAAAAGGCAGGTGACACAGACGTTCTATAAAACAAGCCAAACGAGAGAAATGCAGCGATTAGGCTGTGTGAAGCTGGAATTTCGTTCCCACAGGCGTTAAAGATCCAGCTTTGGAAGCCTATGGAAACGACGAAACATTTGGCTCGATTTTAGAGGCAAAAACAGTCACTAATAAAACTAGGGCACCTGTCGATATAGTGGGTAAATCATCATCATCATCACCACCATAATCATCATCATCAGCAGCAGCATCATAAGCCTTTTTATGTCCACTGCAGGACGAATTCCTCTCCCTGCGATCTCCAATTACCCCTGTCCTGCGCCAAGTGATTCCAATTAGCGCCCGCGAATTTCCTAATTTCATCGCTCGACCTAGTCTTCTGTCGTCCTCGACTGCGTTTGTTTTTTCTTAGTATCTATTCTGTAACCCTAATGGTACAACGGTTATCTAAACTTCGCATTACATGACCTGCCCAGCTGCATTCCTTACTCTTAATGTCAATTAGAATATCGTAAATACCCGTTTGCTCTCCGATTCAAACCGCTCTCTTTCTGTCTCTTGACGTTATGCCTAGCAATCTTCGTTCCATCGCTCTTTGCGCGGTCCTCAACATGTCCTCAAGCTTCTTTGTAAGCTTCCGAATCTCTGCCCCATAAGTCAGCACTGGTAAAATGCACTGTTTGTACACCTTCCTTGTCAATGTAGTATAAGTTCTATGTAGCCCGGAAAGATCTTTTGATTGATGCCTGGCTCAACTCTCCGCACTCAGCGTAGCGCTGTTCCCGAAAGCGATTTTGGAAACACTGTCGTACAATCTCCCATGGCGCCTTCATAATTTAAAGCATATCATTGTTGTACCGTCGGAAGCAGAGGCCCAGCTGTTTAATCGCACGCTCCTATCGCTTCATGTGAAGCGGGTAGCGCTGTACTTCCACGGTATTTATTTTTTTCAGCCAGACACTACTTAGTTCTACAGTCTCCCACCAGAGCACGGAAACAAAAACTCAAACCTTAGTTTCGATTATTTTTTTTACAGTGTTTCTGTCGAAATATTGTGTAATATTTTGCTTTGGAAAAGTCGTAGCAATCTGTTGCATATTTAATAATTATTAGCGTTCATAGTAAGAGTGCATTCCTTCGACAACATACCTAGGTACATACATGCGTCTTTGTGCTACGGATGTAAAAAAATAAAGACAAAGAAAAGCTACTTTGCCATTTCATGCGCGCAATGCACCTAAAACGCAGAATTTGGCCCCGCCACTGAGAGCAAGCAACATACGTTGCTCCAACGCCGCTTCTACAGGCCTCTATAATTGCTTCACAGAAGTGAAATAGCAAACGGGGGCCAAATAAATTAAATCTATTGCAATGTGTTTTTATTCCAATCTCCTGACGTCATATTTACGTAACCGTCGACGCAAGCATTGTTCGGTGACCCGAGGCGTTGTTTACAGAGGTCAATGGAAAGCTCTCGTAGTTATAGGACGTCACATTGGTTTGCTTCTGGAGCGAATAGCATAGCCGAACATGACACATTTTTCTTGTCTAATTAGCGGACTAGAGCAGAGGAGTACGTAGAAGTGGAGAGGGTTTCACTGGGTCCAAGCTACCGCCGTGAAAGTATTTAACCGGACGAGGATAGAACTGCCGGCGTCGGCGATTGGCCCACTACCCTTCGCTTAGCTTTTGCTTTCTGCTAGAATAACGTACGGACTTGCTATGGAAGGGTAAAAATGCCGCTTAAACGGACGCTAAGGATAACAAAGGTGGTAGAGCAATGTCGCGTACGCGTGAAAAAAAGCATGCGGATCACAGGGTCGCCATCAAAACGGAATTTCTTCGTAATTAACACGCGTAAACGCAAACTAATAAGTGCACTAGAAGACTCGTAATGCCATGTTTGAACTGCAGTCTTTAATTTCATTCTGCATTCACAGATACAGGAGGAAATGAGTTTTATCGGCAGTCTCTCTTCCGTATAATTTTAGTCACGCGCGTGGGTGCCGAAATGGCTCGAAAGCATCATCTGCCACTGAAGACATGTTATTATACACATGTAAATCCATTCTCCACTGCAGGTCCGAGCATCCAGTGGCGGAACGATCGGCGGGCAGCCATCATCTATTCATTTCGGAACCGGTGAGTCTCCAGCTATTGCGAAAAAAATTTAATTTTGTTACGTCACCTTGCAGTGGCAAATTTTTGTGGTTTTGTGAGATTTCGGGACCAGCAGACTAAGTGGGCACAGTCCAAACACATTTGACTAATAGCGGACTGCTGATGGTGAAAAAGGTGCGGAAACCGAAATGGGTATTTTTCTTTTGTCCGGTCTAATCAATCATAATACGTCATATCGGTTGTAGAGTCTTCCTGACATATCACGTGAGAGGCAAACGAAGTGGGGGTGGCCCGATAAAATTTTGAACAATCGTGGAAGCCTGATTGCAGAAATGGAGTAGAACAATTTGGAATATTTTCGCGGAATATTTTCGCGATATTGCGCCCCCTGATCTTTGGGTAGGTCAGGACCAATTGAAGCGAAGGCAAGCAAAATGTAAGAATTAACAAATTAGTGCTAGGCATTCCTTTAACAAAAGGATTCATCCGACTTCACTGCCTTTTAGACGAACGATACATTATTTTACCTTAACGACTTACTAATTTTCCATTTCATTTGAAGAACAACGGCATCAAAACTTCGGACTGTCAAAATAGCCTTGCTTAAAAAAGCGCGGTTAAGACCATTGTTCGTTCAAAATAGTATATTTGAAATACAATTAGGCCTGTTTGTATCAAGAAAAATAAGCCTTTTCCACACCGAAACCGACAAGAACGCCTCTCACTCGCTGAAATGGCGCAGACCTCAAATCACTGAGAACGCACTCGCTTGATTCTTTGGCATCACCCGGGCACAATTGAAATATCGCAGGCCGTGGTTTGAAATTGGCGGCTACTTGTGGGACCTAATACAAAAAAAAAAAAAAAGAAACGCGGAATTTACCAGCCAATCTTTGCCAACACTGCTATGATAGCCTGGTGCTACACATTTAGAATCAAAGAAACCAAGTTGAAACTTCTTTGCGGCCGGGCTTTAAACGGGACATACAGTGTCATTTCGTTTTGGATACTTGAGTTTCGAAGCGACCTCGACGCTTCGGGTGACACACGAGTATGAGTCAGGGCTCACTTTTCCATCGGCATCCAGATGTATATATCTGCACGAGGGACTGGTCACTCAGCTGAGTTTCTGGATTTTTCTCAAGACTAATGACGGGGCATATCAGTTGCGCAATATATGCCTCCTATAAGAGAACCTAATGATTGTGTCGCGTTCTCCTGGGTGGCGCGTTTTCTTCCACTTTCTACTGTCTTCAGTGCAGCCCCATTATATGCTGTGCATGTGGCTGTTGACATCGGGAACCCGATGTCAGCCAAGGCACATCGCCTAGGCTGAGAAACACGTTTGCGGTTCCTTCATCGCTTCTTTCTACAGTCGCGTGGCTAAGAACTTTGCTATTCTTTCGCTCCTTTGAGGACACAGTCGCTGCGACTCGTAGTTTCCACAAGGCGATACTATCTTTGTAAAACCATCCTTGACCACCACATGGTCTAGCGACTGGTCTCACGGAAGACTACAGATTTCGAGGCAAAAGTGGCAACAGCGACTTTGGGCTTTCGCGTATTATATCCACGGCGGACCGTCAACGCGCTGAAACACTTTCTCCATCGCTTCATTCTTAAGTTGGCGTGCTTGTTCTTTTCTTTTCCAAATATTTACATATCAGTTGTATGCTTACGGTATTTTTAAATTTAGAATAATATCGGGGTTTACGTGCCAAAACAACGACCTGATTATGAGGCACGCCCTAGTGGAGCACTCCGGAAGTTTGGACCACGAGGGTTTCTTTAACATGCACCTAAATCTAAGTACACGGGTGTTTTCCCATTTCGCCCCCGTCAAAATTCGTCCCCCGTGGCAGGGATTCGATCCTGCTTCCTCATGCTTAGCATGAGGAAGCAGGATCCGTAGCCACTAAGCAATTACGGCGAGTGTGTCGTACTTCTATTTCTCATCCTGCACGTTATAGATAAAAGCAAGCCTTTTATCTATAACACGTAATTTCGTACGAACTTTCGCGCATCTATTACTCCTGTTATATTGTGCCTTTTTCATGGTAGGTGTATAGGGGTCAGGTGTCCATAGAGAAGCCACACAAGAATACACGAAAAGTTAGCAATGGTGCTGTCCGCTTTATGACTGAATACATGCAGCCTTTACAAATATATCGTCTATATATCGTTTATGTTGTGGACTTGTTGCAGCTTTTTTTTCTTGTATCTTTTTTTTCTAAGATATCAAGTTTGATGTGATTGAAAGAAAAGGCTGATTATGCGAACGAGAAATTTGCTCTTCACATTCCGTATATTTATACATTATCTTTCTATCTCCTAACAGCTTTGACTGTAAGGCCTAATTGCCCAGAACAGGGTACTAACGAACAGGCTACATACTCCTCTACAAGCTCCGACATCGGTATTTGACGAAACTGCCACAATCCCTTCGTGAACGTATATTTAACGTTGAAAGATTACGCTACATGATTACCTCAAACAGGCCTAGGCAGTAGTTGATCGTCACACCTTGAATTACACGAGCATATATGTGACCTACAATCACGGTGTCTCTTACGAGATAAGATGGCGTAAATGGAATATTAATAAAAGAGGCTACACATTGACTGCGGTGTTTTAGCTGGACTGGTGTTTGGCCTACCTCGCGTGTAGCCTCCAAATGCAGCTGCTCGGAGTAGCCACGCCGTACGTGTCGCCGTTGCTCTCAGCCTTGAAGGCGTTCAGCATCGTCGACGCGCACGGCAGCGTGTCACGTGGGTGGATGCGTAGCCTGCAGCCGAAGACGTCGAGGCTGTACTCGGCAGAAGGCACGTGGTCGCACTCGACGAACTGGCCACTCATGGTCGCGGCCGCTTCCGCTCCACGCGTGGTCGCATCTCGCGCACTGCGTTGACAACACATGACGACAGTGAACACTGCTGTTGAACTGCGCGTTCGTTAAGCAAGTCTTCGAGGAACGCTGCAGGTCGTCTCACGAGACGTGTCCTGCTTTATTCTAAGTAAACAGCGCCTTCCGAATCGAAACACTAACGATGTCATCACCCATCCGGGAAGCAAGAAAAATTGTGCTGAATACACATAGTAATGTTGGTTATGCAAATCCAACTGCCATGTCTCAAGTTACGTCATAATTTATTATAACTCATCCTAACCATACTGAAAAGGTTTTATGGATTGGGAAAACGTTATTCTGTGAGTTCCAGAAATTGTTATTTTCCCTTGTGTTTAAAACTTGTTTTTAAAGCACGACCGAAAAGTGCTCAAGGAGCGGCACTCAAGGTTAGCGTTTTTCTATTCGACTTTATTTATTCAGGCACGACTTCATTCCAACCAAAAAGGAAACAAACAATAAAGAAATCAAGCACTTTTCTTGTGTTCAATTTTGGCATTATCTTCATAAACGGGCAAAAACCTGAACTTCATGCTTTTATTCCCCGCTTTTCTCTATGTGACTTAGTGTGGTGGCGGCAAAGGCACCCTTTGGGATAAAAAAAATGTCTCAATGCGCGTTTCTTAATTATTTAATTGCCGTTTTGATTCTTACGCAATTTGTATGGTAGCAGACGGCGGCATTGTATATAAACAGGAGGTCCAATTTAGCACGCACCCAAAAATGTTGTTGCATATGTTGTTCTCGTGGCTATTATTATTATTATTATTATTATTATTATTATTATTATTATTATTATTTATTATTCTATCCAACCGTGCTAATTTCTTGGCCCATAGGCTGGAACCCTCCCTGAAGCAATTCTATCCAAACAAGTGATGTCATCTAGCTGTGAGGAGAGTTGAAATAAGCTGGGAAAGCAAACCTACGAAGGAACGAATGAGTAAATAAAAATGATAGGCGCAATGTTCACGCGTAGATAATACAAACCTCCCAATTTGCGGAGGGGTTCTCTTTGGCACATGTCGTGTTCTTCTCTCCTTCTCCAGGCTTTTTGTAAAAGAATAGGAATAATTGGCCTTTCGGCGGGTTTTATTTCTGCCAGACTAGTGCCGATACGAGACATTGCCGAATTCGCACGAATACATTCGATGCCCTGAATCCTAACTCCTTGCTTGGCCTTGGGACGTGAGGATTAAGCGATGAAATTGGCTGTATTTACGGCATATAGCGGAATATGACGGACTGAGTGAGCCCACATGTTCATTTGAAGCGTAAACGAGCTTAAAAAACTATTTCAAATGCGTTCGTAAAAATGTTTTGACCAAAGTTTACGAGTTCTTAACTCTGCAGCAAAAAGATTTCTCCATTTTTTTTGTATGCTGTTCCTGTTAGCACGGTTACCTGAAACGGATAAATCTGCCCTGGGAATTTATAGCTTATCTTAAGTTGTTCCAGTATTTACTATTCGTTTGCATTAGTCCAACGCACAAATTAGCGTTGTTTTACAGAGCGGTTTATAAAATATAATCTTTATGCACTTTATAGTTATCAGCGTTTACATAACCTTACCTAACTGCGATATCGTTCTTTCTTTTTTAGTTGTAATTGCTATTCTTGAATTTAACATGGACTACTTAATTTAAGAATCGTCATCAGAGAGTCCGGAGATTCTAACGTATTTCATTAAAATGCAACGAAAATCGATTTCCAGATGTATCGCATGCAAAGCAAAACATGTTCTCCGTTCCAATGAATTTCGATTGGATCTCCTCACTTACGAAATGAAGGATTCCAGCAGGGACAATAGCGTAGACACCTCGAAATATATAAAGCAATGTAACATGAAGCAGCTACGCATCGTCGTGAAGTTTGCGAGGCTTATGGCGTTTTGCCAGCGGCAATGCATCGAGCATAAAATGAACTTGTGTGGTTTTACGCGGCATAATTCCGATTTGATTATAAGGCACGGCGTAGTGCAAGAAACTGCAGATATAAAGATTAATTCTACAGTCTACAGATTAATTTCAACCACCTGGAGATTTTTACCGAGTGCCCAATGCACAGTACATGGGCGTTTTTGCATATCGCCCCCACTGAAACTCGGCTGCCGCGTCCGGGATTTGATTCCACTACCTCGTGTTTAAAGCACAACACCAAAGTCAATAAGAAACCAGGGCTGGTGAAAACGCAGACGATAGAACGCACGTCAACGTTACGGCTAATCAGCAACAGACGTGTCAAAGCAGCAACATTGGTAGAAGTTGCATACTCTTCCTCCGAAATTGACCACGATCAACGCATAGTTGCAGATGCTGAATAACCGCACATAGATGTGTCGGCTAATCATGCGAGAGACTAATTTAAAGGGACATATAATGACTTCGCTTAATAATCATCTGGGCATTTAAACATTGCGGTCCGCTGGAATGTGAACGCAAGTGTGCAATGTATGCGGCTTCCGACGCATTTGATTTCTTTAAATATCGTAAATGTTCTAATATTAAGCGTACTGTTATGAAAGTGAATTCATTCCAACCACACAAAAACCGTCTGTTAGCTTAACGTGTTACAACGTCTACAATCTCGCCCATCGATCGTGTTATTGCGCAATACAAGCTGAATAATGCGCTACATAGCCAATTGCTATATCAAAGGTATTACTAATTTGTGCTACTCTGTACTCCTCAACAAGTTACACGCCGTCTTTGTTTTTTTTTTTTTTTTTTGCGAGGCAAAACAATCCGTCAATTGGATTTGACAACAGTATAGAAAGAAAATAAAATTTGTCCACTGTGGATGTTCGCAGTGGTCCTGATATATGATTTAGAAAACACCGAATTATTCGTTACCTGTATATTAGAAGGCGAACGGTGACCCTCGAGGCTACCACCATCTGGTGCCAAGCTCCTTGCACGGTCCATGGTAGTTGCATGGTGTCACACTGAGCCACGGTGTCCTCGACGCCCATATCAACGAGCGGGTACCACTCGGTCCTCGGGAACAGCCTGCTGGGATGTCCTGTGAGGCTGCCGCAAGTGCGTTCGTTGACCTTGGACCACGGCTTGAGCACAAGGTCCCGATCCTCTGGGAGGACGTCCTGGATGGCCAAGTTGCCGAACACGTAGGACACGTCATCCTTGGCCGCATCTGGAAGTGCGGCGAGTGCAAACGAGGAAGGCGTCTTGCGGGATGGCGTCTCTTCCCACATGGTTGACAGGCAGCCTTGGAGGAGACGGTGGATTTCCATGCCGCCAGGTACACCAATCCCTATGGCAGGTAGTAGGACGATGCCGTTCCTTCCTGCGATGGTTCTAAGTGCGTCCGCCACGATGAGCTGCGTGTTCGAAAGCGCTAGAGAGATTCTCCTTTGCGCGTGGGCCTCGCGTGCCAGCGCGCGAGGGCGTGACCTCCGTGTCGTTCTTCTTTTTCCTCTCTTCCATTTCAGAATGTTGCTTAGCGAGTCATGGCGCTTTGCTGATACATTCTATTTTGGCCCTCTCGCAAGCTCTAGCCGTGAGTGAAATTAGTTGAAGTACGAATTTATAAAAACACCACCACCACCACCACCACGTTCATCAACATCATCATCATCATCATCATCATCATCATCATCAGCTTGGTTACGCCCACTGCAGGGCAAAGGCCTCTCCCATACTTCTCCAACAAACCCGGTCATGTACTAATTGTGGCCACGTCGTCCCTACAAACTTCTTAATCTCATCCGCCCACCTAACTTTCTGCCGCTCCCTGCTACGCTTCCCTTCCCTTGGAATCCAGTACGTAACCCTTAATGACCATCGGTTATCTTCCCTCCTCATTACATGTCCTGCCCATGCCCATTTCTTTTTCTTGATTTGAACTAAGATGTCATTAACTCGCATTTGTTCCCTCACCCAATCTGCTCTTTTCTTATCCCTTAACGTTACACCCATCATTCTTCTTTCCATAGCTCGTTGCGTCGTCCTCAATTTCAGCAGAACCCTTTTCGTAAGCCTCCAGGTTTCTGCCCCGTACGTGAGTACTGGTAATACACAGCTGTTATAAACATTTATCTTGAGGTATAATGGCAACCTTCTGTTCATGATCTGAGAATGCCTGCCAAACGCACCCCAGCCCATTCTTATTCTTCTGATTATTTCAGTCTCATGATCCAGATCCGCAGTCACTTCCTGTCCTAAGTAGATGTATTCCCTTACCACTTCCAGTGCCTCGCTACCTATTGTAAACGGCTGTTCTTTTCCGAGACTGTTAAACATTAAAAAACCATTTATAAAACCGGCAGTCAGTAAAAAAAAAAGGGGGGGGGAGGGGGTCGACACAACGCATGTTGACTATTCGGATTTCCTTATTGAAAGGCATGTCAAACGTTGAAATGCTTTTATGAGACAACCGCTGTTTAGATTTGGGCAATATTTGTTGTATTTAATAGATAAAGTTTCAGGCTATCTAGTTCGGGAAGCACAATATCAAATTATGGCTGTGCCTATTTCTAAACGTGATTGATGAGAACGGGTGTGTCCAAAAGATATACACACGCAAATTTTACACATCTATTTATTTATTTATTTGCGTACCTACTTCGCCCATTCGGCATTACAGTAGGGAGGGCAGACAGTCAGTATAAGATACAATATTGCACACTCTTAAAAGGTTAAACACTTCAGACCATGGGTACAATACCAATCATACATGTTACATTCTGAGGGAGTGCATGAGACAGCACAAAGAACAAGTTTCGCCCAGGTAAGAAGATACACTCGTTGTCTCAGCATGCTGGCTAACATTGCAAAACATAAACATCAAAGAAGATTTCAAATGGCGAGTGCATTTTTATCTACAAACATATGCTTGGAGAGCAGTGGGGAATGTGACATCAGAAGCAACTTCAATTAGCTCAGGAGGCAGCAGGTTCCATTCGTGTATTGTACGGGGAAAAAAGGAGTTTTGGTATGTTGCTGTGTGCGCGCATATTTCTTTTATCTTAAGTAAGTGGTCGCGGCGCCCGGATATGCATGTTGGTGGTTGTAGATAAGTCTCTTTGTTTAGTGGTGTGCGATTGATGACGATATCTCGAAGGAAAGAGAGGCGGGAAACAACGCGGCGTAGTGAAAAATCTTCGAAACATATGCGCCGTTTTATTTTTGTGATGCTGCTTGGAAATGAGTAAATGCCGGTTATGAAACGGGCCGCACGTTTCTGTATCGCTTCTAAGCTATTCACAAGAATTTGTGTATGCGGGTCCCACACAACAGACGCGTATTCTAGAATCGGGCGAACGTTGCTTAGGTAAAGTGTTCTCT
The DNA here is from genome assembly GCF_023375885.2 of Dermacentor andersoni. Taxonomy (NCBI): domain Eukaryota; kingdom Metazoa; phylum Arthropoda; class Arachnida; order Ixodida; family Ixodidae; genus Dermacentor; species Dermacentor andersoni. The sequence continues at coordinate 319,172,523 of NC_092814.1, read as the reverse complement.
TCACATCTAGTGGCGCGTGCCTAAAGTTCCGTTTGATAAAATTAAGTACTCGCTCTGCTTTTAAAGTGATGCTTTGAATGTGACGCTTCGATGTCAGATCGGCGGAAAATGTGACACCTAAATATTTAGCTTCGCGTGTTTCTGATCAAGGGGAGCCGTTCAAGTAATACTGTGTACGGATTGGTTGCCGCTTGCGGGTGAAACAAATATGCTTACATTTTGAGATGTTGAGAGACATAAGCCACCTGTCACACAATGAAGAAATTTTATTTAGGTCTGTCTGTAATGCTACTCGGCCGGAATCATTATTAATTTCTCTGTAAAGGACGCAATCGTCTGCGTACAGCCGGATTTTCGAGGTGATTCCTGTGCCAATGTCATTTATATATATAAGAAATAAAAGAGGACCTAAGACGGAACCCTGCGGAACGACAGAAGATACGCATGCATATTCTGATTCTGTGCCATTAATTACCACTCTTTGTAAACGACCTGTCAAGTAGTTCTTGAGCCAATAAAGTATTTTTTCTGGTAAACCAAGAAGTGAAAGCTTATGATGTAAGAGAACATGGGACACTTTATCAAACGCTTTCTGGAAATCTAATAGTATGCAGTCTGTTTGTAAACCTTTGTCAAATGATGTGAATATGTCATGGGTAAATTCCACTAACTGAGTTAAGCATGAGTGACCAGCTCTAAACCCGTGTTGATAAGGAACAAAGAAACGGTTGTTTTGAAGGTGTGAAAAGATTATGTGCTCCAGGGCTTTGCAACACACAGATGTTAAGGATAGAGGTCTATAATTTATTACACTGTCACGGGGCCCGCTATTATGAATCGGAAAAATGTAGCCCATAATTCTACAGCAAGAACAGACAACGCGCTTCTATCAAGTGAATTTCTTAGAGCGCATAAAACAGGCTAACGTGATATACGAAAACAGAGTCTACGTGAAATTATTACAATGTTTACAAGTGTCTTGCGAAATTCACAATAAAAAATAGTGGTATAGTTCGGAAAGGTGTGTCACATATCACGTTTATCTGCTCTATGCGTATTATTAGGTGTAGTTTAGTGATTGGTAACATTGTTTTTCAATACTGAATTACAGAGTTGTAAACATGGCGCTTGGCTTTAAGGTATTTTGAAGTTATAGAACATTATTATTTATGTATTTATTTATTTCTTCATAATGTCACCCCTCTGCTGAGGGTTCTTACAGGGAGGGCTTTAAATACAGGCAGACGATATATACAGGATGCATCAAGCGGCAGCGCAATCACTAAAATAAATGTTTCACAATTTTCAAATTGACAAACATCATTGGCATTAGCCACAAAGCTTAGTATCACGTCCCAAAACTCAATCACCGTAGCGAAAAAAGGGAAGCGGGCGTAGTATGGGCGTAAAACATATTGGTGATTAACACAACTGCTTCGTTTTCCTGGAAGTTGCACATACTCGTCTTTGTTGATTTTTAAATGTCCATGTTGTATACTAAAAACAATTTGAGACGAATTTTTTGTCTTCGTACTTCTAGTATTTCCAGTTCACAAGACGGCAACATCAGTGTGATGGAATCTAAACGGCGATACTTTGAGCATATAAAGCGCGCGGCACGACGTTGAACTTTTTCTAACCTTGTAGTCTTTTCTTTCTGATGTGGGCGATCAGCCAACGGCACACCTACGACTATGTACAGTACCGACCGCCTGTCGCCTTCACGATAAGGCCGGGGCGGCCGCTCTAAGCCGTGCCATAGGCAGACGCCGCCAGAGGAGAACGTGCCTTCTCCTCCATTCGCCGCTCTCCCGGTGCCTTGCGCACGATGCAAGACGGCGCGCTTGCTGCCCGCCTTCCACCCTTGAACGAGTGAGATCGAGCAACCATCTTCGGCTAATCCTTGCACGCTCTCACTCGCACCTATAGAATGCAGCTCGCGGCCGCGCCGTTTTGGAACTTGCACTTTATACGGAATATCATGGTGAGGGTGACTGCGGAAATGTGCCTGGAAGTGTCTATATAATGGCTTTTGCAATGACACGATGAGGGCTCCCGAGCTAAAGCAAAGGCATGCCACACATACTGTTATATAGAGGTACAGCGCGTTCAAAGGGACGAAATCGTCAGGGCAGTCAAATAAAGCAAGATGTCAACGTGAATTCCTCCCTGTCTATCTGCAGACTCCGCGTAGCGCCAGCAGCCTGGACCTACGAAGGCGTATCACCTCTTTCTAGTGACTTGTATTGCTGTGTTATTCTCGTATTGTTCAATTGTATCATTCCCCGTCCAGAAGGCAAGAAGTGCCCACGCGGGCACTACGCACACATCGTTGTGCAGGAGAGCCCGCCGTCTGCTTCATCATGATCATCATCATGATCACCATCCAAAACATTTATTGGTTTCTATTTGCAGGGTCTTTTGTGGATGTCTTTCAGGGTCTTTTTTGACGGTCTTTAATGGGTTTAGCAGGGGTGGGACCCGTTTCCCAGTGCTCCAGCGGTTTCGGCAGTCCTGCGTGCTCGCTGCACAAGACCAATTTGGCCATAGGAGCAGTCGCCGGCCAGGAGAGCCTTCTATTGCTCCCCACTTGGATTTATGATTTTCGGGACTGCTGTCATATGTTGGCGTTCCCGTGTGATCTGACATATGGTGGCCTCCGGGTATTTAGCAGCGCATCTGGCGAGGTACACCTTTAACTGGGTACATTTAAGTTGGGCAAGGTTCCTGTCTGGAGCTGTCTGGAATCAGTGACCTCCGCCCTCGTGAATTATTTATGTGCGGGAGGATATCCTATCCTGGTTCCCCTGCAGTACTTTGCACCAAATCCGACTATTCATGTGGAACAGAAGGTACACTTTCCAGTGTATATCTTTCGGGTGCTCGGATTGTATACCGTTGAGCAACCCTGTCCGTCTCTTCATTCTCCGCTATTCCTGCATGCCCCCGCACCCACAGGATGTTGTGTTGGATCAGCTGTGGCTGTGTTGTGGTGAGTGTTACGCCGCCCCATAGCTCGAGGAGCACACGGAGTGCGCGGTGGCCTATTCTGCTGTTCAGGAAATGTCGGCAGGCGTCTTGTGAATCAGTTGGAATGCTTAGTTATTTGCCGGTTCTGAAGCCATCCGCCGCAGCTAGAGCGATAGCTCTTCAGCTTGAGTCACGCTTGTTTAGTTTATATAGCCGCTTGTAATTTCGGAAAGGCTTGCGTTGATGACCATGGCCATTATGCATCCTCTTTCGGAATATTGTGCGGCTGCGTCCACGTATACTACGTCGTTTTTGGTGGAGAACGTGCGTTTAATGTCAGTGCGTTGGATGTCTTCAGCCGATGTCGTGTCCGTTGGGTTCGCTTTTTTAAAAGTATGTTTGCGAAACTTTCGCAGATCTTGTAATAGAACTTACAAAACATATTTCTGGTTGATAAATTTTGCACGGCATATGCACTCCGTGGAACGATAATGAAATGAAAGAAGTCTCCCCACGATTTGACCACGTGAGCCTGTCTTTGCCGTCCGCCCATGAGGTGACGTGCAAGTGATGTTAGCCAAAAAACTAGACGCGTCCCTGGGGTTAAATATCATGTTTCCATACGACTAGTTCATGTATGAGACGCGGTCGAACTCCAAGCCTTCCTTCATAGAACCTCTGCTCTTTGAAGGTACCCTACCCCATATGGAATCAACAGCTAATCAAATTAAGAAAACACAGGGGAAATATTTCTTGTTTTGCTTGGAGTGCAGAATTTATAAGCCAACGGAAAATAAAAGTCGACGAGGAAATACGTAGTACGGTTAGAGTGTGTAGTGCGAATATTCAAGCGGTAGGCTGCGGTATGGGCCAGGCGTTTTCGCTCCCTCTCTCGTAATCCATAAATAGCTTGGGAACTTGAAGGTCTCGCTTATTTCATGACGTTTCAAGGTGAAAAATAATGTTTCATAGCGATCTCGTTTAAACTATGAAGGAGTTCAACGGATACTTTAGCTCATCCGAAGGCGCTATAAAGACGACGGAATAACCGTGGTATGACGATCCTGAAATAATGAAGACAGTATAACGAAGACAGTACGACGACGACGGCATGATGATAATGGGATGACGACCGAGCGTATGACGATGTTGCCTTGACGACGAAGACATGACGATGACGGTATGACCAGAATCGGATGACGAATCGGCTATGACGACAATGGAAGGGCCATGATGTCTTCACTACTTAGATATGACAAGGACTGCATGACAACGAATGTATGCCAACGCCGAAATGACTGCGATGGCATAACGCTGGCATGTTCGTGACTGAATGACGACAGCGTCATAGCGATGAAATGATGTAGGAATGACATCGATTAAACGACTTAAGAGTTGTGACAATAGGATGAGGACGAGTGTACGATGATGTTGGAATCACGACATCTGTATGATGACGATCATGTGAAGAAAAGCGAATAACGAGCCTTGTTTGACGACGTTGTAGGACGACGATGGTATGACGATGACGACGTGACATGAACTGTATAATAATTACATTACGATGATTACGTGATATAGCTCGGCGACGACTTGGTGTGACGACGCCGATGGGGAAATGACGGCGTCACAAGCACGGGGAGGCGACGACGGCCCACAACCAGTGGCACACACCCCTGGAAACTGCAGACTGCACAATCTCTGGGTTCGGCGCGCTTGTGCGGACGGCGAGAACGACCCAACACTGAGAAATGAGCTAAGCAAAACTAACACTTAAAAATAACTTGCCGATTGTAATGCCCGAACCCACAGCCTCCGCAGAGAGCATGGGTACGGCTCATAACGCTCCTACTTACCTTTTTTTTTTAATCTCACACTGTCTCCTATTACAACGGAGCTGTATGTAACTATGATGCCATAGAATTTTCGTGTCCGCTTACAAAACTATCATCATCATTGGCTCATATGCCCGTAAGTAAGCAAAAAATGCAATGACTCATACCGCTATGAGCCAGAGGCTACAAGCACTCAGCAAAGTGAAGCGAACAGTTTTTACATAATTTCTAATCACGCATGCAACATACACAATGGCATGTCGAAAACTGTCATTATCAATGGCTCATACCGCGGTTGGAAATGGCTTATACGCCCGTTAGCAAACAAGCAAATTCAATGGCCGCGTAAGGTATGTGGCTACTCAATTTCGTTGGTACTATCTGTGGGGTCGATGTGGCTGATTTCAATGTGTATGTTTCGGGACGGAAAAGGGAGTGATTTACCCTTTTCGTGTTGTAGGAATATTTCTTGCGATGCGACAATGATCCGGCCCAACCGAGCAACCAGTGGCGTACATGCATCGATTTGACATAATCATAGCACGTGTTTCCAGTTGTGAGTATGCAGACCAGTGCTCATCACAGTGACTATAAAGCCATTGTGACCGTCGTTACTAGGTGACAATCGAATATTATTCCAGCGCAGTGGGTTCTCGAATAGAGTAGTCGTTATCCTAAAATTCGAATATTTTTTTAATATTATCGAATACTTTACGTTGTGGACTGTACACTGCTGGAAAAAAAAGTGTTTGCACTAAATGTTAAAGAAAAAATCTCGTTCTTTGAAGCTAATAAACGATTATTATAGCTTTCGCGAAGAAGTAATGCCGTTGTGACGCTGGTGGGGGCCGTATCTCAGAGGCCTCAGGAGTTCTCCGAGCCCACGCATAGTGGTTCCGCTGTGACCCCTCCAGCCTCCATGGTGGAAGGAGCCAGTGCTGCTCCATCGTCTTCAAAGGCGCTGCAGACACCAGACCCGCAGGGCCCTAAAATCAACCAAAACTCAAGGTCTGAGGCAGGTGCCTCGGCCCGCAACTCTCGGTTCTCCAGTGCCTCAGAGAGAGAGAGAGAGCGATGGAAGTCGACGAAAAACCCTGTGTTATCGACGCCGAAGGACAAGTGCTCTCTCAAGCGCGGAAACAGGGACAAGTTCCCCATAACCACGTTTAACAAGAAAGCAAAAACCTAAAGGTTATCGCTCTTTTCTTTTAGTCTTCTTCGTATCTATGTCACCGTACTTCGTTCTTATCTTATTTACTCGTATTGCCATTTTTGACGCTTCAGTTTCAAAATGGATTTTATTATGCAGGGGAATTTCAGGTGGCTCTTACGACACTTAGGTGACATAAAGTGCATGTTTTGTACCTTCTAACCTGCGGAATTGTGCTTACACAAAACAAACCTAAGCGAAAAACAAATTTTTTTAAAAGGCTGTACTGTAGTACGGTGCGACCGCACTCAGGCGAACCGCGTTTCGGGTGCTGCAGCCATTGTTCTGCAGGGTGGTATCACAGCTAGAGAAGCAGCTGCCATTAACAGTCACATAGAACCCGTTTCTGTCACCGCTTGAGCCAACAAAAGCATCACCATTTGTTCAATATACATTCCACCGCATTCACAATTTATTGTAAGAGATCTTAAGGTAATTTAAGCCAGCACCCGCCGTGGTTGCTCAGTGGCTATGGTGTTAGGCTGCTGAGCACGAGGTCGCGGGATCGAATCCCGGCAACGGCGGCCGCATTTCGATGGGGGCGAAATGCAAAAACACCCCTGTACTTAGATTTAGGTGCATGTTAAAGAACCCCAGGTGGTCGAAATTTCCGGAGTCCTCCACTACGGCGTGCCTCATAATCAGAAAGTGGTTTTGGCACGTAAAACCCCATAATTTTAATAATTTAATTTTAAGCCAGCTCCTTGAACCTTTTTTTAATAGCGGGTGATTTTAACGCACCTAGCCCGTTATGAGGTAGCAAAATAATCGACAGCAGGAGAAAAACAATTGAAGATTTTATCTTAACAAACGACATATGCCATTTAACACTGGTGCTGCAGCCTATTGCCTCCTGTGCACCGGTGCTATTAGGTGCCTAGATCTGGCGCTGTGCTGTCCATCTCTCTTTGGCGTTTTTCAATGAAGTGCTATCGATAATCCCTATGGTAGTGACCATATGCCTGCCATCATTAAGAAAAGCTCTAATTTCCCTGCAATACGATTGAGATCACCCAATTGGAAAATCCATCTAGCAGATTTGCCTCTATTCACTAAAAAGGCCAGTCCGTATAACCTATCAGATGAGATAACAATAGACGAAAACAATGAAACGATTACTGCCTTTACACTTGCTGCCGCAGAACAGACAAACCCGTAATCCTCCGGCTTATCAAGAAAAAAATTAAAATCCTGGTGGATGAATTAGAGTGAGAAATCTAAAAAAATACAAATCAAAGCACGGAGTATCTTTCGGTGACACCCAACATAAGGTAACCAACTCTCTTTCATAAAAGCAAAAGCGAACGCCAGGTACACAAGCAGACAAGCCGAAAGGCTGTCCTGCAAAAACAATGTATCATAAATAGCTCGATAACATCCAGAAGAATGCGGGATCAGCTTCGTAAGTTTACAGGTGACTACGGTCCTTACTGTATCCCCATTCTCTCAAACACAGGCACGCAAACAGATTTAAAGGAAAAGCAAACGTATTAGGCCAGCATTTCCATGACATATCAAGATCACTAAATTATTCTGCTACATTTCAAAGATACAAGGAATCAGAAGAAAAACTGAAGCTTCCGACCACGAGAAGTTAAGAGTGATATTGTATAATGGCCAGATTAACGCATACGGAAATCAACAGAATACTGAGTACTGGCAAAAAAAAAACAAAAAAAAACAGCACCTGGTCCGGACACAGTGCATTACGAAATGCTCGCTCACATATCCCTTAAAGCAGTTAAAACCTTTCTTCGTTTTCTTTTACATAATCTGGGAGACGGGAAAACTGTCGAATGAGTGGAAGAAACCATAATTGCTTGCTTGAAAGCTGGAAAGCATCCTACAGCAGCAACTAACTACAGACCCATAGCACTCACAAGCTACCTCACGAAATGTTGTGAAGCTATTGTAAACATAAGATTGACGTACGTCCTTGAAACCCAGAACCTGCTGGATAACCATCATTGCGAATACAAGATAGGTTAATGTACAAGATATCACTTAGTCCGGCTAGAACACGAGATTGGTGCGGCCTTTCTGCCCAAGTAATACTTTCTGACTGTTTTTTTTTTCTATAGAAAAGGCGTACGAACCAACATGGACGTTTGGTATCTTGAAGGACTTAGCCAATTTGGGTATCCGCGGTAGAATGCTCAAATGTCTAGCCGATTTCATGTCCGACCGAACATTTCAAGTGGGTTTAGGAACGGTCATCTCACGCGTATTAATTCAGGAAAATGGTAGGCCACAGGAATGTGTATTTAGTGCAACACAGTTTCTGGTAAAAATGTACTAGGTCAATAGTGTAATTCCATCTTCTGTAATGCATTCATAATATGTTAATGATCTACAAATATCGTGTCGTGCCTCGAACTTGGCAACCTGCGAACGGCAGTTTCAAATTTCATGAAACAAACTCAGGCAGTGGGCATCGGAAAACGGTTTTCGCTTCTCAATCGAAAAAAAAACTATTAATGTTGTCTTTTTACAAAACGGAGGCTCAGAACACGATCCCATCCTTAACGTACAGGAAGCCACACTATCATAAAACAACAGCACAAGTTTCTGAATGTTTTGTTTAATAAAACGTTAAACTTTCTTGCTCACATAAACAGCCTTAAAATTAATGCAAACGTCATCAAAGTCCTGTCCCGGAAGCGCTGGGGCTCTTAGAGTTAATGCCTGCTACGCATCTACCACACTTTGGTACGTAGCATACGGTAGCATCCTATGTGATTCAAACTGACAGTCTTCCATCTGACGGCTTGATCCAGTTCATAACCTAGGACTACGACTGGCTAGGGGCGCTTACAGAACATCACGTGTCCAGAGCTTATACGTTTACTTTAATGAACCTCCTTTACGTCATCTCAGAGTGCTACTAACTTGTACCTATATTCTCAAAATGCAGTCCTTACCACAACACATATGCTACAACATGGTCGCACAGTGCAACTCACGTTTACACTACACAAATGAACTGAAGATGATCAGACCTCTTCTTCTGCGATAGGAGGAACACTGTCGTGTCTATGACATTCCTCATGTGCTCCTTAAGCTTGCTAAAAGGCCACGACGACTACCCCCTTTGTGCGAATTCTTACATTTAAATAATTGGGCATTGGTACCTCTAAAGAAAAAACACCCCGCACGAACACATCATACAAGCATTGCGCGATCATCAGGCCAAATATCAAAATTGCATGGAATTTTACACTGATGCCTCGAAAACAAAGGAACACGTGGGTGTGGGTGCCGTAACGGAAAAGTGGGAAACAAGTATTTGATTACCACAGCATATCCTCTGTCTAAACAGCCGAAGTCTACGTAATATCTTCTGTAGTTAGAAAGATCATCGCATGACAAACACGAAAACACGCTCATATACACTAATTCGTTAAGCACACTGAAGTCTGTCCACGTGAAATCCGTATGTGAACCCCTGTTCGGGGATATCTTAAACATAGTGACTTCAAACAAATACAGCAGATCAATTAGGTTTTGCTAAGTACTAAGCCATGTTGGGATACAGGGTAATGGAGCAGCGGATAGATACGCATCAGCTGCAGCGTACAAAGACATAACGAACACAACGCTTCCATGTATAGATAGTATCACTGCAATTAGGAAGGACCTGAGGTCAAAATGGGCACACGAATGGGACCATTGTATAAGCAACAAGGTACATCTTACTAAACCCCTAATTGACGAGTAGAAGTCGTGCAGTCACCAGCAATGGTTGTATGAGGTGATCTTGTGTCGACTTTGAATTGGACACACACACACAAAATTTTCTCCTTCGAAAAGAAAACCCGCTGACTTCCGAAAAATCACCTCTTACAGTGATTCACGTCATTATGACATGTCCATAGTTTATAACAGACAGACGGAAGCTTTTACGCAACCTATATTATTTACATATACCTTTACATCCTGCCCTATTACTGGCAGAAGAGCCGCTACAGCCATTTACTAACTTGTCTGACTTTTCAGAGACAACTGCTTATTTACATAAATGAATAATGTAAGGCTGGTTTATCTGCTTTATTGTTGCGTTTTCTATTGTGTTGTGACTGGCAAAGCGTGACCTGAGTAGTCTTAGCGCCATTAAACGCTAACTAACTAACTAACTAACTAACTAACTAACTAACTAACTAACTAACTAACTAACTAACTAACTAACTAACTAACTAACTAACTAACTAACTAACTAACTAACTAACTAACTGATTGACTGACTGACTGACTGACCAACTAACAAACAAACTAATTACCTACTAACTAACTAACTAACTAACTTATTAACTAACTAACTAATAACTCATTTTATGCCTTTTCCATGACTGCATACTTAAGGTGCCCGTAGAAAAGGGAGCAGTTAAGAAGCGCGCGCCTTTTTCCTTTCCTCTGCGCCTCCGTATTTACGAAAAATTATCGATGTTGCTGTCCCGATTTTATGACCCCATATATAGGTAGGTTATAGCAATGTGTCGTTTGTAGTATATTACTCAGTACAGTGTTGTAAGCTTGATGCGGCATTTTTTTCTTTTTAAAATTTCAATCTATATGCGAGTGAAAGAAAATCCGGAATTATGGAACCAGACATTCGCACTTTAGTGGCTGTAGATTCAGACACTGACATTCCCTTAGCAGCTTTGGCTGTAAAGCCTAAGTACGCACGGATTGGATGCTAAAACGCATCCTACAACGCTCTCCGCAAGTCTGAACTTTGTTAGTAAATTTGGGGTAGCATCCAGAGCCTCTCTGCTGAAAGAATGGCACACTCCCGCTTGCGCTGCTCATCCCTATGTGTATATAGTGCGAATAAATACCGGGACTCATTACATAGTCTCTCTTTCCACAGTGATCCCACAAAATGAAATGTCCCTGAATGAGACAATGCTGGCCTTCCATGATTTTTGCTGTAAAGGGGTAAGTCCGACCTCGCGTGCAACCTCAAAGCCACCTGCTTGGTCTGGCCACGCCGTCTGTGTCACTGTTGCCCTCAGCCTTGATGTAGTTCAGCATCGTCAACGAACACGCGAGCGTGTCACGCGGGTTCCTGTGCGAGTTGCAGCCCAAGGCGCGGAGGCTGTACTCGGGCGAAGGCCCGGCGCCTCACTCCAAAATCGGGTGATTCATGCTCGGGCTAGCTCCACGCCATGTGTAATCGGCACCTATAAAGTGCGTTAACAACACATGGCCTTATAAGAAACGCTGCCTATGAAGCGCACATTCGTCAAGCAAGGATTCGTGGTACGCTGCAGCTGTTCTGGTGAAACGTTCCCTGCTTTATCCTCAGAGCGCCTTCCGAGTCAAAGTACTGACGATGTCATCATCCATTCTGGAAGGTAAAACTAAAAATAGATCCTGCAGTTCTCGCTGCTGAACTGCTGTATTTTAAAATGCCAATATGTTAAGAAATGACGACGTGCAGAATGCAGTAATCTTAGTTTTGCAAGTGCAACCGCCGTGTAGCAAAATATGAATAAGCAACTACACAGAATATTAAGAGATCTTGGAAAAAGATATTTCGTGTGTGTCAAAAGTACATATATTAAATTCTGTTACAAACTTGATGTTAAGCCGCAACCGCAAAGTGTTCAAGAGCGATTATATGTTATGATTGTTTTCTTCCATTTTCTTCAGTCATGGACGACTTTATTCGAACCAATGAAAGAAAGTACAAAATATAAAAAAGGTATCCGAATATAATACATCTCCTGTACAATGTAATAGGCATATCGAATGCGACACGCTTTCTTCGCGCTCTTGGCACTTTCTTCTACCACCGTTTCCAGAACTTCGGTATTGTGTTCAATTTTGGCATTCTTTGTCAAAGGGGCAATATCCTTAAATTCACCCTTTCATACCCCGCTGTTCGGACTCAGTGCGGTGTCGGAAAAGGTGCCGTGTTGGAAAAAAATTCTCTGAATACAACTTTGTTTTATTTTTTTTTCGCTAGTTATTCTTACGCCATTCACACGGCAGCAAGATTCACCCGATCGTATGCACAGGAGCAGCATTTGCGCACGCATTAGAAATCGTTCTTTTTTCCGTGTTCTACCTTATTAGACTAAGTTTTCCAAACATTTTTGTCACCTGCGTACACACTGGAACAAGGATGCCGGAAATTCGAAGACGCATGCTGTAAATAACACTAAATGATAACCTGGAACCATTTGTCGGTAAATAACCGTACAACAAACAGATATGATCTTGATAGCATGGGGCTTGAACTCAACTGCTGAGTCAATGTCTACCCAAAACTACCGAGGCTCGTATGGATGAAGAGAAATTGTTGGTGCTATTTAAAGCGTAGGCGAAGAAACTGCTCTGTTTATGGAAAGATCGTCGTGGGTGCTTACGTCATTCTCTTTCTCTTTCTCTAGGATTTTATTTTATTGAGATACGAATTACATGGACTCTCCAGGCGCATCTTTATCCGCCGGCGTCCCCGTTGCCGTTGCCGCGATGTTCGGTATGAAGTCTAAGGGCGACAACACCGTAGCCGCGCGTCGTGTGCTGTATGTGTGAGTGAAAGCACGCGACGGAAGCCGACGGTCCCGGCTCAACGAGGCTCGCGCGAAGGCAGGAAGCGGAGAGCAAACGCGCTGTCTTCCGTCGCGCGAAAGGCCATGAGGGGATGGGAGGGAGGGAGGGGGGTGGGCGGCGTCGTGTTTCGAAAGCACGTGCGCATTTCGCGACAGCGCGCAAGGGCACAACTGACGATCGCGGCTCAATCTCGCGCGCCATTTATGGAGGAAAGTGGGAAGGAAAGCGAGGGAGTGAGGGGGTGTGCTACATACCCTCAGGTGAATAACAGCTAGAAACAACGCAGAGCGGCCAGGCAACGGCTAACATCAATGTAAACACAGTTTTGTGTGTTTGTGAATACGCACACGGAGTGCTTAAGTCCTTTTCTTTTTGGTTCATTCGAAGCTGCATAAGAGTTCCTCAAACACGTCTGTTCTTGACATAAGTGCAGAAGCATAGAATATGCCTTGGTACTATATTCATATCTTTTCGCGCTAGCAAGGACAATGAACTTCAGAGATCACGTTATCTCTATTTACCAATTTCACACTCGGTATGTAACGGGGGAAGCGAAGTGTGGAAGCACGTTGGTATTGGATGAAATTAGCCAGCTGGTCTTGTGCCAGATACATGAAGGAGTCATAAAAAATACAAAGACAACAGCAAAGTGAGGAGAACGAGTAGACCTGAACGAAAAGAAACCGCTGTGATCACCTTAGTTGTGGTACCAGCCCTGTAGCAAACATCTTTCGGAATTCCTCGTACCCCCCGGTAGAAATGCGCACTGAACTTGCCCTAATCCTTCATAATGATGATAACAAGCAACGTGTTATTGCCTTTTAGAATAAAGCGAACGAGTTGGTTTTCAACGAGAACCTGTAACTGGAAAGGAACAACAGGAATACTGAAAACGAAGTTACTCAAAGAATCACAAAAAAAAAACCAAAAAAACAAGGAACCGAAAAAGGTTTTCGTATCCCCAGCTCTCCGAAAAAAACGCAAGTAAATTTAGTATTCGATAAGTTAGATCACTCTGCCAGAAGTACTAGAAAGCATGGAATACCTGGGACTTTTCCCTTTCGTATTTTGCCACCGAAATCCACGGACATTTCGTTTTCTTCGTCTACAGATTACACATAGGCATATCGGTGAGAAGTTCAATTGAGAATAGATTTCAATGAAGACCATCGAAAGCAGTGCTTAAACAACTAAACCCCCATAATTACATTAAATATATTTTGAAGTCATCATTTGAATAATTCAAGCCGTTTGGTGGCCAATAGCTTCGACGTAGCCAAACTCTTCGCACCCGCTATTTGTAATTTAACGACGAGGACGAAAAGAACGTTCCAAAGCGCTGCTGTTTCTATTCCTTAACACTTATATAGTCTTGACATGATCTTATTTTATTTTAGATGTATCAGCCACTTATTGACAAATCCCCCGTGGTGGGCATGTGCGATGTTAATGAAATGATCATCATCTTGGTCATCATTGATTGAACTGCGCCACGTCCGGAAACGGCGCTGTCGCGGACGTCATCCCTCTGCGCGCACTCGATCACGGGTGCCGTTTAAGTTGTCAACTTGATCACGCCTCGCTGCCACCGCGACTGAGAAGCTGTATGGATCCGAGACTTTCTGTTCGTGCCTTGGCAGACGGACCACTGGTGCCAGCAGCCACTCGCCTTCGCCAGCGTGGACGCTGGCGCTCGGCAGCAGGTCGCCGTTCAGCAGAACGCGAACGGGAGCCACAACTGCTGCAAGGTGTGCGTCTTGCTAGAAGGCTATACAAACGTGGGGAGTAAGATCGCCTCCCGTATTGACTACCATTTGCATGCAGTGACGTTGTCATCGCAAACAGGAGACCTGAGTGTCGTCGTATGTGAGCGCTGGCCCACGCCTGTGGGGTTTGGCAGCTTTTTGTTCTCCATCGCAGCGACACGTCACTTGCCAAAGCAACTGAAGGACAGCGTCGTTGGCACCGTGGTGCAGGCGTCGGTACTGCACCCGCCTGCTGAAGAAGGAACACTTAAGATACTCAAGGAGGATGGTTAACATACTTTGTCGCGCACAAGCGTAACCAGTGCACTTAGCGAAGCGTTATTTTTGTTCGCTGCCGGAGTGGTTTGACTTATCAGAGCGACTCTCTTTGAAGGCGGAATGCACACCTGCGATGCCACTTGAGTTTGGAACTGCAGCCCATTCGCGGGCCTTGGCAACGCACTAGATGGGCATTACGCGCCATGAAAGCGCTGCTGGTCTGCTGGCGGCGCACAAGCCGTCACAAAACGCCGTACATATATTTTTTGAATATGCGTTGGTGTTTGGGACTGTATGTTATGCTTGTTTGTATATGTGATCACTGTGTACATCGTAATTATCATCCTGCACCTGGAGAAGCATGCCGGATGATAGGCCAGACTATCATCTCCTCCCTGTGGTTAATATTTGTACATCTCCCTTTCTCTAATAATTCGTACATATTCAAGTAAATATTTGCTTAATAACTAAGCAAGCAAGGCGTCGCTCACCCACCGGAAACATGGAGATCACATTCAATGAGATCCGTTTACATTTGCAGCAAAGACGCTCGTGTCCTCAGAATTCGGTGCACGTTAAAGAACTTCGGGCGATGAAAATTAACCTGAACTCACCCACTGCGGTGTGCTTCATAATAACAACGCCGTAGAAGCATGTGAAACCCAAGAATTTTCGTTGCGAATTTTATCCACAAGAAGGTTTGGAGTATCAGTTGATGTGAACCCATGATCGCACTTGTGATGTCAACTCGCGAAAGCAAAAGAACAACGACAACCTGCAACTGATTTTGTACTGAAGATTGACAACAGCGTGGCTGATGACTGACAGTGGCAGTCATGGCGGATGTTCCTTTTGCAGCACACACACTACCAACGTAAACAGCATATTCACAAATGAATGACCCAGTGCTTGGATGTTTTTATTGGACACTTGGACGTGCTTGCCTGACAGCTGAATGTATCTTCAATTCTTAAATTTCTGTAGCGATTTGGTTTTCTATAATCCTTGCACTCATGTAATATAAATAAAGGCAGTCATGCCTGAGCGGTGAAGGTTAGTGACTAGAAATTCATTTGGGTCTCCCGCAGACGTTCAAATCCGATTGACTGCGTGATTTTTATTTTCCACCCTGCGTTCTATCTTGAGCAGTTTTGAAGGGGATGCGGGTCTTGTCCATTTAGTTGTACTTTTCACCTTAAATATCACTCATGAAATGCCGCAGTTTAGGCGAAGCATCGGTTGCGATATAAAAACAATAATCCCACGAATAAAGGTTCCTAGTTTAATAGACAATATAAACTACATGAATCATAATCTAACTTACCAAACAGTCATGGTGGGACGCCCATAGGGACAAAGATAAGCCGACGATAGTGATGCTCCTAAACACGCCAGCGTATTCGCAGCACACACTGCCACATCGCCGGCGTTATAAGGTGCGCCGGTAGTGGCGAGACAACGCTTCCTGCGTCCTCTGGCTTCACCCCGTCTCGGAAACCTGGACTACGCGACCTCCAACGCTAGAACAATTTCGCCTCGCCCTTAACTTTCGAATTCCCCGCTGAAATCACTTGTAACGCGCAGCGCGCAGGACGCCTATTCGCTAAACAGAGAAGAAGCCCGCGCGGACTGGTCTACTGCCCTTTTGCGCGGTGTCAGGAGACTTCAGAATATGGCGTGCAAGAAGACGGCGAACATCAAGACAGCATCCTTCTCACCTCACTTAGAACTGAGGTGAAACAGCGCGAAAAAGACGAGGACACAAGGAAACAAATACCACAGACAAGCGCTGCCCCTCACCTCACATTCGCGAACTTGCCCTCGCACCCGCAGCCATGCCCTCGCAGCATATCTCGCCGCACCCGCACTGTGACCGCTCATTCTTCTCGCACATGGACTTTATACAGAACATCAAGGTGGAGTTGAAATGCGACAGGAGTGTCCACATATAATTCCGATCGCAACAATAAAAAGAATTGACTCTCCATTCCGACTTTGCGAAAGTGGAAATCCAGCTAAGCTGTTAGAAACCACCACCAATGCATCTGCTGAGGAGGGTATGGAATGCTTAATTGCTCAGTTCTTCCTGCGGCGCATTATTCAGCCACAGGGGCAATAGGAGTAGCGGCAGCAGGCCTCTGCAGGTCGTATTGCCATTTCTTTTCCCTTTGAAGCTCCGCGTATTCACGTTGCTTATCGGGAGTGCTAACTATCCATTGCATACCCAAATCGGTTGTGCGACAACAATGAAATAAGTTGCAAGGCCTTTTCTTTTTGTGTATATGGAAGGATAGTGACGTCACACCCCACGTCGCAAGCTACCGTCGCGGCGGCAGCTTCGCAATAGTACGCTTTAACGGGAAACGAATGCGGGGAGCGCTGCGTCTTTCGCATTGTAAGTAGGAGCGCCTCATCATCAATTACGTGGTTTGGATGCTTCTTTTGTGCTTGTTCTTTTTCGAAACGAATGCTGTGTTGTATGTCGTATGCGTGATATTAAAGCTTGTATCCACTTCTCGCTTCAATCGCTGAAGGTTTCTTTAGAGCGCAGCTCTAAGGTGCCTGTTGCTGCGCTGAGTGTCGGCGTGCTGGGCGTAACTGCAGCAGGGGGATGAAAGACGGCGATAGCGCATAGAGCGCGAGGACGAAAGCAGAGGACGAGGTGCAGCCGAGCCATGAAGCGGAAAGAGGTGGAGGAGGGCATGGCGAAAGCGTGAGAAGAAAATCGTAGTGCCGCACACGACGGGCTCTGCTGAGACGACCGCCACGTTATCGCGCCAGAGAAGCGCGCCGTTGACTTTTCACCGTTCACGTCATCGAGAAGGCATACGTCGAGCGCGTCCACAGATACTATATATGGAAGCAGAGCACTGCATGAGCGGAGGTCCGTCTGCGGCGACTGCTGTGACTCGCACACACGCGTCACCCACGCGCTGCCTCGTGATCTCCCGATTAGCGTGGCAGTCTCGCCACACTTTGATCCGTTTGCAATTTCCCGCACGATACATATTGACCGCGACAGCCACGCTACCCACAGCGTTATCTTGCTAATATAATCGCTGTACCTATATAATTATAATAGAGAAGTGGTTCTTGGGGGGAAGGAGGAAAGGCTAGCACTATCTTCTGCAACCCATGCGGGAGCACGCCTCAGCACCAACAGGGTGGGGGACATGGGATTAAAAGAGAGAGAGGGGGTAGGAGGGAGAAAGGTAGAGGGTCGTTCCAGCAGCATCAGAGGGCCGTGGGTTCGACCGGAGGAGCAGGCTGGAGGTCGACCGTATAGGAGGTGGTGGGATGGCCGTTAGGCTACCCGTCTTTGTAGAAATTTCATATAGTCTCTCCGAGAGCCCCGACGAGTCGTGGTAGTCGACGACACTTAGGAAGGCTGGTAGCTGATTACGACAGGGGAAGAGAATATCTTCCTGTCGTGAACATGGGAGCCCCAGGCGGTGGAATTCCTGCAGAAGTCGGCCGCGGTGCTGCAGGTGAGCAGGGCAGGCCTAGGGAGGTGCTCCCTAGGCCTGCCCTGGGGAGGCCTAGGGAGCACCTTAGGGAGGGAGGTGCTCCAGAGTCTCTGGTTCACCACAGGAGGCACAGGCTGGCGAGGTGGCTTTCCCAAGGCGGTGCCGGTGGGCTGCCGTACAGTAGCAGCCCACTCGCAGTCGGAGCAGCAACGAGGCATCCCTTCTAGGGAGGCCGTGCTGTGGAAGAGGCCGTGGACGCCGGCCCAGGGATACCCGTTTGTCCGGGCGGCAGTCGATGATGTGCCGGCGCAGCCTGTGTCTCGAGAAGTCTGCGGCCGTTACAGCAGGGCTGAGGGGGACGCTTGTGTGGTGGGCACTTTTTCCAAGTGTCCGCCTCTTCATTGCCCGGGATCCCTACGTGTGCCGGTAGACAATGCAGGGATAGTGAGCATCCTGCGTCCTGAAGGCCCGTCAGTCTTGAATAGAGCAGCATAACCCCAAGGCTAGCCCTGTCAGGGTTCTCCAGGCAGAGCAGCGCCGCCTTGGAGTCGCACAAGATGGCTGCCGGGGTCGCTGGGAGCTCCTCCGCCAGTAGGTCAACAGCAAGGTGGAGTCCTGCTAGCTCTGCTGTGGTAGATAATTATTATACAAAATATTCACAAGCATACTTCATTCATGTATAGAGCTGCGCTCAAATTTCGCATTAGGGAGTATGGTAATCATCGGTGAAATTCTTTTTTTTTTCTTGTGAGGACACTGTCGCCGAAAATCCCGAAAAACTAGAGGCTAATGTCTTCGGCGTAAGAAAAAAAAATATATCAGCTGCAGCTTTTTCTCGCACCCTAGCCAAGATAGCGCATCGCCCAAGATAGCGAATGCCGATAGCTCGTGGTGCGAAATGAAGAGAGTGTGTTGAGGAGTGTGCGGTCTTCAGTCCACGACTACCGCGGCGCCGCCTTCTCCCGCGCCCGCCACACGAGCTCACTTTGGTCACGTGGGTGAGTGAGTGAGTGAAGAAACTTGTATTGCAGGTCCGGCGAGGACGCGAACTCGTCGCGCACCCGGCTAGTCCCACGTCGGGACCGGCAGGTCTAGCTCACCGGCGCGGTCGCGGGCACGCCGGACAGCCAGGATTTGCTTTTCTAGAGCGGGGCTACGCAGAAGCGAGTCCCACTCCTCCTTGATGAACTTGGGGTATGTCGACCCGCACTCCCAGAAGATGTGCGCTAGAGTGGAGGTCTGCCCGCAGGAGGGGCAGGCGTCGTCGCGATACACGGCCGGGTAAGCCTCGTGGAGAACGGACAGACACAGATAGGTGCTGGTCTGCAGAAGCCTAAGCGAAACGGCTTGCGCCCTATTCAACTTAGGGTGAGGGGGTGGAAAGACCCTTCTAGGCATGTAGAAGAATTTAATAATCTCGTTGTGAGTAGCGGGAGCGTCCCTGTGGCCGTAAGGAGGAGTGGAGTCGGTGCTTCTTGCTGCAGAGGAAGCGCGGTCGGTGAGGTCACGCGTAGCCTCGTGAGCAGACTGAATGAGGTTCGGGGGAGCACACTCGACCGACCCTACGTGAGCGGGAAACCAGTGGATTGAATGATGCGTGAGAGAATATCGACTCGAACTGCTAAGAAGACGAACAGCTTCCTTGGCGATGCAACCTTTTTGAAAAGCCCTAACTGCCGTTTTGGAATCACTATAGATTTCGGACCCACGACCGTCTAGCAGGGCGAGGGCGATGGCGACTTCCTCGGCGACTCCGGGGTCTGAAGTGCGAATCGAGGCGCTATTGGAAATGTTGCCGCCCGAGTCGACCTCAACGACGGCAAAGGTCTTCCCGTCACTGTACTCCGCAGCGTCGACGAAGCTTGCGCTAATGTCGTGTCGCTTGATCTGTTTGAGGATGGCGGCTGCTCTAGCCTTGCGTCTGCCATCGTTGTGGACGGGATGGACGTTTCGGGGCACAGGGGCCACTTCGAACTTGTCTCGAATGCACCTAGGGATCGGGGTACTGACCATCGAGAATTCCGCAGGGTGGTAACCCAGCTCTTCGAGGATGCGTTTACCTGCCGCTGTGGTGGCCAGGCGACTGAGTTGCGTGCGTTCTTGGGCTTCGGCAATCTCGTCGGCGGTGTTATGTACCCCCAGCTTCAAGAGATCGTCGGTATGGGTCCTGATGGGTAGCCCGAGAGCCCTCTTGACTATATTGCGGATAAAAACGTTGAGCTTGTCGCGCTCCGCTCTGAGCCAGTTGTGCACAGAAATCGCGTACGTGAGGTGGCAGAGTACGAAGGCATTGATCAGCCTGAGAAGATTGCTTTCCTTCATGCCTCGATGCCGGTTTGCGATTCTGCGAACGAGGCGGAAAGCGTTGTCCGTCTTTGCGATAATCTTGCGGAGAGCAGTTCCGTTTCCGCCGTCGAATTCGACAAACATGCCCAGGACCCGAATAACGTCGACCCTGGGTGTCACCCCCGCGTCACAAGTGCGAAGTCTGATGCTGCTTTCAGAGACTGGCTTTCAATCTTTGGGTCTGCCTCCCTTCTCTTTTCTGTAAGGTTGCAGCTCCGACTTGGCCGGGAAGCATCGAAGTCCAGTGGGGCGGAGATACTCCTGGATCACGTCAATCGCCTCCTGCATGGCTTCTTCGACTCTGCCCTCGCAGCCGCGGGAGCACCATATGGTGATGTCATCGGCGTAAATGGTGTGCTTGACGTCATCGACGCGCGCCAACCTCTCGGAAAGACCAATCATACAGATGTTAAACAACGTTGGGGAGATGACGGCGCCCTAAGGAGTGCCCCGCCCTCCGAGGGGCACATCTTCGGAGCGGAAGTCTCCAATGGGAAGCTTGGCCTTCCTGTCAGTTGTCCTGTTCCTGTCCAGTCCTGTCCTGTTCCTGTCCGCTTGACATATTTGCGTGGTGTTTAGTTTTCAGAAATAGCAGAAACGGTACAGGACCTTGAACCTAAACTTATTAGTTTGCCCGTAACTCGCTTTTGCGTAGCCCCGCTCTAGAAAAGGAAATCCTGGCCGTCCGGCGTGCCCGCGACCGGGCCGGTGGGCTAGACCTGTCGGTCCAGACGTGGGTCTAGCCGGGTGCGCGACGAGTTCGCATCCTCGCCTTCTCACTTCACCTGTCCCACTCCCGCCCTCCCCCCAATATATATATATATATATATATATATATATATATATATATAGAGATAGAGAGAGAGAGAGAGAGTGGCAGAACGTTCATTCACCAATTTCGCGTTTACGAGGGTTCGACCAATACCACCTGGAAGAAGATAACGTCGAAGCACTACCTGATGTCTGCGACCCTACGTCATCTAATCGAGCCGATCCAATTAACGCACCACGCCTTGGCCGTCAGGCTTGTGAAACGTCCAATAATGCACGCAGTAGCTTTCGTGCGTAAGATGAGCCAATTCGCTTGTTGGATCAAATTGTCTACAATTTCTCGTGCTCTCCAAAATCGCATCACTGCCCATCTGCCCATATGATTTGAAAAAGGTCCGCATTTTATTATTGGCGTTACATTACCATCGACATGCCTAATAAGTCTTGTTTTGCTAAGAATCGGGAAAAACACGACGGAAAATGCTAGGTGCCTGCGTTCAGCTTTGCTTAGGATAATCGTCTGTACTGTAAGTGGATACGCTGTATATACAACGAGATCTCATTCCTTCTCAGCACTACAGGGCGAGTATTGTCAAATCCTTTTTAATTAGGCTTCACCCAAACGGTCTTAAACATTCTTCCTAGACTATCTAATCGCTACGAAACAATGACTTCTGGCGAAAGTATTATCGCGTATCGAGCAGACATATGTTACTTCCATTCAGGTAACAGCCTTTGCACACGAACACACGTTATTAGAGTGAGAATGAAGGTTACTTGATGTAGGAGCATATTTGGACCAAATACAAAACATAAATGTCTCGCAAGGCATCAGCCGTGTTCCAGACATCGGCATTTTCATCATCACTACATGCGTCTTGGGCTCTCTTTTTTCAACAGTGAGAGCACACGTTGCTCCAGAAATGTCTTGATTTACCTCTGTTGCTGGCTTCAGCACGTTCAATGTGGATGAAATTATTCTACAAGTGCAAAGGTAATGAAAGCGCCTAAATGCATGCTTCTACATATCTAGGCTTTATATGTCTCGCTTTTCTGTGTGCGCGGTCTTTCAAATTTATTGTCGTTTATAGTAGTTTACAAAACCAGTGAAGAATTTTCAGCCGCTTTGCCGGTACGAATATGCGCAGGCCAACTTTCATGACCTTCGTAAACCAATTAGACCAACATTAGTTGTCACATCTACGAACGACCAGTGCTAGTTTGGAAGGTAGTGGTACAAGCCGAGGGAAAAGTTCCCTCTCCGCTTTGTGTTATCGGAACGGATAATGCATTTGTGAGCTACCAGAGTTAAAGCAAAACTTAAGCAGGGGTGAAACTTGTGATAATAATAATAATAATAATAATAATAATAATAATAATAGTAATAATAACAGTAATAATAATAATAACATGGGTAATCATGTTCTCGTGCTTCTACTTCATCTTCGCAACCATTACCTCGTCAGAAGTTGCCGTCCGCAAGTCCCTCTTAGGTATGAGCGATTCGAACATATTTCTGTGTATGCATGAGAGTATGTGTTCGTATTTTGCGGGTATCCCCCAAGCAATCCCTAAAGAAGGAAGGCTGAATCGTGGCCCCTTTAGAAGGACTACGTCTCGAGCACAGCGGCATGCAATTCCAGAGAGCCCTGTGCTTCCGTGGATGCGATTACATTGCAGGATATCACAGCTGAGAAGCCGAACATAACCACTTGTCTGCTCTGGCCACCATGTAACAAAGCAGCCTTGTCGAGATCACGTCGTAGCTTTTGAACGGTATAGCTATGAAAAAAAAAAAAAGCAGAATGCCAGTGAGAAATGGAGTGCCATGGCTCATTCAATTTCACCTATTACCATCGCCCACAAATACCACGCTCAAGGAATCAACATAGCAACATATTTCGATCGCAAAAAACTATTTTACATACATGTGACAATACTAATTTCGCACAAATACACTGAAAAATATGTAAAAAGTTACGAAAAAGAAGTGCACCCACTCCCGGCAAGCGGCGCCACAGTTTCGCTGCACTATCGTCGCGGGATAGCGACACGGCGACTAGCTCGCAGCGGTTGCCGAGGACGTCCTCGCCAAACCCTGCGCAAGATCGCCATCCGGTGAACGCAGTGCAGCCGGCAGTGAGCTGCCATACGTCTGGTGTGGCCACCGTGCCAGCGATTCGAGAGCACTTTGAAGTCGCTGGTCACGTGGTCAGGAGAGAACGCACGGTCAGCGACTCAGCTTGGATAAGAGCAGCTGAGGAGGCTGTAAGGCCGCCTGCAGAGCTTGCGGCTGTTGTGCCGCTGCAGCTGCGACGAGGTGCAGCCGAGCAGACGGCAGCCACTCGTGGGGCGATGCAGGAGACGACGGGCGACTCCTGTCGTGATTGTCGGAATGTCGTCTACTCCGTTCGGGCTGAACCTGATGGAAGAAGGAAAACGATGCCAATTGTTTGTGACTCATCCACGAGGAGAGTCAATGTCCTCTTACCAAACGAAAAATTAAAAAAATTGTTACAGCAAGTGAACGTATACTCTATCCAGGAAAAGAACATTTTGATGGTTTGAGCTCGTGTGAAGCTGCTAATGATGTGTTCTGCGCAATTAACCGAATATACTTCGAAGTAGCTATGATAATTTCAATCTCTTCAGAACATTTCTCTTTTACACATCTAGGAAAGAATGTTTGTCTATATGAAGGTCTGCCAAAGGAATAAATATGTGCTGAAGAATCTTTAGAGAGCGTGCCTGTAGAAGAAGAGACAGGGCTTGTAATGCACAACAGCAGCGCACGAAAACATGGATTAGGTCGTATACTATTCGAATTACTTCAACCACTCCCTCACCTAAACGTAAACGGTGAAATAAAACAGTATGTCTAATGCTTTCTGCGATATGTATAGCGTATTTGCAATGGAAGAGAAATAGGCGCTGTAGAGCTTTTCGGACATGGAAACTGAGTTGTCGGAAGCACGCAAGGTGGAGGAAGGCTCATGAAACAGAAAATTGTCATCGAGTTGAAATTTCGAATTTTTTCAGAATTAAAATAAATGGATAGCTAAATAAAATTTCGCTTTCTGAAATCTAGTTTTCACTGTTCCTTTTAAGTTCACCTGTAGTATGACGCTTTAAAGGGGACCCTTTAGCATTTTTCTGAAACAAAACTTCTCAGCTTATGAAAAATTCGTCCTGGTCCGGAAAGATCGACCTCGTGAGCAACGCCTTTCATTGGCGGTCTTTCTACCGTCTGATTTAAAGAGTAAGTTAGCAGTTCGAAGCAGGAGGGTGAATTATTCGAGATCTATAAGCGCGTTGACAGAGAACATCGGAAATCAGTTCTCCTTACGCGCGCAAGGTGGAGGAAGGTTCAGGAAAAGGAACATTGTCATCCACCCGATACCACGTGTTTCGATTTGTCGATTGATTAGTCTTCAGGCTGCGTGTACTTAAGCTGGACCCCTCGTTATCTCAGATGGTGGAAAGACCACACCGGAAAGGCGTTGGTACTGGTTTTGATCCGCGAACCTGGACGAATTTTTCTTAATTGCGAAGCTTTCTTTTATAGGCAGCTCATCTGGACACGTAACAGCTCGCGCCCCAAACGGCCGCTGGGCGAAGCTTGCGCGTTTTCTTTAGAACGAGCGGGTTTTTCATGAATACCTGAAAGTACATGGCGAATATTGCAAAAGGCAGGTGACAGAGACGTTCTATAAAACAAGCCACACGAGAGAAATGCAGCGATTAGGCTGTGTGAAGCTGGAATTTCGTTCCCACAGGCGTTAAAGATCCAGCTTTGGAAGCCTATCGAAATAACGAAACACTTGGCTCGATTTTTGAGGCAAAAAGAGTCACTAATAAAACTAGGGCACCTGTCGATATAGTGGGTAAATCATCATCATCATCACCACCATAACCATCAGCAGCAGCAGCATCATCAGCCTTTTTATGTGCACTGCAGGGCGATGCCTCTCCCTGCGATCTCCAATTACCCCTGTCCTGCGCCAAGCGATTCCAATTAGCACCCGCGAATTTCCTAATTTCATCGCTACACCTAGTCTTCTGTCGTCCTCGACTGCGTTCCCCTACTCTTGCTAGCCATTCTGTAACTCTAATGGTACAAGGGTTATCTAACCGGTGCCTTACATGACCCGCCCAGCTTCATTTTTTTTTCTCTTCATTTCAATTAGACTATTATCTACACCCGTGTGCTCTCTGAACCAAACCGCTCTCTTTTTGTCTCTTAACGTTATGCCTAGCAATCTTCGCTCCATCGCTCTTTGTGCGGTCCTCAACTTGTCCTCAAGTTTCTTTGTCAGCTTCCGAATCTCTGTGCCATAGGTCAGCACAGGTAAAATGCGCTGTTTGTACACCTTCCTTGTCAATGTAGTATAAGTTCTATGTAGTCCGAAAAGATCTTTTGATTCATGCCTGGCTCAACTGTCCGCACTCAGCATAGCGCTCTTCTCGAAAGCGATTTTGGAAACACAGTCGTACAATATCCCATGGCAACTTCTTAATCCAAAGCTTATCATTGTTTCACCGTCGGAAGCAGAGGCCCAGCGGTTTAATCGCACGCTCCTATCGCTGTATGTGAATCGGGTAGCGTTTCACTTCCCCGGTATTTGTTTTTTTCAGCCAGACACGACTTAGTTCTACAGTCTCCCACCAGAGCACGGAAACAAAAACTCAGACCTTAGTTTCGATTATCTTTTACTCTGTTGCTGTTGAAATATTGCTTAATATATTGCTTTGGAAATGTCGTAGCAATCTGTTGCATATTTAATAATTATTCGCGTTCATAGTAAGAGTATATTCCTTCGACAACATACCTAGGTACATACATGCGTCTTTGTGCTACGTATGTAAAAAATAAAGATAAAGAAAAGCTACTTTGCCATTTCATGCGCGCAATGCACCTAAAACGCAGAATTTGGCCCCGCCACTGAGAGCAAGCAACATACGTTGCTCGAACGCAGCTTATACAGGCCTCTATAATTGCTTCAGAGAAGTGAAATAGCAAACGGGGGCGCAATAAAGTAAATCTATTCCAATGTGTTTTTATTCCAATCTCCTGACGTCATATTTACGTAACCGTCGACGCAAGCATTGTTCGGTGACCCGAGGCGTTGTTTACAGAGGTCAATGGAAAGCTCTCGTAGTTATAGGACGTCACATTGGTTTGCTTCTGGAGCGAATAGCATAGCCGAACATGACACATTTTTCTTGTCTAATTAGCGGACTAGAGCAGAGGAGTACGTAGAAGTGGAGAGGGTTTCACTGGGTCCAAGCTACCGCCGTGAAAGTATTTAACCGGACGAGGATAGAACTGCCGGCGTCGGCGATTGGCCCACTACCCTTCGCTTAGCTTTTGCTTTCTGCTAGAATAACGTACGGACTTGCTATGGAAGGGTAAAAATGCCGCTTAAACGGACGCTAAGGATAACAAAGGTGGTAGAGCAATGTCGCATACGCGTGAAAAAAAGCATGCGGATCACAGGGTCGCCATCAAAACGGAATTTCTTCGTAATTAACACGCGTAAACGCAAACTAATAAGTGCACTAGAAGACTCGTAATGCCATGTTTGAACTGCAGTCTTTAATTTCATTCTGCATTCACAGATACAGGAGGAAATGAGTTTTATCGGCAGTCTCTCTTCCGTATAATTTTAGTCACGCGCGTGGGTGCCGAAATGGCTCGAAAGCATCATCTGCCACTGAAGACATGTTATTATACACATGTAAATCCATTCTCCACTGCAGGTCCGAGCATCCAATGCCGGAACGATCGGCGGGCAGCTACATCTATTCATTTCGGAACCGGTGAGTCTCCAGCTATTCCGAAAAAATTTAATTATATTACGTCACTTTGCAGTGGCGAATTTGTGTGGTTTTGTGACATTTCGGGACCAGCAGACGAAGTGGGCAAAGTCCAAACACATTTGACTAATACCGGACGGCTGATGGTGAAAAAGGCGCAGAATGGGAAATGGGTATTTTTCTTTTGTTCGGTCTAATCAATCATAATACGTCATATGGGTTGAAGGGTCTTCCTGACATATCACGTGACAGAGAAACGAAGTAGGGGAGGCGCGAAAAAATTTTGAGCAATTGTGGAGGCCTGATTGCAGAAATGGAATAGAATGATTTGGAATATTTTCGCGATATTGCGCCCCCTGATCTTTGGGTAGGCCAGGACCAACTGAAGCGAAGACAAGCAAAATGTAAGAACTAACAAATTTGTGCTAGGCATTCCTTTCACAAAAAGGTTCATCCGACTTCACTGCCTGTTAGACGAACGATACATTATTTTACCTTAACGACTTACTAATTTGCCATTTCATTTGAAGAACAACCGCATCAAAACTTCGGACTGTAAAAATACCCTTGTTTAGACAAGCGCGGTTAAAACCATTGTTCGTTCAAAATAGTATATTTGAAATACAATTAGGCCTGTTTGTATCAAGAAAACTAAGCCTTTTCCACACCGAAACCGACAAGAACGCCTCTCACTCGCTGAAATGGCGCAGACCTCAGATCACTGAGAACGCACTCGCTTGACTCTTTGGCAAAATCTCAGAGTTTAGGCATCACTCGGGCACAATTGAAATATCGCAGGCCGTGGTTTGAAATAGGCGGCTACTTGTGGGATCTAATAAAAAAAAAAAAAGAAACGTGGAATTTACCAGCCAATCTTTGCCAACACTGCTATGATAGCCTGGTGCTACCCATTTAGAATCAAAGTAACCAAGTTGAAACTTCTTTGCGGCCGGGCTTTAAACGGGACATACAGTGTCATTTCGTTTTGAAGTTTCGAAGCGCCCTCGACGCTTTGGGGGGCACAGAGTATGAGTCAGGGCTCACTTTCCATCGGCATCCAGATGTATACATCTGCACGAGGGACTGGTCACTCAGCTGAGTTTCTGGATTTTTCTCAAGACTAATGACGGGGCAAATCAGATGCGCAATATATGCCTCCTATAAGAGAACCTAATGACTCTGTGTCGCGTTCTCCTGCGTGGCGCGTTTTCTTCCACTTTCTACTGTCTTCTGTGCACCCACATTATACGCTGTGCATGTGGCTGTTGACATCGGGAACCCGATGTCAGCCAAGGCAGGCTGAGGCAGGCTGAGGCGCCTAGGCTGAGAAACACGTTTGCGGTTCTTTCATCGCTTCGTTCTACAGTCGGGTGGCTAACAACTTTGCCTTTCTTTCGCTCCTTTGAGGACACAGTGACAGTGACTCGTAGCCTCCACAAGGCGATACTATCTTTGTAAGACCATCCTTGACCACCACATGGTCTAGCGACTGGTCTCACGGAAGACTACAGATTTCGAGGCAAAAGGGGCAACAGCGACTTTGGGCTCTCGCGTATTATATCCACGGCGGACCGACAACGCGCTGCAACACATTCTCCATCGCTTCATACTTAGGTTGGCGTGCTTGTTTTTTTCTTTTCCAGATATTTAGATAACAGTTGTATGCTTAGGATATTTCTAAAATTTAAATATTTTATGGGGGTTTACGTGCCAGAACAACGACCTGATTATGAGGCACGCCCTAGTGGAGCACTCCGGAAGTTTGGACCGCGAGGGTTTCTTTAATGTGCACCTAAATCTAAGTACACGGGTGTTTTCCCATTTCGCCCCCGTCGAAATTCGTCCGCCGTGGCAGGGATTCGATCCTGCTTCCTCATGGTTAGCAGCTCATCACCGTAGCCACTAAGCAATTACGGCGAGTGTGTCGTACTTCTATTTCTCATCCTGTACGTTATAGATATATCAAGCCTTTTATCTATAACACGTATTTTCGTACAAACTTTCGCGCATCTATTACTCCTGTTATATTGTGCCTTTGTCAGGGTAGATGTATATGGGTCAGGTGTCCATAGAGAAGCCACACAAGAATTCACGAAAAGTTAGCAATGGTGCTGTCCGCTTTATGACTGAATACATGCAGGCTTTACAAATATAACGTCTATATATCGTTTAAGTTGTAGACTTGGTGCAGCTTTTTTTTCTTGTATCTTTTTTTTCTAAGATATCAAGTTTGATGCGATTGAAAGAAAAGGCTGCTTATGCGAACGAGAAATTTGCTCTTCACATTCCGTATATTTATACATTATCTTTCTGTCTCCAAACAGCTTTGACTGTAAGGCCAAATTGCCCAGAACAGGGTACTAACGAACAAGCTACATGCCCCTCTACAAGCTCCGACATCGGTATTTGACGAAACTGCTACAATCCGTTCGCTGAACGTATATTTAACGTTCAAAGATTACGCTACATGATTACCTCAAGCAGGCCTAGGCAGTAGTTCATCGTGACACCTTGACTTACACGAGCATATATGTGACCTACAATCACGGTGTCTCTTACGAGATAAGATGGCGTAAACGGAATACTAATAAAAGAGGCCGCACATTGACTGCGGTGTTTTAGCTGGACTGGTGTTTGGCCTACCTCGCGTGCAGCCTCCAAATGCAGCTGCTCGGTCCAGCCACGCCGTACGTGTCGCCGTTGCTCTCAGCCTTGAAGGCGTTCAGCATCGTCGACGCGCACGGCAGCGTGTCACGTGGGTGGATGCGTAGCCTGCAGCCCAAGACGTCGAGGCTGTTCTCGGCAGAAGGCACGTGGTCGCACTCGAGGAACTGGCCACTCGTGGTCGCGGCTGCTTCCGCTCCACGCGTGGTCGCATCTCGCGCACTGCGTTGACAATACATGACAACAATGAACACTGTTGTTGACCTGCACGTTCGTCAAGCAAGTCTTCGAGGAACGCTGTAGCTCGTCTCACAAAATGTGTCCTGCTTTATTCTAAGTAAGCAGCGCCTTCCGAATCGAAACACTAACGATATGATCACCCATCCGGGAAACAAGAAACATTGTGCTGAATACACATAGTAATGTTAGTTATGGAAATCCAACTGCCATGTATTAAGTTACGCCATAATTTATTATAACTCATCGTATAGCCATACCGAAAAGGTTTTATGGATTGCGAAAACGTTATTCTGTGAGTTCCAGCAATTGTTATTTTCCCTTGTGTTTAAAACTTGTTTTTAAGGCACGACCGAAAAGTGCTCAAGGAGCGGTAGTCAAGGTTAGCGTTTTTCTATTCCACTTTATTTATTCAGGCACGCCTTCATTCCAACCAAAAGGAAAACAAACAAAGAAGTGAAGCACTTTTGTTGTGTTCAATTTTGGCATTCTCTTCATAAACGGGCAAAAACCTGAACTTCATACTTTGATTCCCCGCTTTTCTCTATGTGACTTGGTGTGGTGTCGGGAAAGGCGCCCTTCGGTATAAAAAAAATGTCTCAATGCGTGTTTCTTAATTATTAATTTGCCCTTTTGATTCTTACGCAATTTGTACGGTAGCAGACAGCGGCATTGTATATAAACAGGAGCTCCAATTTAGCACGTACCCAAAAATGTTGTTGCATATGTTGCTCTCGTGGTATTATTATTATTATTATTATTATTATTATTATTATTATTATTATTATTATTATTATTATTATTATTATTATTATTATTATTATTATTATTATATGCAACCGTGCTAATTTCTTGGCCCATAGAATGGAACCCTTCCTGAAGCAATACTATCTGACGAAGCGATGTCTAGCTGTGAGGAGAGCTGAAATCAGCTGGGAAGTAAAACTACAACGGAACGAATGAATAAATAAAAATGATAGGCGCAATATTCACGCGTAGATGATACAAACCTCCCAATTTGCGGACGGGTTCTCATTGGCACATATCGTGTTCTCTCCTTCTCCAGGCTTTTTGTAAAAGAATAGCAATAATTGGCCTTTCGGCGGGTTTTATCTTCCTTCTGCCAGACTAGTGCCGATACAAGACATTGCCGAATTCGCAGGAGTCTATTCGATGCGCTGAATCGTAACTCCTTGCTTGGTCTTGGGACGTGAGAATTAAGCGATGAAATTGGCTGTATTCACGGCATATAACGGAATACAACCGACTGAGTGTGCCCACCGGTTCATTTGAAGCGCAAACGAGTTTCAAAACTATTTGAAATGCGTTCGTAAAAATGTTTAGCACAAGATTTACGATTTCCTGACTGCAGCAAAAAGATTTCTCCCTTTTTGTGTACGCTGTTCCTGTTAGGACGGGTACCTGAAACGGATAAATGTGCCCTGTAGATTTATAGCTTAAGTTGTTCCAGTACTTACAATTATTTCGCATTAGTCCAGCTCACAAATTAGCGGTGTTTTAGAGAGCGGTTTATAAAAGATAATGTTTATCCGCTTTATGTTTATCAGCGTTTACGTAACTTTAACGAACTGCGATATCGTTTTTTATTCTTTTTTCTGTGGGGGAAGGGGGGGCGGCAGTTAGAGTTGTAATTGATTTTCCTGAATTTAACGTTGACTACTTAATTAATGAATCCTCCTCAGAGAGTCCGGAGATTGTAACGTTTTTCATTAAAATGCAACAAAAATCAAGTTCCCGATATATTGAATGCAAAGCAACAAATACTCTCCGTTCCAATGAATTTCGATAGCATCTCTTCTAGTTAAACTTAGTCTTACGGTATGGAGGATTTGAGCAGGGACAATAGCGTAGACACCCCGAATTATATAAAGCTAGGTTAACATGAAGCAGCCACGCATCGTCGTGAAGTTTGCGAGGCATATGACGTTTTGCCAGCGGCAATGCGTCGAGGATAAAATGAAATTCTGCGGTTTTACGTGCCATAATTCCGATCTGATTATTAGGCACGCCGCAGTGCAACAAACTACAGATGTACAGATTAATTCTACAGTCTATGGAATAATTTCAACCACCTGGAGATCTTTGCCGAGTGCCCAATACACGGTAGATGGGCGTTCTTGCATTTCGCCCCCATTCAAATTCACCCACCGCGTCCGGGATTTTATTCCATTACCTCGTGCTTAGAAGCACAATGCCAAAGCCACTAAGCAACCACGGCTGGCCCAAACGCAGAGGTTAATAAGCAATACACGTGTCAAAGGCACAACGTTCGTTGAAGTTGCATACTCTTCCTCGGAAATTGATAACGATCAACGCATAGTTGCAGATGCTGAATAACCGCACATTGTTCTTCCGGCTAATCATGCTAGAGAGTAACTTAAAGTGGCATATAATGAATTTGATTAACAATCATCAGGGCATTTAAACATTGCGCTTCACTGGAAGATAAACGCAAGTGTACAATGTGTACGGCTGCTGACGCATTTCGTTTCTTTAAATATCGTAAATGTTCTAATATTAGGCGCACTGTTATGAAAGGGAATTCGTTCCAACCATACAAGAACCGTCTGTTAGCTTAACGTGTTACAACGTGTACAATCTCGCCCATCGATCGTGTTATTGCGCAATACAAGCTGAATAATGCGCTACATAGCCAATTGCTATATAAGAGGTATTACTAATTTGTGCTACTCTGTACTCCTCAACAAGTTACACGCCGTCTTTGTTTTTTTTTTTTGTTTGCGAGGTTAAACAATCTGTCAATTGGATTTTGACAACAGTATAGAAAGACAATAAAATTTGTCGGTCCACTGAGTATGTTCGCGGTGGTCCTGATATATGGTATAGAAAACACCGAATTGATCGTTACCTGTGTAATAGTAGGCACATGGTGAACCTCGAGGCTACCACCGTCTGGTGCCAGGCTCCTTGCATGGTTCCTGATGCTTGCATGGTCTTACACTCAGCGACGGTGTCCTTGACGCCCATGTAAACGAGCGGGTACCACTCGGTCCTCGGGAACAGCCTGCTGTAATGTCCTGTGAGGCTGCCGCAAGTGCGTTCGTCGACCTTGTACCACGGCTTGAGCACAAGGTCCCGATTGTCTGGGAGGACGTCCTGGATGGCCAAGTTGCCGAACACGTAGGACACGTCATCCTTGGCCGCATCTGGAAGTGCGGCGAGTGCAAACGAGGAAGGCGTCTTGCGGGATGGCGTCTCTTCCGAGTTGGTTGACAGGCAGCCTTGGAGGAGACGGTGGATTTCCATGCCGCCAGGTGCACCGATCCCCATGACAGGTAGTAGGACGATGCCGTTCCTTTCTGCGATCGTTCTAAGTGCGTCCGCCACGATGAGCTGCGTGTTCGAAAGCGCGAGAGAGGCTTTGTCGCGTGGGGCTCGCGTGCCAGCGCGCGAGGGCGTGGCCTCCGTGTCGTTCTTCTTTTTCCTCTCTTCCATTTCAGAACGTTGCTTAGCGAGTCATGGCGCTTTGCTAATAGGCTCTATTTTGGCCCACTCGGGAGCTCTAGCGGTGAGTGAAATTAGCTGTAGGGGGGGGGGGGGGGACGACACAATGGCGCGTTTGCTGGCTATTCGGATTTCCGTACTGACAGACATGTAAAACTCTGAAATACATTTATGAGAGAACCGCTGTACAGATATGGGCAAAAGTTGTTGTATTTAATAGATAAAGTTCGGGAAGCACAAACTCAAATTATGGCTTTCTATATTTCTAAAAATTATTGATAAGAACGCGTGTGTCCAAAAATATACACACGCAAATTTTACACATTTATACTTCTCCAGCAAGAACAGACAACGCACTTCTATCAAGTGCATTTCTTAGAGCACATAAAGCGGGCAAACGTGATATATGAAAACAGAGTCTACGTGAAATTATTACAATGTTTACAAGTGTCTTGCGCAATTCATAATAACATATAGTGGTATCGTTCAGAAAGGTTTGTCATATATCACGTTTATCTGCTCTATGCGTGTTATTAGGTGTAGTTTAGTTATTAGTAATAATGTTATTCAATACTGAATTACATAGTTGTAAACATGGCGGTTAGCTTTCTTGTATTTTGAAAACATAGAACATTATTATTTATCTATTAATTTATTTCTTCATACTGTCAACCCTCTGCTGAGGGTTCTGATAGTGAGGGTTTTAATACAGGCAGACCATATATACCGGTGTATCAAGCGGCAGTAGAATAACAAAAATACATGCTTCACAATTTTTTGAAATTGACAAACATCATTGGCTTTAGCCACAAAGCTTAGTATCGCGTCCCAAAGTTCAGTCACGGTAGGGTAAAAAGGGAAGCGGGCGTAGTATGGGCGTAAAACATATTGGTGATTAACACAACTGCTTCGTTTTCCTGGAAGTTGCACATACTCATCTTTGTTGATTTGAAATGTCCATGTAGTATACTAAAACCACTTTGAGAAGATTTTTTTTGTCTTCATACTTCTAGTATTTGCAGTTCACAAGACTGCAACATCAGTGTGACGGATTCTAAACGGCGGAACTTTGAGCATATAAAGCGCGCGGCGCGACGTTGAACTTTTTCTAACCTTGTAGTCATTTCTTTCTGATGAGGGCTCCAGATGACTGAGGCATATTCAAGTAAAGGTTATAAGAACATTTTGAGAACACTGGCGGAGTAAGTAAGAAATCTATTTTCTGCAATTGATATTGCCTTTTTCTTTGAAATGCAACAAACCGCATCGAAATTACTGTTGTGGTTGCCGAGTAAAAAGAAATCTGGTAGTCTCGTACGAGGCGAAGCATCGATATCGATAGCAAATTATTAGGCTGCTATACGGAGGGAAGATAGTAAGTACTTTTATAGGCCGTAAACTTGTAAACATTCGCGTATAAACTAAATTAACAAGGATGGTTTTATGCACGCACAGGTAAACATGGACACATCTCACTAGATGACCGCGGACACTCGCTGTCAGAATGTTGGCGTCACGAATAGCGGCATATGCAGCGAGCGAATTCACTCTAGTGCTGTCTCTCACTTCAACGCGTACTAAGCAGGGCAAGCACCGCGCACACGAAACTATCGGCCAACGGCACACCTACGACTATGAACCGACCGCCTGTCGCTTTCACGATAAGGCCGGCGCGACCGCTCTAATCCGTGTCATACGCAGGCGCCGCCAGGGGAGAACGTGCCTTCTCCTATATTCGCCTCTCTCCCGGTGCCTAGCGCACGATGGAAGATGGCGCGCTTGCTCCCCGCCTTCCACCCTTGAACGAGCTAGATCCAGCCACCATCTTTGGCTAATCCTCGCACGCTCTCACTCGCACCTATAGCATGCAGCTCGCGGCCACGCTGTTATTGCACCTTGACTTTATACGGAATATCATGGCGACGGTGACGGCGGCCCGTAGAAAACGGGAGTAACGGGGCCGTTAGTCCTCAAAAGGGCGCTTTCGTCCCTCAAAGGACTAACTGCATGAATGTGCGTGCCGTGTGCAAATTTCGGAGAGTAAGTTTTTAGTCCCTGGTCGGAAAGAGAGCAACGGGAGGACGAACGACAACAGTTACTCCCCATGCACTTCGCTGTTTTCGTCCGTGTTATGGCGCGATGCGGCGAAAACGGTATTGTCTATAAATCGTGAATAGTTCGAAGTTCGTGCACTGTCTGTTGAACTACATGCATAGCAGCACCTTGCCTCTTCGTGAGAAAATTGCGTGAAACTCAAAAGCTGCAATGTGAAGATCCATGTCCTTCGTGCGCACACCATAAGCGAGCGATACACATTAAACGCGGAAGTCATTGATAGACAGCTAGATTTTCTTGGTCAATAGTACCTAAGTTCATTCCGTTCCAAGGAGGTTGCGAACTCAAGCGATGTATAGCTCATACTTAGCTCATATATAGCTTTTTTTTTTCATAGAGTGTATAATTGCTTTCTCAATAAAACGATGAGAGCTTCCGAGCTAAAGCGTAGGCTTGACACACATACATACATACATTAGAGGTAGAGCGTGTTCAAAGGTGCGAAATCATCAGGGCAGTGAAGCAATGCAAGATGTCAACGTAAATGCCTCCCTGTCTATCTGCAGACTCCGCTAAGCGCCTGCAGCCTGCACCTTCGTAGGCGTATCACCTCTTTCTAGTGACTTGTATTGTTGTATCGTTCTCGTATTGTTTACTTGCATCATTTCCCGTCCAGAAGGCAAGAAGTGCCCACGCTGGCACTACGCACAAATCGTTGTACAGGAGAGCACGCCGTCTGTTTATCATCACCATCATCATCATGATCATAATCAAAAATATTTATTGGTTTCTATTTACAGGGTCTTATGTGGCAATCTGTCAGGGTCTTTTTTGACACTCTTTACTGGGTTTAGCAGGGGCGGGACCCTTTGTCCAGGGCTCCAGCGGTTTCAGCTGCCCTGCGTGCTCGCTGCACGAGAGCGATTTAGTCCTATAGCAGCGGTCGCCGGCCAGCAGTGCCTGCCATTGCTCCCCACTTGGATTTATTATTTTGGGGACTTTTGTCACATGTTGGCATTCCCGTGAGATCTGGTACATTTGGGGCTCCCGGTATTTAGCTGCGCATCTGGAGGGGTACACGTTTTACTGAGTAGATTTAAGTTGGGCAAGGTTCCTGTGTGGAGCTGTCTCGAATCGGTGACCACCGGCCTCGTGAGTGATTTTTGAGGGGGAGGATATCGTATCCTGGTACCCCTGCAGTAGTGTGCCAACAAATCTGAGTTTTCACTTGAAACAGGAGGTCCAATTTCGAGTGCATATCCTTCGGGTACTCGGATTGTATACCGTTGAGCCACCCTACCCGTCTCATCGTTCCCCGGCATTCTTGGATGTCCCTGCACCCACAGGATATTGTGTTGGAGCAGCTGTGGCTGTGTTGTATGGAGTGTTACGCCGCCTCTAAGCTCGAGGAGTACACGGAGTGCGCGGTGGCCTATTCTGCTGTTCAGCAAATGTCGGCAGGCGTCTTGTGAATCAGTTGGAATGGTTAGGGATTTGCCGGTTCTGACGACCTCCGCCGCAGCTAGAGCGTCGGCTCCACAGCTTGAGTCACGCTTCTTCAGCTTATTGAGCAGCTTGTACTTTCGGAAAGGCTTGCGTTGATGAACATGGCCATTCTGCATCCTCGTTCGGGATTTTGTGCGGCTGCGTCTACGTACACTACGTCATAACCTAGGACTACGACTGGCAAGTGCTGCTTACAGAACATCACCTGCCCGGAGCTTATACGTTTACTGTAATGAACCTCCTTTACAGCAACGCAAAGAGCTGCTTTTTCCTCCATGCGCAGAATGCAGTCCTCACCACTTCGCATATGCTACAACATCGTCACACAGTGCAACTCACGCTTACACGACACAAATAGACTGAACATGATCAGACCCCTTCTTCTGCGATAGGAAGAATACTGTGGTCTTTATCACATTCCTCATGTGCTCCTTAAGGTTGCTAGAAGACCCCTACGACTACCCCGTGGTGCGAATGCATACATTTATATGATTGGGCATTCGTACCTCTAAAGAAACATGACACCCCGCACGAACACATCATACAAGAGTTCCGCGCTCATCAGGACAAAGGTCAAAATTACATGGAATTTTACAATGATGCCTCTAAAACAAAAGAACACATGGGTGTGGTGTCGTAACGGAAAATTGGGACACAAGTATTCGAGTACAACAGCATGCCTCTGTCTACACAGCCGAAGTCTACGTAATATCTTCTGTAATTAAAAAGGTCATCGCTGAAAAACACGAAAACACAGTCATATACACTAATTCGTTAAGCACACCGAAGGCTCTACACGTGAAATCGGAATGTGAATCCCTGTTAGGGGATATTTCAAACATAGTGACTACAAACAAATACAGCAGATCAATTAGGTTTTGCTGAGAACCAAGCCATGCTGTGATCCAGGGTAATGGAGCAGCGGATAGATGGGCATCAGTGGCAGCATAAAAAGGCATAACAAACACAACGCTTCCTTCTATAGGTAGTATCACTGAGCAACCAGCAAGAAGCTACATCTTACTAAACCCGTATTCGCGAGTGGAAGCCGTGCAGTCACCAGCAGTGGTTCTATCAGATGATGTTGTGTCGACTTTGGATTGGACGCACACATCTTACACACAGTTTTCTCCTTCGAAAAGAAAACCCGCGGATACACATACTTATGACATGTCCCTACTTTGAAACACAGAGACGGAAACTTTTACACAACCAATATAATTTACATATACCCTTACACCCTGCCCTATTACTGGCAGAAGAGCCGCTACAGCGATTTACTAACTTGTTTGACTCTTTAGAGACAACTCTTTGTTTAAATAAATCAATAATATAAAGTTGGTTTCTCTGCTTTATTGTTGCGTTTTCTATTGTGTTGTGACTGGCAAAGCATGACCTGAGTAGTCTTACCGCCATTAAACCCCAACTAACTAATAAATAATTAACTAACTAGCTAACTAACTAACCAAATGACTGACTGGCTGGCTGACTGACTGACTGACTGACTAACTGGCTGACTGGCTGGCTGGCTGGCTGGCTGGCTGGCTGGCTGGCTGGCTGGCTGGCTCGCTGGCTGGCTGGCTGGCTGGCTGGCTGGCTGGCTGGCTGCAGCGTGGCAGTCAGTCAGTCAGTCAGTCAGTCAGTGCTGACTGACTGACTGACTGACTGACTGACTGGACTGACTGGACTGACCGACCGACCGACCGACCGACCGACCGACCGACCGACCGACCGACCGACCGACCGACCGACCGACCGACCGACCGACCGACCGACCGACCGACCGACCGACCGACCGACCGACCGACCGACCGACCGACCGACCGACCGACCGACCGACCGACCGACCGACCGACCGACCGACCGACCGACCGACCGACCGACCGACCGACCGACCGACCGACCGACCGACCGACCGACCGACCGACCGACCGACCGACCGACCGACCGACCGACCGACCGACCGACCGACCGACCGACCGACCGACCGACCGACCGACCGACCGACCGACCGACCGACCGACCGACCGACCGACCGACCGACCGACCGACCGACCGACCGACCGACCGACCGACCGACCGACCGACCGACCGACCGACCGACCGACCGACCGACCGACCGACCGACCGACCGACCGACCGACCGACCGACCGACCGACCGACCGACC
The DNA here is from genome assembly GCF_023375885.2 of Dermacentor andersoni. Lineage (NCBI taxonomy): Eukaryota > Metazoa > Arthropoda > Arachnida > Ixodida > Ixodidae > Dermacentor > Dermacentor andersoni. Next base: position 319,133,408 of record NC_092814.1, on the reverse strand, counting down.
GACCGACCGACCGACCGACCGACCGACCGACCGACCGACCGACCGACCGACCGACCGACCGACCGACCGACCGACCGACCGACCGACCGACCGACCGACCGACCGACCGACCGACCGACCGACCGACCGACCGACCGACCGACCGACCGACCGACCGACCGACCGACCGACCGACCGACCGACCGACCGACCGACCGACCGACCGACCGACCGACCGACCGACCGACCGACCGACCGACCGACCGACCGACCGACCGACCGACCGACCGACCGACCGACCGACCGACCGACCGACCGACCGACCGACCGACCGACCGACCGACCGACCGACCGACCGACCGACCGACCGACCGACCGACCGACCGACCGACCGACCGACCGACCGACCGACCGACCGACCGACCGACCGACCGACCGACCGACCGACCGACCGACCGACCGACCGACCGACCGACCGACCGACCGACCGACCGACCGACCGACCGACCGACCGACCGACCGACCGACCGACCGACCGACCGACCGACCGACCGACCGACCGACCGACCGACCGACCGACCGACCGACCGACCGACCGACCGACCGACCGACCGACCGACCGACCGACCGACCGACCGACCGACCGACCGACCGACCGACCGACCGACCGACCGACCGACCGACCGACCGACCGACCGACCGACCGACCGACCGACCGACCGACCGACCGACCGACCGACCGACCGACCGACCGACCGACCGACCGACCGACCGACCGACCGACCGACCGACCGACCGACCGACCGACCGACCGACCGACCGACCGACCGACCGACCGACCGACCGACCGACCGACCGACCGACCGACCGACCGACCGACCGACCGACCGACCGACCGACCGACCGACCGACCGACCGACCGACCGACCGACCGACCGACCGACCGACCGACCGACCGACCGACCGACCGACCGACCGACCGACCGACCGACCGACCGACCGACCGACCGACCGACCGACCGACCGACCGACCGACCGACCGACCGACCGACCGACCGACCGACCGACCGACCGACCGACCGACCGACCGACCGACCGACCGACCGACCGACCGACCGACCGACCGACCGACCGACCGACCGACCGACCGACCGACCGACCGACCGACCGACCGACCGACCGACCGACCGACCGACCGACCGACCGACCGACCGACTGACTGACTGACTGACTGACTGACTGACTGACTGAGAGGGCCAAACAATGGAAGACTTCATTGCGGTGAGGCTACCTTATGTCACTCTGACCCGCCGTGGTTGCTCAGTGGCTATGGGGTTGGGCTGCTGAGCACGAGGTCGCGGGATCGAATCCCGGCCACGGCGGCCGCATTTCGATGGGGGTGAAATGCGAAAACACCCGTGTTCTTAGATTTAGGCGCACGTTAAAGAACCCCAGGTGGTCTAAATTTCCGGAGTCCTCCACTACGGCGTGCCGCATAATCAGAAAGTGGTTTTGGCACGTAAAACCCTATAATTTAATTTTTTTTATGTCACTCTGAAAGCTTCCTTACTGAGGGCCCTCGGTGAAGGCTTCCTTGGTGCTTCCTCAGCATAAGGTAGCTCCAAAGCTACCTTCATGCGTCCTTACGCCGCTCCTGGCACTGACCGAGCGCTTCACCTCACTGCTTAATACGTGACGTTTGTTTGCGCATGCGCGCTGTCGCCCACGTGCAAAGAAGCGCGAGCACGGTGCGTCTTGCCAGGCATGTTCGTTTCAGTCACGCGTGCGGCATCGAAGCGTTGCTAGGCGTTGCTAGGCGTTGCACGACGCCGGCGTGGCAGCGTTGATGGAGCACATCAAGTTTTGCACTGTAATGCGTTACATTTTTTAACTTTAGTAAACAAAGCTAGAAAAAAGCGTCAACGCTTCTGAATATTAGCTCTTCAATTTAAAGATTGTGCGACGATACAACATTTTTTTATAGAATAATGGTGTTCGCGTAAAGCTTTTAAGAGATAATTTCGAACCCAGGCATGCGGCAACCGCTCCTTACTTGAGGAAGGGTGAAGGGAGCTTTCAGAGTTTGCTTGCTTCCTCCATCGGTACTTCGCTTTAAGGATGCCTCACGTAAGGTTAGGAAGCGCTCGAAGGATAGGAACGTTTCATTGTTTCGGACCGACCGACCGACCGACCGACTAATTATTTAACTAACTAACCAACTAACTAACTAACTTACTAACTAATAACTCGTGTTGTCTTTTCCATGACTGTATACTTCAGGCGCCCGTAGAAAAGTGAACAGTTATGAAGCCTGCGCCTTTTTCCTTTCCTTTGAGCCTCCGTATTAACGACAAATTTTCGAAGTTGCTGTCCCTATTTTATGACCCGATATATACGTAGGTTATAGAAATGTGTCGTTTGTAGTATATTACTCAGTACAGTGTTGTAAGCTTCATGCATCATTTTTTGTTCTATATTAAATTTGAAGCTATATGCGAGTGAAAGAAAATACGGAATAATGGAACCAGACATTCGCTCTTTAGTGGCTGTAGATTCATACGCTGACATTCCCTTAGCAGCTTTTGCTGTAAAGCCTAAGTACGCACTTATTGGACGCTAAAACACATCCTACAACGCTCTCCGCAAGTCTGAACTTTGTTATTGAATTTGGGGTAGCATCCCTAGCCTCTCTGCTCAAAGAATAGCACACTCCCGCTTATACGCTGCTCATCTGTATGTGTATGGAGTGCGATTAAACACGGGGACTCATTACATAATCTCTCTTTCCGCAGCCATCCCAAAAAATGAAATGTTATTGAATGAGACAATGCTGGCCTTCCATGTTTTTGCCTCGCGCGCAGCCTCAAAGCCACCTGCTTGTTGTGGCCACGCCGTCTGTGTCACTGTTGCCCTCAGCCTTGATGGAGTTCAGCATCGTCAACGAACATGCGAGCGTGTCACGCTGGTTCATTAGCGAGTTGCAGACCAAGACGCTGAAGCTGTACTCGGGCGAAGACCCAGCGCCTGACTCCACAATCGGATGATTCATGCTCGCGCTAGCTTCCACGCCATGTGTAATCGGAGCCTATGAAGTGCGTTAACAACACATGGCGACATTAAACGCTGCCTTTGAAGCGCACATTCGTCATGCAAAGCTTCGCGGTACGCTGCAGCTGTTCAGGTGAAAGCTTCCCTGCTTTATCCTCAGAGCGCCTTCCGAGTCAAAGTACTGACGATGTCATCACTCATTCTGGAAGGTAAAACCAAAACTAGATCCTGCAGTTCTCGTTAGCTGAACTCTTGTATTTTACCATGCCAATATGTTAAGAAATGACGATGTGCAGAATGCAGTAATCTTAGTTTTGCAAGTGCAACCGCCGTGTAGCAAACTATGAAAAAGCAAATACACTGAATATTAAGAGATTTTCGAAAAAGATATTTCGTGTGTGTCAAAAGTACATATGTTACGTTCTGTTACAAACTTGATGTTAAGCCGCGACCGAAAAGTGCTCAAGAGCGATTGTATGTTATGATTGTTTTCTAAGATTTTCTTCAGTCATGGACGAATTTATTCGAACCAATGAAAGAAAGTACAAAATATAAATAAAGGTATCCGAACATAATACATCTCCTGTACAATGTGATAAATATATCGAATGCCACGCGCTTTTTTCGCGCTCTTGGCACTTTCTTATACCACTGTTTCCAGAACTTCGGTTTTGTGTTAAATTTTGGAATTCTTTGTCAAAGGGGAACAGCCATAAATTCACCCTTTCATACGCCGCTGTTATGACTCGCTGCCGTGTCTGAATAGGTTGGAAACAGGTGTTGGAAAAGAAAGGTGTTGGAGAAGGTGTTGGAAAAAAATGCTCTCAATACCCTTTTGTTTCTCTTTTTCTGTTTTTCCCTTGGCAGCCGGATTCACCCGCATCTTATGCACAGGAGCAGCATTTGCGCACGCATTAGGAATCTTTCTTTTTTCCTTGTTCTATATTATTGTAATAAGTTTTCCAAAGATCTTTTGTCACCTGCGTACACACTGGAACGAAGATGCTGGAAATTGGAGGATGTATGCTGTAAATATCACTAAATGATGTCCTGGAACCATTTGTCGGTAATTAACCGTCCAACAAGCTGATATGATCTCGATAGCATGGGGCTTGTACTCAACGGCGGAGTCAATGTCTGCCCAAAACTACCGAGGCTCGTATGGATGAAGAGAAATTGTTGGCGCTATTTAAAGCCTAGGCGAAGAAACTGCTCTGTTTATGGAAAGATCGTCGTGGGCGCTCGTTGGACAGCCTCGTTGGCACCATGGTGCAGGCGTCGGTACTGCTCGTGCCTGCTCAAGGATGAACATTTAAGATACTCAAGGAGGATGGTTAACATACTTCGTCGCGCACAAGCGTAACCAGCGCACTTAGCGAAGCGTTAGTTTCGTTCGCTGCCGGAGTGGTTTGACTGATCAGAGCGACCGTCTTTGCAGGCGGCGCTGCATACCTGCGCTGCCACTTGAGTTTGGAACTGCAGCACATTCGCGGTCCGTGGCAACGCACTAGATGCGGGTTACGCGCCATGAAAGTGCTGCTGGTCTGCTGGCGGCGCAGAAGCCTTCACAATACGCTGTACATATCTTTATTCAATATACGTTTGTGTTTGGGACTGTATGTTCTGCTTGTTTGTACATGTGATCACTGTGTACATCGTAATTATCATGCAGCACCTGTAGAATCCTGCCAGATGATAGCCGAGGCTATCATCTCCCGCATGTTGTTAAAGTTTGTACATCTCCTTTCTATCATAATCCCTATAAACTGTAGTAAACATTCGCTTAATAACTAAACAAGCAAGGTGTCACTCACCCACCGGAAACAGGGAGATCCCATTTGATGAGATGCGTTCACATTTGCCGCAAAGACGCCGGTGTCCTCAGATTTAGGTGCACGTTAAAGAACTTCGGGAGATGAAAATTAATCTCCACTCACCCGGTGCGGTGTGCTTCATAATAGCATCATAATAGCCTATAAGCATGTACATCCCAAGAATATTTGTTGCGAATTTTATCCACAAAGAATGTGTGGAGTATAAGGTGATGTCAACCCATGATCGCACTTGTCATGCATGTCAACGCTCGAAAGCAAAAGAACAACGTCATCCTGCAACTGATGTTGAACTGAAAATTAACAAAAGTAGGGCTGATGACTGCCAGTGGCAGTCATGGCCGATGTTTATTTTGCAGCGCACACACTACGAACGTAAACAGCATAATACCGAATGAATGACCGAGTGCTTGGATATGTTTATTGGACTCTTGGACGTGCTTGCCTGACAGCTGAATGTATTTTTAATTCTTAAATTTCTGTAGCGATTTCGTTTTCTATAATCTTTGCTCCCACGTAATATATATAAATAATATATATAAACGGAGTCATGCCCGAGCGGTTAAGGCGATGGACTAGAATTACATTGTGGTCTCACTGCAGAGGTTCGAACCCGCTTGACTGCGTGATTTTTATTTTGGACCCTGCGCTATATCTTCAGCAGTATTGAAGGTGATGCGGGTATTCTCTATTTAGTTATACCTTTCACTTTAAGTATTACTCATCAAAAGCCGCAGTTTAGGCGACGCATCGCTATTGATATAAAAACAAAAATCACACCAATAATGGTTTGTAGTTTTATAGACAATATAACCTACATGAATCATTTTCTAACTTGACAAAGAGTCATGGTGGGAAGCGCACAGAGTCAAAGACAAGCCGATAATAGTCACGCTCCTGAACACGCCAGCGTAGTCGCAGCACGCTTTGCCACAACGGCAGCGTGGTAAGGTGCGTCGGTAGTGGCCAGCGAGCGCTACCTGCGGCCTCTGGTTTCACCCCGTCTGGGAAACCTGGATTACGCGACCTCCGACGCTAGAACAATTTCGGCTCGCCCTTCACTTTGGAACTCCCCGCTGTAATGAATTGCCTCGATGGGATCGTCCTCTATCTCGCTTGGGAGCACCACGCAGACGCATGACTCCTCGCCAGCAGCACGGCATACATCGAAGGGGACACTTTCCCCCCAGACGCGCTACGGCGCAGCGATCACGTCAGAGGCGTCCCGCATCGGACGCTGCTCCTAGGAATCGCGCTGTGAGCGGAAAGAGGAGCCGCGTCGCCTAAACACGAGGGTTCGAGTTACGCACGCTGGAAGTTGGAAGGGGAGAGAGGGTTTGAGACATCCTCGCACCTGTTCCCGCACGGCCCCAATGCGCTCAAACGAGACGAAGGGGAGAAGCGGGCGAGTGGCGCGCCATCTGTCGGGGCAGCGCCGCACATTGCGAGGAGGGGGTCTTCTGTGTTTGCCGTACGATGGCTCTGAGTGTGCGCCAAGCGCCGAAGAAATGTAGTGGAAACGTACTTCGCTACTCATTTACCTGCGGCTTCTGTAATTTACATGCTCATAATTACCTATATATACCGCAGTATAACTTTCTACGGCGCGTTTCTAAGGCAACACGGCATTCACTTGAGGCGCTTTTGTCACGCTTTGAACCATCGAACTCATGGCTGAGTTGTAGCGTCTCCGTCTCACACCGGCGACCCTGGTTCGATTCCCATCTTGCAAGTTGTTTTTATTTATGAATTTTCTTCCGTGATTTTTGGCTCACGACCGACACCGCAGACACCGCCTTTTCTGCGACACGAGCTCCTTAACCGTGTCGCGTTAATAGGCGCGCAGGAAGACGGCGAACATCAAGACACCATCTCTCTCACCTCACATTCGCGAACTTGCCCTCGCACCCGCAGCCATGCCCTCGCAGCATATCTCGCCGCACTGTGACCGCTCTTTCTTGTCACACTTGGCGTGCTTACAGAACATCCAGGCCGAGAAGAAATGTGACTGGATCGTCCAAATTATAATTCCTATCGCAACAATAAAAGAAATGACTCTCCATTCCGGCCCTGCGAAAGGGGAAATCCAGCAGAGCTGTTCAAAACCCCCACCACTGCAAGGCCTCAGGAGGGTATGGAATGCTTCATTGCTCGGTTCATCCTGCTGCGCATTATTCAGCCATAGGGTCAATACGAGTAGCGGCAGCAGGCTGCCGTAGGTCGTATTGCCGTTTCTTTCCGTTTGGCAGTCCGCATATTCGCGCTGCTCATCGGGAGTCCTAACTATCCATTGCCTACCCATAGCGATTGTGGGACAACAATGAGATAAGTTGCAAGGCCGGTTCTTTTATATATGAAAGGATAGCGACGTCACACACCACGTCGCAAGCTACCCTCTCTGTGGCAGCTTGCGCAAGAGAACGCTTTAAGGGAAACGAATGCGGGGAGCGCTACGTGTTTCGCATTGTTGGTAGGAGCGCCTTATCATCAATACGTTGTTTATCATCAATGTTGTGTTGTATATCGTATGCGGGATATTAAAGCTTGTACGCGCTTCTAGCTTCAATCGCTGAAGGTTTCTTTAGAGCGCAGCTCTAAGGTGCCTGTTCCTGCGTTGAGCGTCGGCGTGCTCGGAGTAGCCGCAGCAGGGGGATGAAAGATGGCGATAGCGCATAGAGCGCGAGGAGGAACGCGGATGAGGAGGTGCAGCCGAACCATAAAGCGGAAAGAGGTGGAGGAGGGTATGGTGAAATCATGAGAAGAAAATCGTAGTGCCGCACACGACCGGCTCAGCTGAGACGACCGCAACGCTATCACGCCAGAGGAGCGCGCCGTTGACTGTTCACCTATGACGTCATCGAGAAGGCATATGGCGAACGCGTCCACAGATACCATATATGGAAGCAAAGCGCTGCATGAGTGGAGGTCCGTCAGCGGTGACTGCTGTGTCTCGCGCCCACGCGTTACCCACGCGCTGCCTCTCGTGATCTCCCGATAAGCGTGGCAGTCTCGCCACACTTCGCTCCATTTGTAATGTGCCGCTTGAGACAGATGGTCCACGGCAGCCACACTACCCACAGCGTTATCTTGCTAACATAATCGCTGTACCTTTATAACTATAATACAAAATATTCACAAGCATACTACTTTCGTGCCTAGAGCTGCGCTCAAATTTCGCATTAGGGAGTATTGTAATCATCGGTGAAATTCTTTTTTTCCCGTGGGGACACTGTCGCGAAAAATCCCGAAGAACTATAGGCTAATATCTTCGGCATAAGAAAAAAATGTATATATCAGCTACCGCTTTTTTTCGCACCCTACCCAAGATAGCGCATCTCCTTGGAGTTGCTCCAAGGAGATGGAGCAACTCCAGGGAAGCCGGGAATAAATTTGGCCTGAGGGGCGATACTCCTGTAGACTAGTGTTTTATTGGGAGAATATTCGTGTTTTGCGTGTTCTAGCTATAGTATGTACGCGCTAGTTACCGTGACAAGATTCGTGCTCGCTGTTCCATACAGTGATTATGTCAGGTTTCGTTGGTAATGCGTGCTGGAAAATTCCTTTGACCTCGATAGAAATGCGGCTACGGGAATAATTTCTGCCGGTAGATTCAAAGAGGCAGATTCTAAATATCGTAACTGGGTAAAATTGTTGTAATCTGTCTCTTTGAATCTGCGCATTTATATTCATGAGAAATAAATCAAGGAAATATGGTAGGGACAGCATAATATATCAACACAATTACAAGAAAATCTTCCACTTTCGCAGAAGTAATAATCGGAGATGGATTGGAAAACGTTTCAATTGCTGTAGCCCAACACCGATGTTAAATGCAGGAGCACAACACAAGATCAACGCAAGATTGCGAAGCTTTCGTCACAAGTCGGTTTCGTTGAATGGGAAACCATTGGGAAAATCAAAGTTACCGAAGGACTACAGTTCATTACTAAAGTAGTGTAATGCTGTCGCTATAAGACCTGGTCTCCGAAAGTAAAAAAAAAAAGGAAATCCTTCCCATGTGCATGCTATCGTATATAAGCATCTGAGGCATACAGAAGGCGAACATGCACCAGCGAGCTGTCTCGCCTCTCGGAGTTGCAGGGGTTTGTTTGCTGGTTTTTTAGTCATGATTTCATAGCGACACGTTGATCATAGGACCGCGTGTCGGCTCTCAACCAGGATTTGTTGCTGCACCACGCTGTCGGCTTTCGCTGCCGCTGCCGCAAAACTTCAAACGTACTTCCAACGTGAGGTCTATATACGCCACCTAAGAAGCGAAATCACGGATTACTGGCCAAAAACACCGCGCAACGAAGTAGTTTTTTATTTGAGAGAGGAAAGCTACATGCTATTTCATAATCACTGATAATAACGCACCAAATAAAAAAAAAAAGCTTTCAATACGACGCATGTGGCGCTGGGGACGGTTCTTTGATGGACGATGGATGGATGCGGATGGATGTTATGAGCGTCCCCCTTTAGAAAGGAGTGGTGGGTTACGCGGCCAAGCTCGTGCTATTATGCTGCATAATGTCCTACCCAAGTTAAAAAAAAAAAAAACTCTGTGAACGGGATCACCAGGTGACGAGAGTTCGCTGGTCATTGTTCTGCGCTTTTGGGAGACGAGAGAAAATGAAAGCTTTCCTTCATCAGCTTCCAACTCCATTTCACGCGTCGAGGCGGCTCAGACTCCGCGTGCTGAGAGCGAATAGCGACACGTCAGCGCAGTATGACGTTGCCACAGCCGTTGACGTTTATGGCCGCAGCCAAGCGTGTTTTTTTTCTTACATGCTGTCGTGTAAGTTATGTCGCAAAACTCAAGTTGGACCACCGCCGCTTTAGTAGCAGGCGGTGAAACATTGGCTTATAATGAAGAAAACAAATGGCTTTCCTCACAGTCCCTATAGGAGTTTAATATGATTATTTTCCAATGCAGATAGAGGTCAACGTGCATATCTCCATTACTGGTTTCACGATGAAGTCTGACTCCTGTGAAAAATTTTATTGGGGTTCTTGCATCATCACTCAGCAGAAGATAATGCTTTAGTCGAGAATAGCCAGCTTTCATTTCATAAGTAACCTCGCATTAAATGAAGAGCCAATGCACTTGATCTGTATGTGGACATCACCCTACAGGGCCCTAAATGTTTTAACGTTTTAATGTTTAACTTGTTTAGCGCTAAGCTGGAAGCATGTAGTACCAAAATGTCATAGTTTTTTCCTCATTTTTGGCAATAATTTTACATCTTTGCGGTCCTACAAACTACATAGCAGTAAAAGCGGACAGCAAGGTTTTTCTACGTAGGCGCTAGATACTAATTCCAATGAAAGCAGGCAGAAGCACCTTATTCTGAAAATCAGACGAGTTACGTTCGCACCAGTAGAAATTTTGCTGACTTAAACTACGATGGTAAATAAATGCGAAGGTAAAATGTAACGGGTGTATTGCACAAAACACGTTTGCTGTGAGTGATGTAGAAATAAAAACGCATTTGACGCTTCAGTTTTAATAATGGCGAGGTCCAAGCTGCAGAATGGCAGAATGCACGAGCTGGGGGACAGAAAATGACCACAAGGTATTAATGCCGGGCATAAAAAAAATCGTGCTGTGCCCCCCTTTCACTACGCCACAATTCTCTTTGTTTTGGACACTTGAAGAAATTTGCTTGAGGTAGAAAAATATTCCATACCAAAATATCCCACATGGCTTATATGACCCGATGCTCAAAGCTAGCCACGCGTTTATTTGCCGTCGATTTTCTGCTACCTGGGTTGATCCCAAATTGTCATATGGAAGAGATACTTGAAGTTCTTATGTTCGTGAAAAAATCTGCAATACTGAAAATTTTCGCCTGTTGCAAAAAAGTCCTATAGGTGATTCCAATGCGCGAGAAAGGCAGCACGCTTCGTTGATAAAAACAGTCAGTTCATACTACGAAAAGTGCAGTGACGTATTTGGTGATAAATAATTTATGCTGAACCCTTCGCTAAACTACTGTGAGGGAGTTGGTTTAGTTCCGTTCGATGCAGTGAACTTGTGACATCTTACAGGACAAATAAAATGACAAGTTCCCTTGACGTGACAAGCTTTCCAATTGCTTTATCGCCACTCCCACCAATCTGATGACACATATTGAAGTGTATACGACTGCAATGGCGCACTTCGTTTCATTGAATGCGAATATAACAATATGAACAGCCGCGCACGCTGGTCTTGCCAGAAGCGAAGCGGCTCACGCCAGCGCCCGAGAATTTACGTTCCGGGCGCAGGCATTAGATGAGCCAGACTCCGCTGTGACAGAGGCTACGTTAACTGCGCGGTATCGCCTGCCAACTTTTCACGACAGCTGTAGCCGCTACCGCCTAGGAGCGTTTACTGTTCCCGCAGGTGCGAGGTGGTGTGGCGACACCTTGCCCTCTCCTTCCACCTCATCGACACCACTTTCTACCACTCATCTAGCTGTAAATTTTGCTGCACAACCAAAGCCAATTTTAATCACATCATGTGGGGGTACCATAAGCACCCCCGCCCCCCCCGACCCTTGTTCCTCCGTAAATTAATAGGCAGCGAAGAGCAGAGGGAGGCTGCCTTGCGATGCTCCAGGCGCGTTATCATGGGCCCATTGAGAGGGTTGCGAGGTACTATCATGCGTAGCAGCCTCCCCTTTCGATCCCTCTGCCCCTTTTCATCAAAAAAGAAAAAAAATAGTTTTCATCTCCTCCCTCCACCACCGCCACGACGACGTCAATGCAGTATAACCCGCACTTACGCGAGAGCAATTAGCGCAAGTGCAAGATATTTGTAGGTGGATTAAGAGCTCTCCTTATCGAAATGACGAGCATACCCAAAAGTGTGTGCCTGAAACTGGCGAGTTTTTGAGTTCCTTTGCATGTCATGAATTACAACTGAAAGAAATCACGGATGCATGCTCCGAGCTACGCGCACGGTTAATTACGTAAAGTGAAGAAACGGTGTCGAGCTCACCTGCTGGCTCAGTTTAACACAAGTTAAAAAAATTGTGCACATCGCACGCACTGTGGGAATCGATGTAAGCGAAGGTTTTTGTGCTCGATGCTTCAATTGACGGTAAGTAGCGGTAAATTTTACGCTTAAGCGTAATTTCTTCGACGTTCAGTCTAACACGAGATGGGTGACTTGTTGTTACACGTTACCTTGCGGGCACCAGTGCTGTTTGTCTGCGTACTGCACAGAACATGCACGGAGAGGTGTTTGCTTGAGCCGTTGTTGTGCTCCACTGTTCGTAACCTCCGAGAAGGTTAGCATTGTCATTGCCTCACACTGAAAATAGCATCGTGGGAGAAATTTTAAATTGTATTTGAATTATGTGCTTTACTTGCCAAAACCATAATCGGATTTTGAGGCACGACTCAGTGGCGAACACTGAAGTAATTCTGACCCCCTAGAGTCTTTAATGTGGCCTCAAATTTAAGTGCGCGGCCGTATTTGTGTATCACCCCCGTGGAAATGCGGCTGCCATGGTCGGGATGGAACCCGCGATCTTGCGCAATGTCGTAGGCGCACAGCAGCAAAGGCGGGCACAGAAGTGTGGATTTCACGTGTGACCGTTTCCGTAGTTTCGCCTTACGCCACAGTACTTTATTACGGCTTTGCGTTAGTATGCCGTGTATAATTTGTCCGCTTGACATATTTGCGTGGTGTTTAGTTTTCAGAAATAGGAGAAACGGTACCGGATCTTGAACCTAAACTTATTAGTTTGCCCGTAACTGCTGTCGTGTGTAGTAGCGCTTCCTCGCCTTCTCACTTCGCCTGTCCCACTCCCGCCCTCCCCCCAATTATATATATGTATATATATATATATATATATATATATATATATATATATATATATATATATATATATATATATATATATGGGTACCGCGAGCGAAGAGCGGCAGAGCGTTCATTCACCAATTTCGCGATTACGTGGATTCTACCAATACCACCTGGAAGAAGACAACGTCGAAGCACTACCTCATGTCTGCGACCCTACGTCATCGAATGGAGCCGATCCAATTAACGCACCTCGCCTTGGCCGTCAGGCTTGTGAAACGTCCAATAGTGCACGCAGTAGCTTTCGTGCGTAAGATGAGCCAATTCGCTTGTTGGGTCAAATTGTCTACAATTTTTCGTGCTCTCCAATATCGCGTCACTGCCCGTCTGCCCATATGATTTGAAAAAGGTCCGCATCTTATTATTGGCGTTACATTACCATCGACATGCCTAAGAAGTGTTGTTTTAACAAGAATCGGGAAAAACACGACGGAAAATGCTAGGTGCGTGCGTTCAGCTTTGCTTAGGATAATCGTCTGTACTGTAAGTGGATACGCTGTATATACAAGATCTCATTCCTTCTCAGCACTACAGGGCGAGTATTGTCAAATCCTTTTTAATTAGGCTTCACCCAAACGGTCTTAAAAATTGTTCGTAGACTATTTAATCGCTACGAAACAATGACTTCTAGCGAAAGTATTATCCCGTATCGGAGCAGACATATGTTACTTCCATTCAGGTAACATCCTTTACACGCGAACACACGGTACCAGAGTGAGAATGAAGGTCACTTAATGTCGGAGCATATTTGGACCAAATACAGAACATAAATGTCTCGCAAAGGCATCAGCAGTGTTCGAGACATGGGCATTTTCATCATCACTACATACGTCTTGAGCTCTCTTTTTTGAACAGTGAGAGCACACGTTGTTCCAGAAATATCTTGATTTACCTCTGTTGCTGGCTTCAGCAGGTTCAATGTGGATGAATTTATTCACCAATTGCAAAGGTAATCAAAGCGCCTAAATACAAGCTTCTACATATCTAGGCTTTATATGCCTCGCTTTTCTGTGTGCGCGGTCTTTCAAATTTATTGTCGTTTATAGTACTTTACAAAACAAGTGAACAATTTTGAGCCGTTTTGTCGGTACAAATATGCGCAAGCCAACTTTGATGGCCTTCGTAAACCAATTAGACCAACATTAGTTGTCACATCTACGAACGACCAGTGCTAGTTTGGAAGATATTGGTACAAGCCGAGGGAAAAGTTTCCTTTGCGCTTTGTGTTCTTATCACAACGGATAATGCGTTTGTGAGCTACCAGAGTTAAAGGAAAACTTAAGCAGGGGCGAAACTTGTGATAATAATAATAATAATAATAATAATAATAATAATAATAATAATAATAATTAATAATAATAATAATAATAATAATAATAACATGGGTAATCATGTTCTCGTGCTTCTACTTCATTTTCGCAACCATTACCTCGTCAGAAGTTGCCGTCCGCAAGTCCCTCTTAGGTATGAGCGATTCGAACATATTTCTCTGTATGCATGAGAGTATGTGTTCGTATCTTGCGGGTATCCCCCAAGCAATCCTTAAAAAGGGAAGGCTGAATCCTGGCCCCTTTAGAAGGACTACGTTTCGAGCACAGCGGCATGCAATTCCAGAGAGCCCTGTGCTTCCGTGGATGCGATTACATTGCAGGATATGACAGCTGAGCACACGAACATAACCACTTGTCTGCTCTGGCCACCATGTAACAAAGCAGCCTTGTCGAGATCACGTCGTAGCTTTTGAACGGTATAGCCATGAAAAAAAAAATCAGAACGACAGTGAGAAATAGAGTGCCATGGTTCATTCAATTTCGCCTATTACCATCGCCCACAAATACCACGCTCAAGGAATCAACATAGCAACATATTTCGATCGCAAAAAACTGTATTTTAAATACATGTGACAACACTAATTTCGCACAAATACACTGAAAGAAATGTAAAAAGTTACGAAAAAGAAGTGCACCCACTACCGGCAAGCAGCGCCACAGTTTCGTTGCACTATCGTCGCGGGATAGCGACACGGCGACTAGCTCGCAGCGGTTGCCGAGGACGTCCTCGCCAAACCCTGCGCAATGTGGCCATCCGGTGAACGCAGTGCAGCCGGCAGCGCGCTGCCATACGTCGGGTGTGGCCATCGCGCCAGCGATCCGAGTGCACTTTGAAGTCGCTGGTCACGTGGTCAGGAGAGAACGCACGGTCAGCGACTCAGCTTGGATAAGCGCAGCTGAGGAGGCTCTAAGGCCGCCTGCAGAGCTTGTGGCTGTTGTGTCGCTGCAGCTGCGACGAGGTGCAGCCGAGCAGATGGCAGCCACACGTGGGCGATGGACCCTGCTGTCGAGATTGTCGTGCTGCCGTCTGCTCCGTTCGGGCCGAACCTGATGGAAGAAGGAAAACGATGCCAATTGTTTGTGACTCAGCCACGAGGAGAGTCAATGTCCTCTTAGCAAACGAAAAATTTTAAAATTTGTTATAGCAAGTGAACGTATACTCTATCCAGGAAAAGAACATTTTGATGGTTTGAGCTCGTGTGAAGCTGCTAATGATGTGTTCTGCGCAATTAACCGAATAGACTTCAAAGTAGCTACGATACTTTCAATCTCTTCAGAACATTTCTGTTTTACACATCTAGGAAAGAAGGTTTGTCTATATGAAGGAGGTCTGCCAAAGGAATCGTTATCTGCTGAAGAATCTTTAGAGAGCGTGCCTGTAGAAGAAGAGACAGGGCTTGTAATACACAACAGCAGCGTACGAAAACATAGACGAGGTCGTTTACTATTCGAATTACTTCAACCACTCTCTCACCTAACCCTTAACGGTGAAATAAAACACAATGTCTAATGCTTTCTGCGATATGTATAGCGTATTAGCAATGGAAGAGAAATAGGCGTTGTAGAGCTTTTCGGACATGGAAACTCAATTGTCGGAAGCACGCAAGGTGGAGGAAGGCTCATGAAAGAGAAAATTGTCATCGACCTGAAATTCCGAATTTTTTCAGAATTAAAAAAAAATTGGTAGCTAAATAAAATTTCGCTTTCTGATAGCTAGTTTTCACTGTTCATTTTAAGTTTAACTGTAGTATGACGCTTTAAAGGAGACCCTTTAGCATTTTTCTGAAACAAAACTTCTCAGCTTATGAAAAGTTCGTCCTGGTCCGGAGAGATCGACCTCGTGACTAACGCCTTTCATTGGCGGTCTTTCTACCGTCTGAGTTAAAGAGTAAGTTAGCAGATGGAAGCAGGAAGGTGAATTAATCGACACGTATAAGCGCGTTGATAGAGAACATCGGAAATCAGTTCTACAGAAGTGCGCAAGGTGGAGGAAGGTTCAGAAAAAGGAAAATTGTCATCCACCCGAATCCACGTGTTTTTATTTGTCGATTGATTAGTCTTCAGGCTGCGTGTACTTAAGCTGGCCCCCTCGTTATCTCAGATGGTTGAAAGACCACACCGGAAAGGCGTTGGTACTGGTTTTGATCCGCGAACCTGGATGAATTTTTCTTAATTGCGTAGCTTTCTTATATAGGCAGCTCATCTGAACAAGTAACAGCTAGCGCCCAAAACGGCTGCTGGGCGAAGCTCACGCGTTTTCTTTAGAACGAGCGGGTTTTTCATGAATACCTGAAGGCACAGGGCGAATATCGCAAAAGGCAGGTGACAGAGACCTTCTATAAAACAAGCCAAACGAGAGAAATGCAGCGATTAGGCTGTCTGAAGCAGGAATTTCGTCCTCACAGGCGTTAAAGATCCAGCTTTGGAAGCCTATGGAAATGACGAAACACTTGGCTCGATTTCTTAGGCAAAAACAGTCACTAATAAAACTAAGGCACCTGTCGATATAGAGGGTAAATCATCATCATCATCACCACCATAATAATCATCATCAGCAGCATCAGCAGCCTTTTTATGTCCACTGCAGGACGAATGCCTCTCCCTGCGATCTCCAACTACCCCTGTCCTGCGCCAAGCGATTCCAATTAGCGCCCGCGAATTTCCTAATTTCATCGCTCGACCTAGTCTTCTGTCGTCCTCGACTGCGTTTGTCTTTTCTTAGTACCTGTTCTGAAACCCTAATGGTACAACGGTTATCTAAACTTCGCATTACATGAACTGCCCAGCTCCATTCCTTACTCTTGATGTCAATTAGAATATCGTAAATACCCGTTTGCTCTCCGATCCAAACGGCTCTCTTTGTCTCTTGACATTATGCCTAGCAATCTTCGCTCCATCGCTCTTTGCGCGGTCCTCAACTTGTTCTCAAGTTTCTTTGTCAGCTTCTGAATCTCTGCCCCATAAGTCAGCATTGGTAAAATGCACTGATTGTACACCTTCCTTGTCAATGTAGTATAAGTTCTATGTAGTCCGAAAAGATCTTTTGATTGATGCCTGGCTCAACTCTCCGCACTCAGCGTAGCGCTGTTCTCGAAAGCGATTCTGGAAACACAGTCCTACCATCTCCCATGGCACCTTCTTAATCCAAAGCTTGTCATTGTTGCACCGTCGGAAGCAGAGGCCCAGTGGTTTAATCGCACGCTCCTGTCGCTGCCTGTGAATCGGGCAGCGCTTTACTTCCACGGTATTTATTTTTTTCAGCCAGACACGACTTAGTTCTACAGTCTCCCACCAGAGCACGGAAAAAAAACTCAAAGCTCAGTTGGATTATTTTTTTTACAGTGTTGCTGTTGAAATATTGTTTAATATATTGCTTTGGAAAAGTCGTAGCAATCTGTTGCATATTTAATAATTATTCGCGTTCATAGTAAGAGTGTGTTCCTTCGACAACATACCTAGGTACATACATGCGTCTTTGTGCTACGTATGTAAAAACATAAAGGCAAAGAAAAGCTACTTTGCCATTTCATGCGCGCAATGCACCTAAAACGCAGAATTTGGCCCCGCCACTGAGAGCAAGCAACATACGTTGCTCGAACGCCGCTTATACAGGCCTCTATAATTGCTTCAGAGAATTGAAATAGCAAACGGGGGCCCAATAAAGTAAATCTATTCCAATGTGTTTTTATTCCAATCTCTTGACGTCATATTTACGTAACCGTCGACGCAAGCATAGTTCGGTGACCCGTGGTGTTGTTTACAGAGGTCAATGGAAAGCTCTCGTAGTTATAGGACGTCACATTGGTTTGCTTCTGGAGCGAATAGCATAGCCAACCATGGCACATTTTTCTTGTCTAATTAGCGGACTAGTGCAGAGGAGTACATAGAAGTGGAGAGTGTTTCAGTGGGGCCGAACTACCGCCGTGAAAGTATAGAACCGGACGTGGTGGCAGAGCCCGCGTCGGCGATTGGTCCGCTTCGTTTTGCTTAGCTTTCGCTTTGTGGTAGAAGAATGTGGGAACATGCTATGGGAGGGCAAAAATGCCGCTTAAACGAGCCCTAAGGATAATAAAGGTGGTAGAGCAATGTCGCGTACCCGTGGAAAAAGCATGCGGATCACAGGGTCGCCAACAAGACGGAATTTCTTCGTAATTAACACGCGTAAACGCAAACTAATGAGTGCACTAGAAAACTTGTATTGCCAAGTTTGGACTGAAGTCTTTAATTTCATTCTGCATTCACAGATACAGGAGGAAATGAGTTTTCTCGGCAATCCCTCTTCCGTACAATTTTAGTCACGCACGTGGGTGCCGAATTGGCTCGAATGCATCATCTGCCACTCAAGACATGTTATTATACGCATGTAAATCCTTTCTCCACTGCAGGTCCGAGCATCCAGTGCCGAAACAATCGGCGGGGAGCCATCATCTATTCATTTCGGAACCGGTGAGTCTCCAGCTATTCCGAAAAAAATTTAATTTTGTTACGTCACTTTGCAGTGGCGAATTTTTGTGGTTTTGTGACATTTCGGGACCAGCAGACGAAGTGGGCACATTCCAAACACATTTGACTAATAGCGGACGGCTGATGGTGAAAAAGGCGCAGAATCCGAAATGGGTATTTTTCTTTTGTTCGGTCTAATCAATCATAATACGTCATATGGGTTGAAGAGTATTCCTGAGATATCACTTGACAGACAATCGAAGTGGGGGTGGCCCGAAAAAATTTCGAGCAATCGTTGAGGCCTGATTGCAGAAATGGAATAAAATTATTTGGAATATTTTCGCGATATTGCGCCCCCTGATCTTTGGGTAGGTCAGGACCAACTGAAGCGAAGACAAGCAAAATGTAAGAAATAACAAATTTGTGCTAGGCATTCCTTTCACAAAAGGATTCATCCGACTTCACTGCCTCTTAGACGAACGATACAATATTTTACCTTAACGACTTACTAATTTGCCATTTCATTTGAAGAACAACCGCATCAAAACTTCGGACTGTAAAAATACCCTTGTTAAGACAAGCGCGGTTAAAACCATGGTTCGTTCAAAATAGTATATTTGAAATACAATTAGGCCTGTTTGTATCAAGAAAACTAAGCCTTTTCCACAGCGAAACCGACAAGAACGCCTCTCACTCGCTGAAATGGCGCAGACCTCAAATCACTGAGACCGCACTCGCTTGACTCTTTAGCAAAATCTCAGAGTTTAGGCATCACCCGGGCACAATTGAAATATCGCTGGCCGTGGTTTGGGATTGGCGGCTACTTGTGGGATCTAATACCAAAAAAAAAAAAAAAGAAACGTGGAATTTACCAGGTAATCTTTGCCAACGCTGCTATGATAGCCAGGTGCTAGCCATTTAGAATCAAAGTAACCAAGTTGAAACTTCTTTGCGGCCGGGCTTTAAACGGGACATACAGTGTCATTTCGTTTTGAATACTTGAGTTTCGAAGCGCCCTCGACGCTTCGGGGGGCGCAGAGTATGAGTCAGGGCTCACTTTTCCATCGGCATCCAGATGTATATATCTGCACGAGGGACTGGTCACTCAGATGAGATTCTGCATTTTTCCCAAGACTAATGACGGGGCAAATCAGTTGCGCAATATATGCCTCCTATAAGAGAACCTAATCACTCTGTGACGCGTTCTCCTGCGTGGCGCGTTTTCTTCCACTTTCTACTGTCTTCAGTGCAGCCACATTATAGGCTGTGCATGTGGCTGTTGACATAGGGAACCCGATGTCAGCCAAGGCACATCGCCTAGGCTGAGAAACACGTTTGGGGTTCCTTCATCGCTTCGTTCTACAGTCGGGTGGCTAACAACTTTGCTATTCTTTCGCTCCTTTGAGGACACAGTGACAGTGACTCGTAGCCTCCACAAGGCGATACTATCTTTGTAAGACCATCCTTGACCACCACATGGTCTAGCTACTGGTCTCACGGAAGACTACAGATTTCGAGGCAAAAGTGGCAACTGCGACTTTGGGCTTTCGCGTATTATACCCACGGCGGACCGACAACGCGCT
Organism: Dermacentor andersoni; assembly: GCF_023375885.2. Taxonomy (NCBI): domain Eukaryota; kingdom Metazoa; phylum Arthropoda; class Arachnida; order Ixodida; family Ixodidae; genus Dermacentor; species Dermacentor andersoni. The sequence continues at coordinate 319,113,337 of NC_092814.1, read as the reverse complement.
GCAACACTTTCTCCATCGCTTCATTCTTAAGTTAGCGTGCTTGTTTCTTTTCCAAATATTTACATATCAGTTGTATGCTTACGGTATTTCTAAAATTAAAATAATTTATGGGGGTTTACGTGCCAAAACAACGACCTGATTATAAGGCGCGCCCTAGTGGAGCACTCCGGAAGTTTCGACAGCGAGGGTTTCTTTAACGTGCACCTAATCTAAGTAGACGGGTGTTTTCCCATTTCGCCCCCGTCGAAATTCGTCCGCTGTGACAGGGATTCGATCCTGCTTCCTCATGCTTAGTAGCCCATCACCGTAGCCACTAAGCAATTACGGCGAGTGTGTCGTACTTCTATTTCTCATCCTGCACGTCATAGATAAAAGCAAGCCTTTTATCTACAACACGTAATTTCGTACGAACTTTCACGCATCTATTACCCCTGTTTTATTGTGCCTTTTTCATGGTAGATGTATATGGGTCAGGTGTCCATAGACAAGCCACACAAGAATTCACGAAAGGTTAGCAATGGTGCTGTCCGCTTTATGACTGAATACATGCAGCCTTTACAAATATATCGTCTATATATCGTTTAAGTTGTAGACTTGGCGCAGCTTTTTTTTCTTGTATCTTTTTTTTCTAAGATATCAAGTTTGATGTTATTGAAAGAAAAGGCTGATTATGCGAACGAGAAATTTGCTCTTCACATTCCGTATATTTATACATTATCTTTCTATCTCCTAACAGCTTTGACTGTAAGGCCAAATTGCCCAGAACAGGGTACTAACGAACAGGCTACGTGCCCCTCTACAAGCTCCCACATCGGTATTTGACGAAACTGCTACAATCCCTTCGTGAACTTATATTTAACGTTGAAAGATTACGCTACATGATTACCTCAAACAGGCCTAGGCAGTAGTTCATCGTGACACCTTGACTTACACGAGCATATATGTGACCTACAATCACGGTGTCTCTTACGAGATAAGATGGCGTAAACGGAATAGTAATAAAAGAGGCCGCACATTGACTGCGGTGCTTTAGCTGGACTGGTGTTTGGCCTACCTCGCGTGCAGCCTCCAAATGCAGCTGCTCGGTCCAGCCACGCCGTACGTGTCGCCGTTGCTCTCAGCCTTGAAGGCGTTCAGCATCGTCGTCGCGCACGGCAGCGTGTCACGTGGGTGGATGCGTAGCCTGCAGCCGAAGACGTCGAGGCGGTACTCGGCAGAAGGCACGTGGTCGCACTCGATGAACCGGCCACTCATGGTCGCGGCCGCCTCCGCTCCAAGCATACTCGGATGTTGCGCACTGCGTTGACAACACATGACGACTCTGAACACTGATGTTGAACTGCACATTCGTCAAGCAAGGCTCCGAGGAACGCTGCAGCTCGTCTCACGAAACGTGTGCTGATTTATACTAAGTAACCAGCGCCTTCCGAATCGAAACACTAACGATGTGATCACCCATCCGGTTAGCAAGAAACATTGTGCTGAATACGCACAGTAATGTTAGTTATGAAAATCCAACTGCCATGTTTTAAGATACACCATAATTTATTATAACTCCTCCTAACCATACCGAAAAGGTTTTATGGATTGCAAAAACGTTATTCTGTGAGTTCCAGGAATTGGTCTTTTCCCTTGTGTTTAAAACTTGTTTTTAAGGCACGATCGAAAAGTGCTCAAGGAGCGGTATTCAAGGTTAGCGTTCTTTTATTCGACTTGATTTATTCAGGCACGCCTTCATTCCAACCAAAAAGAAAACGAACAATAAAGAAATGAAGCACTTTTGTTGTGTTCAATTTTGGCATTCTCTTCATAAACGGGCAAAAACCTCAACTTCATACTTTTATTCCCCGCTTTTCTCTATGTGACTTAGGGTGGTGTCGGGAAAGCCACCCTTTGGAATAAAAAAATGTCTCAATGCGCGTTTCTTAGTTATTTAATTGCCGTTTTGATTCTTACGCAATTTGTATGGTAGCAGACGGCGGCTTTGTATATAAGCAGGAGGTCCAATTTAGCACGCACCCAAAAATGTTGTTGCATATGTTGTTCTCGTGGCTATTATTATTATTATTATTATTATTATTATTATTATTATTATTATTATTATTATTATTCTATGCAACCGTGCTAATTTCTTGGCCCATAGGCTGGAACCCTTCCTGAAGCAATTCTATCCAAACAAGTGATGTCATCTAGCTGTGAGGAGAGTTGAAATCAGCTGGGAAAGCAAACCTACGAAGGAACGAATGGATAAATAAAAATGATAGACGATATATTCACGCGTAGATGATAAGATACTCCCAATTTGCGGAGGGGTTCTCTTTGGCACATATCGTGTTCTTCGTTCCTTCTCCAGTCTTTTTGTAGAAGAATAGCAATAATTGCCCTTTCCGCAGGCTTTATCTTCCTTCTCCCAGACAAGTGCCGATGCGAGACATTGCCGAATTCGCACGAATACATTCGATGCCCTGAATCCTAACTCCTTGCTTGGCCTTGGGACGTGAGGATTAAGCGATGAAATTGGCTGTATTTACGGCATATAGCGGAATATGACGGACTGAGTGAGCCCACATGTTCATTTGAAGCGTAAACGAGCGTACAAAGATATTTCAAATGCGTTCGTAAAAATTTTGCACAAAGTTAACGAATTCTTAACTCTGCAGCAAAAAGATTTCTCCATTTTTTTGTATGCTGTTCCTGTTATCACGGTTACCTGAAACGGATATATCTGCCCTGGGAATTTATAGCTTATCTTAAGTTGTTCCAGTATTTACTATTCGTTTGCATTAGTCCAACCCACAAATTAGCGTTGTTTTACAGAGCGGTTTCTAAAATATAATCTTTATCCACTTTATATTTATCAGCGTTTACATAACCTGACCTAACTGCGATATCGTTCTCTTTTTTTTCGTTGTAATTGCTATTGTTGAATTTAACATGGACTACTTAATTTAAGAGTCGTCCTCAGAGAGTCCGGAGATTCTAACGTTCTTCATTAAAATGCAACAAAAATGAAATTCCCGATATATTGCATTCAAAGCAACAAATACTCTCCGTTCCAATGAATTTCGATTGGATCTCCTCACTTTCGAAATGAAGGATTCCAGCAGAGACAATAGCGTAGACACCTAGAATTATATAAAGCAAGGTAACATGAAGCAGCTACGCATCGTCGTGAATTTCGCGATGCATATGGCGTTTTACCAGCGGCAATGCATCGAGGATAAAATGAACTTCTGCGGTTTTACGCGCCATAATTCCGATCTGATTATAAGGCGCGGCATAGTGCAAGAAACTGCAGATCTACAGATTAACTCTACAGTCTCCAGATTAATTTCAACCACCTGGAGATTTTTACCGAGCACCCAATGCACAGTACATGGGCGTTTTCGCCTTTCGCCTCCACTGAAATTCGGCTGCCGCGTCCGGGATTTGATTCCACTACCTCGTGCTTAAAGCACAACACCAAAGTCAATAAGCAACCAGGGCTGGTGAAAATGCAGACGATAGAACGCACGTCAACGTTACGGCTAATCAGCAACAGACGTGTCAAAGCAGCAACATTTGTGGAAGTTGCATACTCTTCCTCCGAAATTGACCACGATCAACGCATAGTTGCAGGTGCTGAATAACCGCACATAGATGTGTCGGCTAATCACGCGAGAGACTAATTTAAAGGGACATATAATGTATTCGCTTAATAATCATCTGGGCATTTAAACATTGAGGTCCGCTGGAATGTGAACGCAAGTGTGCAATGTGTGCGGCTTCCGACGCATTTGATTTCTTTAAATATCGTAAATGTTCTAATATTAAGCGTACTGTTATGAAAGTGAATTCATTCCAACCATACAAAAACCGTCTGTTAGCTTAACGTGTTACAACGTGTACAATCTCGCCCATCGATCGTGTTATTGCGCAATACAAGCTGAATAATGTGCTACATAGCCAATTGCTATATCAGAGGTATTACTAATTTGTGCTACTGTGTACTCCTCAACAAGTTACACGCCGTCTTTGTTTTTTTTTTTTTTTGCGAGGCAAAACAATCCGTCCATTGGATTTTGACAACAGTATAGAAAGAAAAGAAAATTTGTCCACTGTGGATGTTCGCAGTGGTCCTGATATATGATTTAGAAAATACCGAATTATTCGTTACCTGTATATTAGAAGGCGAACGGTGACCCTCGAGGCTACCACCATCTGGTGCCAGGCTCCTTGCACGGTCCATGGTGGTTGCATGGTGTCACACTGAGCCACGGTGTCCTTGACGCCCATATCAACGAGCGGGTACCACTCGGTCCTCGGGAACAGCCTGCTGTAATGTCCTGTGAGGCTGCCGCAATTGCGTTCGGTGACCTTGGACCACGGCTTGAGCACAAGGTCCCGATTGTCTGGGAGGACGTCCTGGATGGCCAAGTTGCCGAACACGTAGGACACGGCATCCTTGGCCGCATCTGGAAGTGCGGCGAGTGCAAACGAGGAAGGCGTCTTGCGGGATGGCGTCTCTTCCGAGATGGTTGACAGGCAGCCTTGGAGGATACGGTGGATTTCCATGCCGCCAGGTGCACCGATCCCCATGACAGGTTGTAAGACGATGCCGTTCCTTTCTGCGATGGTTCTAAGTGCGTCCGCCACGATGAGCTGCATCTTCGAAAGCGCGAGAGAGATTCTCCTTCGCGCGTGGGCCTCGCGTGCCAGCGCGCGAGGGCGTGGCCTGCGTGTCCTTCTTCTTTTTCCTCTCTTCCATTTCAGAACGTTGCTTAGCGAGTCATGGCGTTTTGCTGATACATTCTATTTTGGCCCACTCGCGAGCTCTAGCCGTGAGTGAAATTGGCTGAAATAAGAGTTTATAAAACCACCACCACCACCATCATCATCATCGTCATCATCGTCGTCAATATCATCATCATCATCATCAACCTGGTTACGCCCACTGCAGGGCAAAGGCCTCTCCCATACTTCTCCAACAAACCCGGTCATGTACTAATTGTGGCCACGTCCTCCCTACAAACTTCTTAATCTCATCCGCCCACCTAACTTTCTGCCGCCCCCTGCTACGCTTCCCTTCCCTTGGAATCCAGTACGTAACCCTTAATGACCATCGGTTATCTTCCCGCCTCATTACATGTCCTGCCCATGCCCATTTCTTTTTCTTGATTTGAACTAAGATGTCATTGACTCGCGTTTGTTCCCTCACCCAATCTGCTCTTTTCTTATCCCTTAACGTTACACCCATCATTCTTCTTTCCATAGCTCGTTGCGTCGTCCTATATTTAAGTAGAACCCTTTTCGTAAGCCTCCTGGTTTCTGCCCCGTACGTGAGTACTGGTAATAGAAAGCTGTTATAAACTTTTCTCTTGAGGGATAATGGCAACCTTCTGTTCATGATCTTAGAATGCCTGCCAAACGCACCCCAGCCCATTCTTATTCTTCTGATTATTTCAGTCTCATGGTCCGGATCCGCAGTCACTACCTGTCCTAACTAGATGTATTCCCTTACCACTTCCAGTGCCTAGCTACCTATTGCAAATTGCTGTTCTCTTCCGAGACTGTTAATTATTATAAAACCATTTATAAAACCGGCAGTCAGTAAAAAAAAAGGGGGAGGGGGTCGACACAACGCATGTTGACTATACGGATTTCCGTATTGAAAGGCATGTCAAACGCTTAAATACTTTTATGAGACAACTGCTGTTTAGATTTGGGCAATACTTGTTGTATTTATTAGATAAAGTTTCAGGCTATCTAGTTCGAGAAGCACAATATCAAATTATGGCTGTGCATATTTCTGAACAGGATCGATGGGAACGGGTGTGTCCAGAAAATATACACACGCAAATTTTACACATCTATTTATTTATTTATTTATTTAGTTATTTACGTACCTACTTCGCCCATGGGGCATTACAGAAGGGAGGACAGATAATCAATATAATATACAAGATTGCACACTCTTAAAAGGTTAAACGCTTCAGACCATGGGTACAATACCAATCATACATGTTACATTCTGAGGGAGCGCATGCGACAGCACAAAGAACAAGTTTCGCCCAGGTAACAAGATACACTCATTGTCACAGCACGCTAGCCAACATTGCAAAACATAAACATAAAGAAGATTTCAAATGGCGAGTGCATTTTTATCTGCAAATATATGCTTGGAGAGCAGTGGGGAATGAGACATCAGAAGCAACTTCAATTAGCTCAGGAGGCAGCAGGTTCCATTCGTGTATTGTACGGGGGAAAAAATGAGTTTTGGTATGTTGTTGTGCGCGCGCATATTTCTTTTATCTTAAGTGGTCGCGGCGCCCGGATATGTATGTTGGTGGTTTTAGATAAGTCTCTTTGTTTAGTTGTGTGCGATTGAAGACGATATCTCGAAGGAAAGAGAGGCGGGAAACAACGCGGCGTAGTGAAAGATCTTCCAAATATATGTGCCGATTTATTTCTGTGATGCTGCTTGGAAAGGAGTAAATGCAGGTTATGAAACGGGCCACACGTTTCTGTATCGCTTCTAAGCTATTCACAAGAATTTGTGTATGCGGGTCCCACACAACAGACGCGTATTCGAGAATCGGGCGAACGTTGCTTAGGTAAAGTGTTCTCTTGACATCTAGTGGCACGTGCCTAAAGTTCCGTTTGATAAAATTAAGTACTCGCCCTGCTTTTAAAGTGATGCTTTGAATGTGACGATTCCATGTCAGATCGGCGGAAAATGTGACACCTAAGTATTTAGCTTCGCGTGTTTCTGATAAAGGGGAGCCGTTCAAGTAATACTGTGTACGGATTGGTTGCCGCTTGCGGGTGAAACAAATATGCTTACATTTTGAGATGTTGAGGGACATAAGCCACCTGTCACACCATGATGAAATCTTATTTAGGTCTGTCTGTAATGCTACGCGGTCGGAACCATTATTAATTTCTCTGTAAAGGACGCAATCGTCTGCGTACAGCCGGATTTTCGAGGTGATTCCTGTGCCAATGTCATTTATATTTATAAGAAATAAAAGAGGACCTAAGACGGAACCCTGCGGAACGCCAGAAGATACGCATGCATATTCTGATTCTGTGCCATTAATTACCACTCTTTGTAAACGACCTGTCAAGTAGTTCTTGAGCCAATAAAGTATTTTTTCTGGTAAACCAAGAAGTGAAAGCTTATGAAGTAAGAAAACATGGGACACTTTGTCAAACGCTTTCTGGAAATCTAATAGTATGCAGTCTGTTTGTAAACCTTTGTCAAATGATGTGAATATGTCATGGGTAAATTCCGCTAACTGAGTTACGCATGAGTGACCAGCAGTAAACCCGTGTTGGTAAGGAACAAAGAAACTGTTGTTTTGAAGGTGGGAAAAGATGTTCGTGTAAATTATGTGCTCCAGGGTTTTGCAACACACAGATGTTAAGGATATAGGTCTATAGTTTATGACACTGTCACGGGGCCCGCTTTTATGAATGGGAGCAATGTCGCCCATAATTCTACAGCAAGAACAGACAACGCGCTTCTATCAAGTGCATTTCTTAGAGCGTATAAAGCGGGCAAACGTGATATATGAAAACAGAGTCTACGTGAAATTATTACAATGTTTACAAGTGTCTTGTGAAATTCATAATAAAAATAGTGGTATAGTTCGGAAAGGTGTGTCACATATCACGTTTATCTGGTCTATGCGTATTATTAGGTGAAGTTTAGTGATTGGTAATATTGTTTTTCAATACTGAATTACAGAGTTGTAAACATGGCGCTTGGCTTTCTGGTATTTTGAAGATATAGAACATTATTATTTATATATTTATTTATTTCTTCATAATGTCAACCCTCTGCTGAGGGTTCTTACAGGGAGGGTTTTAAATACAGGCACACCAAATATACAGGTGCATCAAGCGGCAGCGGAATCACAAAAATAAATGTTTCACAATTTTTCAAATTGACAAACATCATTGGCATTAGCCACAAAGCTTAGTATCGCGTCCGAAAATTCATTAACCGTAGGGAAAAAAGGCAAGCGGGCGTAGTATGGGCGTAAAACATATTGGTGATTAACACAACTGCTTCGTTTTCCTGGAAGTTGCGCATGCTCATCTTTGTTGATTTTTAAATGTACATGTAGTATACTAAAAACACTTTGAGACGAATTTTTTGTCTTCGTACCTCTAGTATTTCCAGTTCACAAGAGGGCAACATGAGTGTGATGGAATCTAAACGGCGGTACTTTGAGCATATAAAGCGCGCGGCACAACGTTGAACTTTTTCTAACCTTGTACTCATTTCTTTCTGATGTGGGCTCCAGATGGCTGAGGCATATTCAAGTAAAGGTTGTAAAAACATTATATAAACACTGGCGGAGTAAGTAAGAAATGTATTTACTGCACTTGATGTTGCCTTTTTCTTTGAAATGCAACAAACCGCATCGAAATTACTGTTGTGGTTGCCGAGTAAAAAGAAATATGGTAATTTCACACGAGGCGAAGCATCGATATCGATGGCAAATTATTAGGCTGCTATACGGAGGGAAGATAGTGTTACGTGAAGCTGAAGTCGAATACTATTTACACTTTATTTACAGGTAAGCTCACGGAGGCCAAAATGGCGACGCTATATCAAACCGGCACACACGTCGTCTTCGTCCTCCTCAGTGCAGCCACACTGTGGCGGCTGTTCCGTAGCATCACCCCCGGCAGTAGAAGCACCGTCCCGGTGCTTAATCTACACATCCGCGGTGAAAGGTGTGTGGTAGGGTTTTAGTCTTGCCACGTGAACGATGTCACTTGCAGCTGATGATGACGCTGAGAGATCGGCGGGGATGATTTCATACGTGACATCGGTCACTTGGCGTACCACACGGTAAGGGCCTGTGTAGCGCGACAGCAGCTTTTCGGAAAGGCCCACACGGCGAACGGGTGACCAGAGAAGCACCAGAAAACCCGGAGAAAAGTGCACGTCACGACGGTGGCAATCATAGAGGCGTCTCTGATGCTCCTGTGAGGCCTCGGGACGGGTGCGGGCGAGCTGGCGCGCGTGGTCGGCGTGTGCGATCGCGTCGCGGGCGTATTCAGGGGTGGAACGTGTCGCCGAGGGCAGCAAAGTGTCCAAGGGCAACACGGGTTCTCGGCCATATAGGAGATAGAACGGTGAATAGCCGGCGGTGTCGTGACGCGATGAATTATACGCGAACGTCACATATGGTAAGTGAAGATCCCAGTCGTGGTGGTCGGTCGCAACGTACTTGGAAAGCATGTCGGTGATGGTTCGATTGAGGCGCTCCGTGAGGCCGTAGGTCTGGGGGTGGTAGGACGTGCTGAACTTGTGCTTTGTCGAGCAGGAGCGGAGTATGTCCTCGACGACTGCCGACAGAAAGCTGCTGCCACAGTCAGTGAGTAATTGGCGCGGAGCACCGTGCACTAAAATGATGTCATGGAGCAGAAAGTCAGCGACGTCAGTAGCGCAACTTGTCGGGAGCGCTCTCGTGATTGCGTACCGCGTAGCATAATCGGTAGCGACGGCGACCCATTTATTTCCGGAGCCCGAGAGAGGAAACGGTCCAAGCAGGTCTAGACCAACACGGAAAAAGGGTTCCGGTGGGATGTCGATCGGCTGTAGATATCCAGCTGGAGGTGTGGAGGGCTTCTTCCGGCGCTGACAGGGCTCACAAGCGGCAACGTAGCGCCGCACGGAGCGGGCGAGACCCGGCCAAAAGAATCGACGGCGTACACGGTCGTATGTGCGTGATACGCCCAAGTGTCCAGCTAAGGGAGCATCGTGAAGTTGCTGGAGGACAGTCGAACGCAGGTGCGATGGAATGACGAGCAGAAGGTCAAGGCCGTGTGGATCGAGATTACGGCGGTGTAATGTCCCCTCCTTAAGGAGAAACATCCGGAGAGAGGCGTCGCCAGGAGTTGACTCCAGACGGTCGATGAGGGCGCGTAATGAAGGATCGCGCCGTTGCTCATTGCCGATTTGAAGCAACTGGGACACAGAGAAAACGCAAGCGATGGCGTCCGCATCAGCCGGTTTGTCGACGGGGTAGCGGGACAAACAATCGGCATCCTGGTGCAAGCGTCCCGTCTTATATACCACAGAGAAGGTATATTCTTGCAGGCGTAACGCCCAGCGAGCGAGTCGTCCCGTGGGGTCCTTGAGCGAGGATAGCCAGCAGAGAGCGTGGTGATCAGTGATGACACAGAAGGGGCGTCCGTACAAGTATGGACGAAATTTCGCAACAGCCCACACAAGAGCCAGGCACTCGCGCTCTGTGATTGAATAATTGCGCTCGGCGGGTGATAGGAGTCGGCTGGCGTAGGCTATAACGCGATCATGTCCACGCTGGCGCTGTGCTAACACTGCTCCTATGCCGTGACCACTGGCATCAAGTCGAACTTCCGTTGAGGCAGACGGGTCAAAGTGGGCCAAAATCGGAGGCGTGGTAAGGAGAGTAGTCAGCTGCGAGAAAGATGAGGCATGGTCAGGACCCCAAGAAAAAGGGGCGTCTTTCTTCAAGAGGTCGGTAAGGGGACGTGCGATGGTCGCAAAATCCTTCACAAAGCGTCGGAAATAAGAGCACAGCCCTACGAAACTACGAACGTCCTTGGTAGACTTCGGAACAGGAAAATTCGTAACGGCGCGAATTTTGTCCGGATCGGGTCGCACGCCTCTGGCGTCTACGAGGTGTCCAAGGACGGCGATTTGGCGACGAGCGAAATGACATTTTGACGAGTTCAACTGGAGGCCGGCTCGGCGGAACGCGTCAAGAATCGCTGAAAGACGGTCTAGATGCGTGTCGAGTGTGGGCGAATAAACTGTAACGTCTTCCAGATAGCACAAACAGGTGGACCACTTGAACCCCTGAAGCAAAGAGTCCATCATTCGTTCGAAGGTGGCGGGCGCGTTACAGAGACCGAAAGGCATCACCTTGAACTGATAAAGGCCGTCAGGGGTAACAAATGCAGTCTTCTCTCGGTCCATGTCATCGACGGATATCTGCCAGTAGTCGGACCGTAAGTCGATAGAAGAAAAATAGGTGGCACCGTACAGGCAGTCTAGAGCGTCATCAATACGTGGCAAAGGGTACACGTCCTTTTTTGTGATTTTGTTCAGGTGGCGATCATCTACACAAAAGCGCCACGTTCCATCCTTCTTTTTGACAAGTACGACGGGAGATGCCCAGGGACTACAGGAAGGCTCGATAAGGTCCTTTGCAAGCATCTTTGTGACTTCCTGTTGGATAACAGCGCGTTCTGACGTAGAAACACGGTATGGACGTCGGTGAATAGGGTTCGCATCGCCAGTATTTATGCGATGGGTCACGACGGACGTTTGACCAAAGGCTCTGTTGTCAAAGTCAAAAATGTCGCGATAGCCTTCAAGAACGCGGCAAAGAGCTTCAGCTTGAGCAGGTGTAAGGTCAGAGGAGACCATCTTCTTAATGTCGACATCAGTACCGTGCGATGACGTCACGGTATGGGCTGAGCTGTAACGATCTTCCACGGTGAATGGCTCGACCTCATCATCCTGCAAAGCGCGAATTATAGCCAAGGAGATCCCCTGAGGCAGAACTTGCGCGGTTAGCGCGAAATTGACAAGTGGAAGGCAGGTGCGGTTGCCAGTAATTTTCAGCACAGTGTGGGGCACGGTAACACCATGCGTAAGCATAACGGCCGGAATTGGTGCGGCCACGTAATTGCCGTCAGGTACAGCTGGAGAGGACAAGTCGACGTGGGTCACAGAGTGAGGTGGTAGGCGAATAAAATCTATGCAGCTCAGATGGCTTGGAGGCAGGTCCACAGGGTCGGCAAGGAGGGGCAAGTCAAGGCGAAGTGAGCCGGCGGAACAGTCAATGAGGGCAGAATGATGGGCAAGAAAATCCAGACCGAGAATGAGTTCGTGAGGGCAATGCTCGATGACGGTGAAGAGAACGACGGTGTGTCTCTCAGCAATGGTGAGTCGGGCAGAACACATGCCAGCAATAGCGACAGTCCCTCCGTCGGCGACTTGTACAACTCGGTTCGGGGCAGGCGTCAGAACTTTCTTGAGCCGACGGCGAAGAGCAGCACTCATAATGGACACATGCGCCCCGGTGTCAATCAACGCGCACACAGGAACATTGTCGACGAGAACGTCCAAAAGATTCTTGTGCGTGGGTAAGGTGCAGCGAGGATTTTGCGCCAATGTCGTCAATGCAGCTTCACCTCCGGAAGCTGCACTGTCTAGTTTTCCGGTCGGGGGAGCGGCGAGTAGGTCGGAGAAGGAGCACGGCGTGACGGGGGCGAGCGAGATAGGCGGCGGGAGGGAGAAGGCGAGCGGGAGTAGCGGGGTCGTGGCAAAGGTGTCGCAGGGTCAGGTGATGGAGCGGGCATAGAAGGGGCGAAGGAAAAGGATGCGGTATAGGGGCAAGGGGGGTAATCAGGATAATAGCGCGTCGGAGAAGTCCAGCGGCTGCGGCAGTGGCGAGCGACATGTCCAATGCGTCGGCAGTTAAAACAAATTGGCTTGTCGTACACGGTTCGCCATTCCGAGGGGTTGCGCTGTCCATAAGAGGAGTAAGAAGAGCGCGGTGGGGACGTGCGTGGAGACAAAGGTTCCGAGCGTACGGGACGAATGGATTGCACGCCGACGTTGGACAACTCTTGACGGACGACGGCCTGGATCAAGGAGATTGTCACCGGAGAAGGTTCAGGTAACGGGAATGAAGGGGCCGCCGGTTGTGCCGCTTCGACCTCACGACGAATGATACGGGTCAAGTTGTCACATCGCGACGGCTGGTGGAAGAGGTCGTCACAGGATGACGTGGCAGCTGTGTTGGGAAGTCGCGTGATGTGCTGGGATACCCGGCGGCTTTTAGCATGCTCGAGACGGCGGCACTCCTTGAGGATGGTATCGATGCTGGTGACGTTCGTAAACACCAGTAAATTGAAGGCGTCGTCAGCAATGCCTTTGAGCACGTGATTAACCTTATCCTCCTCAGTCATGTTCGGGTCAGCCTTGGCACAAAGGGCCAAGACGTTGAGAATGTATGACACGTAGGACTCGGTCGACGTCTGTACACGTGTGGCAAGGGCTTTCTTGGCATTGACTTGGCGACCGAACAGATTACCGAAAAGGTCGCGGAGATTCTCTTTGAAGATATCCCAGCTCGAGATCTCCTCTTCGTGAGTCTGGAACCACGCCAATGGAGCTCCGTCGAGGTAGAAAAGTACGTTGGCAAGCATAACAGTCGGATCCCACCTGTGACTGGTGCTGACACGTTCGTATAAGCGGAGCCAGTCGTCAAAATCAGGACTGCCGACTCCGTTGAAAACACCAGGATACCGAGGTGGGGAAACGGCGACGTAGGTCGGGGCTGCAGGCGGAGACGCTTACGCAGTTGAAGTGCCGCCAGCAGGAGCCGAAGTTGCATTGTCGCCGTTGCGACCGCTGCGAAGCTCCATGACGGGTACGGGGAACGTCCACCTCCACCAAATTAATGTTACGTGAAGCTGAAGTCGAATACTATTTACAATTTATTTACAGGTAAGCTCACGGAGGCCAAAATGGCGACGCTATATCAAACCGGCACACACGTCGTCTTCGTCCTCCTCAGTGCAGCCACACTGTGGCGGCTGTTCCGTAGCAATAGTAAGTACTTTTATCGGCCGTAAACTTGTAAACATTCGCGTATAAACTAAATTAACAAGAATGGTTTTATGCGCGCATAGGTAAACATGAACGCATCTCACTAGGTGACCGCGGACACTCGCTGTCAAAATGTTGGCGTCCCGAAGAGCGGCATATGCAGCGAGCGAATTGACTTTCGTGCTGTCTCTCACTTCAGCGCGTACTAAGCAGGGCAAGCACCGCGCACACGAAACCATCAGCCATTGGCACACCTACGACTATGTACAGTACCGACCGCCTGTCGCCTTCACGATAGCGCCGGGGCGACCTCTCTAAGCCGTGCCATACGCAGACGCCGCCAGAGGAGAACGTGCCTTCTCCTCTCTTCGCCGCTCTCCCGGTGCCTTGCGCACGATGCAAGACGGCGCGCTTGCTGCCCGCCTTCCACCCTTGAACGAGTGAGATCGAGCAACCATCTTGGGCTAATCCTTGCACGCTCTCACTTGCACCTATAGAATGCAGCTCGCGGCCACGCCGTTATGGAACTTCCACTTTATACGGAATATCATGGCGAGGGTGTCTGCGGAAATGTGCCTGGAAGTGTCTATATAATGGCTTTTGCAATGACACGATGAGGGCTCCCGAGCTAAAGTTAAGACATGTCACATATACTGTTATACAGAGGTACAGCGCGTTCAAAGTGGCGAAATCGTCAGGGCAGTCAAATAATGCAAGATATCAACGTGAATTCCTCCCTGTCTATCTGCAGACTCCCCGTAGCGCCTGCAGCCTGCACCTACGAAGGCGTATCACCTCTTTCTAGTGACTTGTATTGCTGTGTTGTTCTCGTACTGTTCAATTGTATCATTCCCCGTCCAGAGGGCAAGAAGTGCCCACGCGGGCACTACGCACACATCGTTGTGCAGGAGAGCCCGCCGTCTGCTTCATCATGATCATCATTCCAAACATTTATTGGTTTCTATTTGCAGGGTCTTTTGTGGATGTCTTTCAGGGTCTTTTTTGAGCGTCTTTATTGGGTTTAGCAGGGGTGGGACCCTTTTCCCAGTGCTCCAGCGGTTTCGGCAGTCCTGCGTGCTCGCTGCACAAGACCAATTTGGCCCTAGGAGCAGTCGCCGGCCAGCGGAGCCTTTTATTGCTCCCCACTTGGATTTATGATTTTGGGGACTGCTGTCATATGTTGGCATTCCCCTGTGATCTGATATATGGTGGCCTCCGGGTATTTAGCTGCGCATCTGGCGAGGTACACGTTTAACTGGGTACATTTAAGTTGGGCAAGGTTCCTGTCTGGAGCTGTCTGGAATCAGTGACCTCCGCCCTCGTGAATTATTTATGTGCGGGAGGATATCATATCCTGGTTCCCCTGCAGTAGTGTGCCAACAAATCCGACTATTCATGAGGAACAGAAGGTCCACTTTCGAGTGTATATCTTTCGGGTACTCGGATTGTATACCGTTGAGCCACCTGTCCGTCTCTTCATTCCCCGCTATTCCTGCATGCCCCCGCACCCACAGGATGTTGTGTTGGATCAGCTGTGGCTGTGTTGTGGTGAGTGTTACGCCGCCCCATAGCTCGAGGAGCACACGGAGTGCGCGGTGGCCTATTCTGTTGTTCAGTAAATGTCGGCAGGCGTCTTGTGAATCAGTTGGAATGCTTAGTTATTTGCCGGTTCTGAAGCCATCCGCCGTAGCTAGAGCGATAGCTCCTCAGCTTGACTCACGCTTGTTTAGTTTATATAGCCGCTTGTAATTTCGGAAAGGCTTGCGTTGATGACCATGGCCATTATGCATCCTCGTTCGGAATATTGCGCGGCTGCGTCCACGTATACTACGTCGTTTTTGGTGGAGAACGTGCGTTTGATGTCAGTGTGTTGGATGTCTTCAGCTGATGTCGCGTCCGTTGGGTTCGCTTTTTTTAAAATATGTTTGCGAAACTTTCGCAGATATTGTAATAGAACTTACAAAACATATTTCTTGTTGATAAATTTTGCACGGCATATGCACTCCGTGGAACGATAAGGAAATGAAAGAAGGCTCCCCACGATTTGACCACGTGAGCCTGTCTTTGCCGTCCGCCCATGAGGTGACGTGCAAGTGATGTTAGCCAATAAAACTAGACGCGTCCCTGGGGTTAAATATCATGTTTCCATACGACTAGTTCATGTATGAGACGCGGTCTGCAGACCTCACGAAAAGTACAAGCTTGGCCGAACTCCAAGCCTTCCTTCATAGAACCTCTGCTCTTTGAAGGTACCCTACCCCATATGGAATCAACAGATAATCAAATTAAGAAAACACAGGGGAAATATTTCTTGTTTTGCTTGGAGTGCAGAATTTATAAGCCAACGGAAAATAAAAGTCGACGAGAAAATACGTAGTACGGTTAGAGTGTGTAGTGCGATTATTCAAGCGGTAGGCTGCGGTATGGGTCAGGCGTTTTCGCTCCCTCTCTCGTAATCCATAAATAGCTTGGGAACTTGAAGGTCTCGCTTATTTCATGACGTTTCAATGTGAAAAATAATGTTTCATAGCGATCTCGTTTAAATTACTCAGCTCATATTTAATTCTCGAGCGCTCGAAGGAGTTCAACGGATACTTTAGCTCATCCGAAGGCGCTATGAAGACGACGGAATAACCGTGGTATGACGATCCTGAAATAATGAAGACAGTATAACGAGGAGAGTACAACGACGACGGCATGATGATAATGGGATGACGACCGAGCGTATGACGATGTTGCCTTGACGACGAAGACATGACTATGACGGTATGACGAGAATCGCATGACGAATCGGCTATGACGACAATGGAAGGGCCATGATGTCTTCACTACGCAGATATGACAAGGACTGCATGAAAATGAATGTATGTCAACGCCAAAATGACAGCGATGGCATAACGCTGGCATGTTCGTGACTGAATGCCGACAGCGTCATAGCGATGAAATGATGTAGGAATGACGTCGATTAAACGACTAAAGAGTTGTGATAATAGGATGAGGACGAGTGTGCGATGATGTTGGAATCACGACATCTGTATGATGACGATCATGTGAAGAAAAGCGCGTGACGAGCCTTGTTTGACGACGTTGTAGGACGACGATGGCGTAACGATGACGGCGTGACATGAACTGTATAATAATTACATTACGATGATTACGTGATATAGCTCGGCGACGACTTGGTGTGACGACGCCGATGGGGAAATGACGGCGTCACAAGCACGGGGAGGCGACGACGGCCCATAACCAGTGGCACACACCCCTGAAAACTGCATACTGCACAATATCTGGGTTCAGCACGCTTGTGCGGACGGCGCCAACGACTTAAAACTAAGAAATGAGCTAAGCAAAACTAACACTTAAAAATAACTTGCCGATTGTTATGCCCGAACCCACGCCCTCCGCAGGGTACGGCTCATAACGCTCCTACTTACCTTTTTTTTTTTTTTTTTCTCACACTGTCTCTTATTACAACGGAGCTGTATGTAACTATGATGCCATAGAATTTTCGTGTCCGCATACAAAACTATCATCATCAATGGCTCATACGCCCGTAAGTAAGCAAAAAATGCAATGGCTCATACCGCTATAAGCAAGAGGCTACAAGCACTCAGCAATGTGAAGCGAACAGCTTTTACAGCATTTCTAATCACGCATGCTACATACACAATGCCATGTCAAAAACAGTCATCATCAATGGCTCATACCCCGGTTGGAAATGGCTTATACCCTCGTTAGCAAGAAAGCAAATTCAATGTCTAGTAGCGGCGTAAGGTAAATGGCTACTCAATTGCATTGGTACTATCTATGGTGTCGATGTGGGTGATTTAAATGTGTATGTTTCGGGACGGAAAAGGGAGTGGTTTGCCCGTTTCGTGTTGTAGGAATATTGCTTGCGATGCGACAACGATCCGGCCCAACCGACCAACCAGTGGCGTACATGCATCGATTTGACATAATCATAGCACGTGTTCGCAGTTGTGAGTATGCAGACCAGTGCTCATCACAGTGACTATAAAGCCATTGTAACCGTCGTTACTAGGTGACAATCGAATATTATTCCAGCGCAGTGGGTTCTGGAATAGAGTAGTCGTTATTCTAAAATTCGAATATTTTTTTAATATTGTTACGTGTAGAAAGACACAGACAAAAGAGGCTATTTACAGACTATTTACACTAGAATGGAGCCAGAGCGCCAGGCCGACATTCACTCGCGCCAAGGGCACCGACCCACTTCGTCGTCGTTCTCATGGCGGCTCGTCTCTCGGGTATTTACCGATCATATCGTAATACTACCCCCCGGCGGCAAAAGCGCCGTCACGGTGCAGTTAAATATCCAAGGCACGTGGAGAGTTGTAGGGCTTGAGTCGGGCGACGTGGACAATGTCACTGGTAGTCACAGCAGAGGACGTAGTGGGCGTGGCGAGAACGATTTCGTAGGTGACATCTGTCACTTGGCGAAGCACGCGATATGGGCCGGTATAACAGGAAAGCAGTTTCTCACAAAGGCCAACTTTACGCGATGGCGACCAAAGTAACACGAGGGTGCCGGGGACAAAAGTGACATCACGGTGACGGAGGTCGTAGCGCTGCTTTTGTTTGTCTTGAGAGACTTGTAGCCGAGCGCGCGCAAGTTGGCGAGCATGGTCAGCATGGGCGATAGCATCACGGGCATAAGCGCTAGTTGATGCTGTGTTGGACGGAAGCACAGTGTCCAGCGGTAGCGTCGGTTCACGGCCATACAAGAGGTAAAAAGGAGAAAAGCCAGCAGTGTCGAGACGGGAAGAGTTATACGCAAAGGTGATGTAAGGTAGAGCCTGGTCCCAATCACGGTGGTCGTCTGAAACGTATTTGGATAGCATGTCTGTAAGGGTGCGGTTCAAACGCTCAGTGAGGCCGTTCGTTTGAGGGTGGTAGGAGGTGGTAAACTTATGCTGTATTGCGCAGGCACGCATGATGTCGTCAATTACTTTGGCTAAGAACGTACGGCCACGGTCTGTTAGCAATTGACGCGGAGCACCATGAATCAAAATGATATCATGCAGGAGGAAGTCCGCAACATCAGTTGCTCAACTGGTCGGAAGAGCGCGTGTTACGGCATAGCGGGTCGCGTAGTCCGCCGCGACTGCAACCCACTTGTTTCCTGATGTAGATTCCGGAAATGGGCCGAGAAGGTCTAAGCCGACACGATGGAAGGGCTCGGCAGGGATGTCGAGCGGCTGTAGGTAACCAGCGGGGAGCTGGGAAGGCTTCTTGCGTCGTTGGCAAAGTTCACAGGCGGCGACGTAACGTCGCACGGAACGGGCAAGGCCCGGCCAGAAAAAACGGCGACGTACACGGTCATAGGTTCGAGATACGCCGAGGTGTCCTGCCGTTGGTGCGTCGTGAAGCTCTTCTAAAACGGTTGAGCGGAGGTGTTTAGGCACGACAAGTAGGAAATCAGAGCCGTCCGGATGAAGGTTACGACGGTACAGAGTACCATCGCGGAGGACGAAGAGGCGTAGTGTGGCGTCGGCCGGAGTGTGTTCAAAACGGTCGATGAGTGCTCTGATGTAGGCGTCACGACGTTGCTCGTCGGCGAAATGAAGCAGCTGCGACACAGAGAATATGCAAGCTGCACTGGTAATATTGGAGGAGTCAGGGTCGTCAACAGGGTAACGCGACAAGCTGTCAGCGTCTTGGTGCAGGCGGCCAGACTTGTACACGACGGAATATGAAAATTCTTGTAGCCTCAAAGCCCATCGACCAAGCCGGCCTGTAGGATCTCTTAGCGATGAGAGCCAGCAGAGAGCATGATGGTCAGTGACTACGGAAAAAGGGCGACCGTAAAGGTAAGGACGGAACTTCGCTACCGCCCAGACTACAGCAAGGCATTCTCGTTCCGTAATGGAGTAGTTGCGCTCCGGTGGTGTGAGGAGGCGGCTCGCATAAGCAATAACGCGATCCTGGCCACGCTGACGCTGGGCTAAGACGGCACCTACGCCATGACCGCTGGCATCTGTACGCAATTCTGTAGGGGCATCAGGGTCGAAGTGGGCGAGGATGGGTGGTGAGGAGAGAAGAGTAACGAGACGAGAGAAGGCGGCGGCTTCTGCAGTACCCCACGAGAACTGTACGCCTTTCTTCAAAAGATTAGTGAGGGGTCTAGCAATTGCCGCAAAATCTTGAATAAAACGACGAAAGTACGAGCATAGCCCTACAAAACTTCGAACGTCGGCGGCTGTCTTCGGAACCGGATAGTTTCGGACAGCGCGAGTTTTGTCAGGATCAGGCTGTACTCCGGAAGCGTCAACGAGGTGGCCCAGAACAGTAATTTGGCGACGGCCGAAACGACATTTGGACGAGTTAAGTTGCAGCTTCGCCTTTCGAAATACATCAAGTATAGCTGTGAGACGCTCAAGGTGAGTGTCGAACGTGGGTGAGAAGACGATGACGTCGTCGAGGTAGCAGAGACATGTGGACCATTTGAAACCTCGGAGCAAGGAGTCCATCATACGCTCAAAGGTGGCAGGGGCGTTGCATAATCCAAACGGCATTACTTTAAATTGGTATAGGCCATCAGGTGTGATGAACGCGGTTTTTTCTCTGTCCATATCGTCAACAGCAATCTGCCAGTATCCAGAACGAAGATCAATAGAAGAGAAATAGCTGGAACCATGGAGGCAGTCAAGGGCGTCGTCTATACGTGGGAGCGGGTAGACGTCTTTCTTAGTAATTTTGTTCAGATGACGGTAGTCTACACAGAAGCGCCACGTGCCATCCTTCTTCTTAACCAACACTACAGGTGACGCCCAGGGACTCGAAGAAGGCTCAATGATGTTTTTGTCTAGCATTTTGTTGACTTCGCTTTGAATAACTTGGCGTTCCGACGCAGAAACTCGGTACGGTCGTCGGTGAATAGGAGTAGCATCGCCAGTAAGAATCCGATGCTTGACCGCGAGCGTCTGGCCTAAAGGGCGATCGTCGAAGTCGAAAATATCTCTGTAGGCCGATAATACTCGATAAAGGTCTTCAGCCTGCGCAGAAGACAGGTCCGTCGCAACCATTTTCTCTATCTTGGGATCGGCGGCCGAGGCTGGCACGAGAGGCCTGCTAAGCTCGCAAGAAGGATCGGTTGATAAATTTGCCACGTGATGGTCGCCGAGACAATCAACGTTGGCAAGGCAAATACCTTGTGGTAGAATTTGCTTCGCCAATCCAAAGTTAAAGATAGGCATGAAAGTGCGGTTCGCAGTAACAGTAAGTATACTGTGAGGCACGGTAACGTCATACTGTAGTGGAATGTCGCGCAGAGGAGTGACGAGGTACTCGCCATCAGGGACTGGTGGGGAAGACAAGAGTTCAATATAGGCTATTGATTTTGGCGGCAGGCAAATAAAGCCAGTGGGGCGTAGGCGGCACTGGGGTGCGTCAGAAGGTTCTGCGAGAATCGGTAACTCAAGGCGAAGGGTACTGGCAGAGCAGTCAATAAGAGCAGAATGCGCGGAGAGAAAATCGAGGCCGAGAATGAGGTCGTGGGGGCAATGAGCAATCACGGTGAAGAGGACAGGAGTATGGCGGCCGGCGATGCTAACACGTGCCGTACACATGCCGATGATAGGCACAGTACCACCATCCGCAACGCGGACGACGCGTGCCGACGCTGGAGTGAGGAGCTTGTTCAGTCGTCGTCGGAAGGCAGCACTCATAATAGAAAGATGTGCCCCTGTGTCGATGAGTGCCGTGACAGGATAGCCGTCAACGTCAACGTCAAGAAGGTTTTGGTTCGTGTTTAACGTGAGCAGAGGATTTGAGGGCAGTGTGGACAACGCAGCTTCACCTCCAGAAGCTGCAGTGCCTAGTTTTCCGGCTGGGCCCGGGAGGTGATAGGCGGCGAAGAGAAGCGGCGGGGTTGGGGCGAACGGGACTGACGGCGTCGAGGTGAGGGCGAGCGGCTGTAGCGAAGGTTCGGAGCAGGAGCATCAGCGGCAGTGGATTCATGGCGGGTGGTATAGGAAACGGAAGGTCCAAAGGTGCGGGAGTAAGTGGCGGCGTATGTCCGAGGAGGCGGAGGCCAACGGTTGCGGCAGTGACGAGCGACGTGGCCGATGCGACAGCAGTG
Organism: Dermacentor andersoni; assembly: GCF_023375885.2. Taxonomy (NCBI): domain Eukaryota; kingdom Metazoa; phylum Arthropoda; class Arachnida; order Ixodida; family Ixodidae; genus Dermacentor; species Dermacentor andersoni. The sequence goes on along the minus strand of NC_092814.1, from coordinate 319,091,627 downwards.
AAAGCAGATTGGTCTGTCATCAGGGGTACGCCAATCGGACGGGTTGCGGCGAGATGTGGCGGAAAAGGACTGTCGGGGACGAGGAGGGCCGGTGGAGAACTGGGGAACGCTGGGTTGAGATGTTGAACACACGGAGTTCAGACCCATGTTCTCAAATTCCTGTCGGACTACGGCCTGAATCATGGCAATCGTGGTTGCTGGCGGATCGGGAGGCGTCGTGGAGAAAGCTGGCGAACAGGCGGTCTCAAGCTCGCGGCGAACAATACGGGTGACGTCGTCACAGGTGGTGGCCTGACGCGATCGACCCTCACATGTCGACGTAGCAGCGGTGTTGGGTAGCCGCGTGATGTGGTGTGTGATACGACGGCTCTTGGCTTGTTCAAGGCGACGGCATTCTTTAATGATGTCGTCGATTGTCGAGACATTGCCGAAAACAAGCAAATTGAAAGCGTCGTCGGCGATGCCTTTTAGGACATGTGACACTTTATCTGATTCAGACATAGCATCGTCAGCTTTGCGGCATAGAGCCAAGACGTCGAAGATGTAGGAAACGTACGGCTCTGTAGATGTCTGAACGCGAGACGCAAGAGCCTTTCTCGCGGCAACCTTGCGGCCAATGGGGTCGCCGAACAGTTCCCGTAGCTGTTCTTTGAAAGAGTCCCAACTGCTGATGTCTTCGTCATGCGTCTGGTACCACACGCGTGGCGTGCCGCCAAGATAAAAGATGACATTGGCGAGCATAATGGTTGGGTCCCACCTGTTGTTAGCGCTGGCATGTTGATATAGCTTGAGCCATTCGTCAACGTCCTGTCCCTCCAGGCCAGAGAACACACCAGGGTCGCGATGTTGGGCAACCGTGACGACGGGAGCAGTCGGGCCAGCCGAAGCCGTTGCAGAGGCGGGCTCGTCACCGGGAGGCATGGTGACAAGCTCGACGTACCGACCACTCCGGAGTTCCGTGGCGAGGACGGGGATCGCTGACCTCCACCAGAATGTTACGTGTAGAAAGACACAGACAAAAGAGGCTATTTACAGACTATTTACACTAGAATGGAGCCAGAGCGCCAGGCCGACATTCACTCGCGCCAAGGGCACCGACCCACTTCGTCGTCGTTCTCATGGCGGCTCGTCTCTCGGGTATTTACCGATCATATCGTAATAATATTATCGAATACATTACGTTGTGGACTGTACACTGCTGGAAAAAAAAGTTTTTTGCACTAAATGTTAAAGAAAAAATCTCGTTCTTTGAAGCTAATAAACGATTATTATAGCTTTCGCGAAGAAGTAATGCCGTTGTGACGCTGGTGGGGGCCGGATCTCAGAGGCCTCAGAAGTTCTCCGAGCCCACGCATACTGGTTCCGCTGTGACCCCTGCCGCCTCCATGGTGGAAGGAGCCAGTGCTGCTCCATCGTCTTCAAAGGCGCTGCAGACACCAGACCCGCAGGGCCCTAAAATCAACCAAAACTCAAGGTCTGAGGCAGGTGCCTCGGCCCGCAACTCTCGGTTCTCCAGTGCCTCAGAGAGAGAGAGAGAGCGATGGAAGTCGACGAAAAACCCGGTGTTATCGACGCCGAAGGACAAGCGCTCTCTCAAGCGCGGAAACAGGGACAAGTTCCCCATAACCACGTTAAATAAGAAAGCAAAAACCTAAAGGTTATCGCTCTTTTCTTTTAGTCTGCTTCGTATCTATGTCACCGTACTTCGTTCTTATCTCTTATTTACTCGTATTGCCATTTTTGACGTTTCAGTTTCGAAATGGATTTTATTATGCAGGGGAATTTCAGGAGGCTCTTACGACACTTAGGTGACATAAAGTGCATGTTTTGTACCGTCTATCCCGCGGTATTGTGCTTACACGAAACAAACCTAAGCGAAAAACAAATTTTTTTTAAATGGCTGTACTGTCGTACGGTGCGACCGTACTCAGGCGAACCGAGTTTCGGGTGCTGCAGCCATTGTTCTGCAGGGTGGTATCACAGCCAGAGAAGCAGCTGCCATTAACAGTCACATAGAACCCGTTTCTGTCGCCGCTTGAGCAAACAAAAGCATCACCATTTGTTCAGTATACATTCCACCGCATTCACAATTTATTGTAAGAGATCTAAAGTTAATTTTAAGCCAGCACCCGCCGTGGTTGCTCAGTGGCTGTGGTGTTAAGCTGCTGAGCACGAGGTAGCGGGATCGAATCCCGGCCACGGCGGCCGCATTTCGATGGGGGCGAAATGCGAAAACACCCCTGTACTTAGATTTAGGTGCATGTTAAAGAACCCCAGTTGGTCGAAATTTCCGGAGTCCTCCACTACAGCGTGCCTCATAATCAGAAAGCTGGCTTAATTTAATTTTACGCCAGCTCCTTGAACCTTTTTTTAATAGCGGGTGATTTTAACGCACCTAGCACGTCATGAGGTAGCAAAATAACCGATACCAGGAGAAAAGCAATTGAATATTTTATCTTAACAAACGACATATGCCTTTTAAACACTGCTGCTGCAGCCTATTGCTTCCTGTGCACCGGTGCTACGAGGTGTCTAGATCTGGCGCTGTGCTGTCCATCTCTCTTTGGCGTTTTTCAATGAAGTGCTATCGATAATCCCTATGGTAGTGACCATATGCCTGCCGTCATTAAGAAAAGCTCTAATTTCCCTGCAGTACGATTAAGATCACGCAATTGGAAAATCCATCTAGCAGATTTGCCTCTATTCACTAAAAAGGCCAGTCCGGGTAACATATCAGATGAGATAACAATTGACGAAAACAATGAAACGATTACTGCCTTTACACTTGCTGCCGCAGAACAGAAAAACCCGTAATCCTCCGGCTTATCAGGAAAAAAATTAAAATTCTGGTGGATGAACTAGAGTAAAAAATCTAAAATAATACAAATCAAAGCACGGGGTATCTTTCGGTGACACCCAACCCAAGATAACCTACTCTCTTTCATAAAAGCAAAAGCGAACGCCAGGTACACACCGAGACAAGCCGAAAGGCTGTCCTGCAAAAACAATGTATCATAAATAGCTCGATAACATCCAGAAGAATGCGGGGTCAGCTTCGTAAGTTTACAGGCGACTACGGTCCTTACTCTATCCCCATTCTCTCAAACCCAGGCACGCAAACAGATTTAAAGGAAAAGCAGACGTATTAGGCCAGCATTTCCAGGACGTATCAAGATCACTAAATTATTCTGCTACATTTCAAAGATACAAGCAATCAGAAGAAAAACTGAAGCTTCCGACCACGAGAAGTTAAGAGTGATATTGTATAATGACCAGATTAACGCTTACGGAAATCAACAGAATACTCAGTACTGGTAAAAAAAATAAAAAAACAGCACCTGGTCCGGACACAGTGCATTACGAAATGCTCGCTCACATATCCCTTGAAGCAGTTGAAACCTTGCTTCGTTTTCTTTTACATAATCTGGGAGACGGGAAAACTGTCGAATGAGTGGAAGAAACCATAATTGCTTGCTTGAAAGCTGGAAAGCATCCTACAAGAGCAACTAACTACAGACCCGTAGCACTCACAAGCTGCCTCACGAAATGTTGTGAAGCCATTGTAAACATAAGATTGACGTACGTCCGTACGTCCTTCAAACACAGAACCTGCTGGATAACCATCATTAAGGCTACAAGAAAGGCTACTGTACAAGATATCACTTAGTCCGGCTAGAACATGAGATTGGTGCGGCCTTTCTGCCCAAATAATGCTTTCTGACTGTTTTTTTTTTTTTTTGATATAGAAAAGGCGTACGAACCAACATGGACGTTTGGTATCTTGAAGGACTTAGCCAATTTGGGGATTCGCGGTAGATTGCTCAAATGTCTAGCCGATTTCATGTCCGACCGAACATTTCAAGTGGGTTTAGGAACGGTCCTCTCACGCGTATTAATTCAGGAAAATGGTGTGCCACAGGAATGTGTATTTAGTGCAACACAGTTTCTGGTAAAAATGTACTAGGTCAGTAGTGTAATTCCATCCTCTGTAATGCATTCATAATATGTTGATGATCTACAAATATCGTGTCGTGCCTCGAACTTGGCAACCTGCGAACGGCAGTTTCAAATTTCATGAAACAAACTCAGGCAGTGGGCATCGGAAAACGGTTTTCGCTTCTCAATTGAAAAAAAACTATTAGTGTTGTCTTTTTACAAAACGGAGGCTCAGAACACGATCCCATCCTTAACGTACAGGAAGCCACACTATCATAAAACAACAGCACAAGTTTCTGAATGTTTTGTTTAATAAAATGTTAAACTTTCTTGCTCACATAAACAGCCTTAAAATTAATGCAAACGTCATCAAAGTCCTGTCCCGGAAGCGCTGGGGCTCTTAGAGTTAATGCCTGCTACGCATCTACCACACTTTGGTACGTAGCATACGGTAGCATCCTATGTGATTCAAACTGACAGTCTTCCATCAGACGGCTTGATCCAGTTCATAACCTAGGACTACGACTGGCTAGTGGGGCTTACAGAACATCACGTGTCCAGAGCTTATACGTTTACTTTAATGAACATCCTTTACGTCATCTCAGAGTATTACTAACTTGTACCTACATTCTCAAAATGCAGTCCTTACCACAACACATGTGCTACAACATGGTCGCACCGTGCAACTCACGTTTACACTACACAAATAAACTGAACATGATCAGACCTCTTCTTCTGCGATAGGAGGAATACTCTCGTGTCTATGACATTCCTCATGTGCTCCTTAAGGATGCTAAAAGACCACGACGACTACCCCCTTTGGGCGAATTCTTACATTTAAATAATTGGGCATTGGTACCTCTAAAGAAAAATGACACCCCGCACGAACACATCGTACAAGCATTGCGCGATCATCAGGCCAAATGTCAAAATTACATGGAATTTTACACTGATGCTTCGAAAACAAAAGAACACGTGGGTGTGGGTGCCGTAACGGAAAATTGGGAAACAAGTATTTGATTACCACAGCATGCCTCTGTCTAAACAGCCGAAGTCTACGTAATATCTTCTGTAGTTAGAAAGATCATCGCATGACAAACACGAAAACACGCTCATATACACTAATTCGTTAAGCACACTGAAGTCTGTCCACGTGAAATCTGTATGTGAACGCCTGTTAGGGGATATCTTAAACATAGTGACTTCAAACAAATACAGCAGATAAATTTGGTTTTGCTGAGTACTAAGCCATGTTGGGATACAGGGTAATGGAGCAGCGGATAGATCCGCATCAATTCCAGCGTACAAAGACATAACGAACACAACGCTTCCATGTATAGATTGTATCACTGCGGTTAGGAAGGCCCTGAGGTCAAAATGGGCACACGAATGGGACCGTTGTATAAGCAACAAGGTACATCTTACTAAACCCCTAATTGACGAGTAGAAGTCGTGCAGTCACCAGCAATGGTTGTATGAGGTGATTTTGTGTCGACTTTGAATTGGACACACACACACAAAATTTTCTCCTTCGAAAAGAAAACCCGCTGACTTGCGAAAAATGCCATGAACCTCTTACAGTGATTCACGTCCTTATGACATGTCCATAGTTTATAACAGACAGACGGAAGCTTTTACACAACCTATATTATGTACATATACCTTTACACCCTGCCCTATTACTGGCAGAAGAGCCGCTACTGCCATTTACTAACTTGTCTGACTTTTTAGAGAGAACTGCTTATTTACATAAATGAATAATGTAAGGCTGGTTTATCTGCTTTATCGTTGCGTTTTCTATTGCGTTGTGACTGGCAAAGCGTGACCTGAGTAGTCTTAGCGTCATTAAACTCCAACTAACTAACTAACTAACTAACTAACTAACTAACTAACTAACTAACTAACTAACTAACTGGTTGACTGACTGACCGACCAACTAACAAACTAATTATCTACTAACTAACTAACTAACTAACTAACTAACTCACTAACTAACTAACTAGCTAACTTATCACTAACTAACTAATAACTCATTTTGTGCGATTTCCATGACTGCATACTTAAGGTGCCCGTAGAAAAGGGAGCAGTTAAGAAGCCCGCGCCTTTTTCCTTTCCTCTGCGCCTCCGTATTCACGAAAAATTATCGATTTTGCTTTACCAATTTTATGACCCCATATATAGGTAGATTATAGAAATGTGTCGTTTGTAGTATATTACTCAGTACAGTGTTGTAAGCTTGATGCGCTATTTTTTTTTCTTTTCTCTTTCAAATTTCAAGTTCTATGCGAGTGAAAGAAAATCCGGAATAATGGAACCAGACATTCGCTCTTTAGTGGCTGTAGATTCATACACTGACATTCCCTTAGCAGCTTTTGCTGTAAAGGCTAAGTACGCACGGATTGGATGCTAAAACGCATCCTACAACGCTCTCCGCAAGTCTGAACTTTGTTAGTGAATTTGGGGTAGCATCCAGAGCCTCTCTGCTGAAAGAATGGCACACTCCCGCTTGCGCTGCTCATCCCTATGTGTATGTAGTGCGAATAAATGCCGGGACTCATTATATAGTCTCTCTTTCCACAGCGATCCCACAAAATGAAATGTCACTGAATGAGACAATGCTGGCCTTCCATGTTTTTGCTGTAAAGGGGTTAGCCCGACCTCACGTGCAACCTCAAAGCCACCTGCTTGGTCTGGCCACGCCGGCTGTGTCACTGTTACCCTCAGCCTTGATGTAGTTCAGCATCGTCAACGAACACTCGAGCGTGTCACGCTGGTTCATGTGCGAGTTGCAGCCCAAGACGCGGAGGCTGTACTCGGGCGAAGACCCGGCGCCTCACTCCGCAATCGGGTGATTCATGTTCGGGCTAGCCTCCACGCCATGTGTAATCGCCACCTATGAAGTGCGTTAACAACACATGGCAATTATAAACGCTGCCTTTGAAGCGCACATTCGTCAAGCAAGGATTCGCGGTACGCTGCAGCTACAGCACGTGCGCATTTCGCGACAACGCGCAACGGCACAACTGACGATCGCGGCTCAATCTCGCGCGCCATTTATGGAGGAAAGTAGGAAGGAAAGCGAGGGAGTGAGGGGATGTGCTACATACCCTTAGTTGAACAACAGCTGGGAACGAGGCAAAGCGGCCGGTGAACTCCTAAGGTCAATGTAAACACAGTTTTCTTTGTTTGTGAATCCGCGCACGGAGTGCTTAGGTCCTTTTTTTTTTTTGGTTCATTCGAAGCTGCATAAGAGTTCCTCAAACACGTCTTTTCTTGACGTAAGTGCAGAAGCATAGAATATGTCTTGGTACTATATTCATATCTTTTCGCGCTAGCAAGGACAATGAACTTCAGAGATCACGTTATCTCTATTTACCAATTTCACACTCGGTATGTAACGGGGGAAGCGAAGTGGGGAAGCACGTTGGTATTGGATGAAATTAGTCAGCTGGTCTTGTGCCAGATACATGAAGGAGTCATAAAAAGAATACAAAGACAACAGCAAAGTGAGGAAAACGAGTAGACCTGAATGAAAAAGAAACCGCTGTGATCGCCTTAGTTGTGGTGCCAGCCCTGTAGCAAACATCTTTCGGAATTCCTCGTACCCCCAGGTAGAAATGCGCGCTGAACTTGCCCTAATCTTTCATAATGATGATAACAAGCAACGTGTCATTGCCTTTCAGAATAAAGCGAAAGAGTTGTTTTTCAACGAGAACCTGTAACTGGAGAGGAACAACAGGAATACTGAAAACGAAGTTACTCAAAGAATCAATAGAAAAACAAGGAACCCAAAATGTTTTCGAATTCCCAGCTCTCCCAAAAAAACGCAAGTAAATTTAGTATTCGATAAGTTAGATCACTCTGCCAGAAGTACTAGAAAGCATGGAATACCTAGGACTTTACCCTTTCGTATTTTGCCACCGAAATCCACGGACATTTCGTTTTCTTCGTCTACAGATTACACATAGGCATATCGGTGAGAAGTTCAATTGAGAATAGATTTCAATGAAGACCATCGAAAGCAGTGCTTACACAACTAAACCCCCATAATTGCATTAAATATATTTTGAAGTCATCATTTGAATAATTCAAGCCGTTTGGTGGCCAATAGCTTCAACGTAGCCAAACTCTTCGCACCCGCTATTTGTAATTAAACGACGAGGACGAAAAGAACGTTCCAAAGCGCTGCTATTTCTATTCCTTAACACTTATATAGTCTTGACATGATCTTATTTTATTTTAGATGTATCAGCCACTTATTGACAAATCCCCCGTGGTGGGCATGTGCGATATTAATGATATGATCATCATCTTGGTCATCATTGATTGAACTGCGCCACATCCGAGAGATTTTTGCCGAACACGGAAAATTGAAGTGTCCATCACGAAGCTGCGCTGCCGTATACCTGCATTGAACTTCTACCTCCACAGGTCTGGTCTGGTCCCCTCACCATTATGCTCATTCTGTGGCGAAGCGGAGACAATCGACCATTTCTTGTTGTCTTGCAGACGGTTTTCTATTATAAGAAAACGACTACTCGAAATGCCGCTTCGCTCTATTGGTCTAACTTTATCAGTGCCTGTGATCCTATCTTTTGGAGCCTCCATTGTTGGGTTCAGCCACAGAAATGTTTGCTTGGCGATCCAAAATTACCTAATTGAAACCAATCGTTTTCCATGTTAGATTGATCGTTCTCCCTCCCTACCATAGCTTTCTTTTATTTCTTATCTATTATTAATTATTATTGTAATTATTATTATTATTTTCTTATACCCGGTTTTCATCTAATTATCTATTTTTTTTTTCTCCAGACACAAAACGTTTACTTTTAAGCTCACACGCCCAAATTGTTAACTCCCTTGTTTCATTATTATTTTTAGGCACCTAATTAAACCGCCCGATTCTTGGCCAATCCCCCACTGTGGGTATGTGCCACGGCCACATAGGACAACAACAACAACAACAACATCCGGAAACGGCGCTGTCGCGGACGTCATTCCTCTGCCCGCACTCGATCACGGGTGCCGCTTACGTTGTCAACTTGATCACGCCTCACTTCCACCGCGACTGAGAAGCTGTATGGATCCAAGACTTTCTATCCGTGCTTTGGGAGACAGACCACTGGTGCCCGCAGCCACTCGCCTTCGCCAGCGTGGACGCTGCCGCTCGGCAGCAGAGCGCCGTTCAGCAGAACGCGAACGGGAGCCACAACTGCTGCAAGGTGTGCGTCTTGCTAGGAGGCTATACAAACGTGGGGAGTAACATCGCCTCCCGTATTGACTACCATTTGCATGTAATGACGTTGTCATCGCAAACAGGAGACCTGAGTGTCGTCGTATGTGAGCTCTCGCCGATGGCTGTGGGGTTTGGCAGCTTTTTGTTCTCCATCGCACCGACACGTCACTTGCCTAAGCAACTGAAGGACAGCTTCGTTGGCACCGTGGTGCAGGCACCGGTACTGCACCCGCCTGCTCAAGAAGGAACACTTAAGATACTCAAGGAGGATGGTTAACATACTTTGTCGCGCACAAGCGTAACCAGTGCACTTAGCGAAGCGTTAGTTTTGTTCGCTGCCGGAGTGGTTTGACTTATCAGAGCGACTCTCTTTGAAGGCGGCACTGCACACCTGCGATGCCACTTGAGTTTGGAACTGCAGCCCATTCGCGGGCCTTGGCAACGCACTAGATGCGGGTTACGCACCATGCAAGCGCTGCTGGTCTGCTGGCCGCGCACAAGCCTTCACAAATCTCCGTACATATCTTTATGGAATATACGTTTGTGTTTCGGACTGCATGTTCTGCTTGTTTGTATATGTGATCACTGTGTACATCGTAATTATCATGCTGCACCTGGAGAAGCATGCCAGATGATAGGCCAGACTATCATCTCCTCCCTGTGGTAAATATTTGTACATCTCCCTTTCTCTAATAATTCGTACAAATTCAAGTAAATATTTGCTTAATAACTAAGCAAGCAAGGCGTCACTCACCCACCGGAAACATGGAGATCACATTCTATGAGATCCGTTTACATTTGCAGCAAAGACGCTCGTGTCCTCAGAATTCGGTACACGTTAAAGAACTTCGGGCGATGAAAATTAATCTGAACTCACCCACTGCGGTGTGCTTCATAATAACAACGCCGTATAAGCATGTGAAACCCAAGAATTTTTGTTGTGAATTTTATCCAGAAGAAGGTTTGGAGTATAAGGTGATGTGAACCCATGATCGCACTTGTGATGTCAACTCGCGAAAGCGAAAGAACAACGACAACCTGCAACTCATTTTGTACTGAACATTGACAACAGCGTGGCTGATGACTGACAGTGGCAGTCATGGCCGATGTTCCTTTTGCAGCGCACACACTACCAACGTAAACAGCATATTCACAAATGAATGACCGAGTGCTTGGATGTTTTTATTGGACACTTGGACGTGCTTGCTTGACAGCTGAATGTATTTTCAATTCTTAAATTCCTGTAGCGATTTGTGTTTCTATAATCCTTGCACTCACGTAATATAAATAAAGGCAGTCGTGCCCGAGCGGTGAAGGTGATGGACTAGGAATTAGTTTGGGTCTCCCGCAGACGTTCAAATCCAGTTGACTGTGGGATTTTTATCTTCCACCCTGCGTTGTGTCTTGAGCAGTTTTGAAGGGGATGCGGGTCTTGTCCATTTAGTTGTACTCTTCGCTTTAAATATCACTCATGAAATGCCGCAGTTTAGGCGAAGCATCGCTTGCCATATAAAAACAATAATCCCACGAATAAAGGTTCCTAGTTTAATAGACAATATAAACTACCTGAATCATTTTCTAACTTACCAAACAGTCACGGTGGGACCCCCATAGGGACAAAGATAAGCCGATGATAGTGATGCTCCTAAACACGCCAGCGTATTCGCAGCACACACTGCCACAACGCCGGCGCGATAAGGTGCGCCGGTAGTGGCGAGAGAACGCTTCCTGCGTCCTCTGGCTTCACCCCGTCTCGGAAACCTGCACTACGCGGCCTCCAACGCAAGAACAATTTCGCCTCGCCCTTAACTTTGGAATTCCCCGCTGAAATCACTTGTAACGTACAGCGCGCAGGACGCGTATTCGCTAAATAGAGAAGAAGCCCGCGCGGACTGGTCTGCTGCCCTTTTGCGCGGTGTCAGGAGACTTCAGAATATGGCGCGCAGGAAGACGGCGAACAACAAGACAGCATCCTTCTCACCTCACTTAGAACTGAGGTGAAACAGCGCGAAAAAGACGAGGACACAAGGAAACAAATACCACAGACAAGCGCTGCCCCTCACCTCACATTCGCGAACTTGCCCTCGCACCCGCAGCCATGCCCTCGCAGCATATCTCGCCGCACCCGCACTGTGACCGCTCATTCTTCTCGCACATGGACTTTATACAGAACATCAAGGTGGAGTTGAAATGCGACAGGAGTGTCCACATATAATTCCGATCGCAACAATAAAAAGAATTGACTTATGTAACTTATGGCAAGACTCCCATGATCTCGGGCTTACGCTCATTACTGACCCAGCCTTCCCCACTCGCCTCGGCACTTCTACTGAACGAGACACGACGCCAGACCTCACTTTCACCAAAAACGCAGACAACGCCCATTGGCGCAACACCCAACACGACCTCGGGAGTGATCACTCTATCATCGAAATTACTCTCCCACACCTAACAGCCGTTATGAGAAGAACAAGGGACTTTACTTGGACGGACTGTGATGCGTTCCGTAAACGCCGTGTAACAGCAACGACGGACACTCCCATTACCGATATAGAATCATGGTCATGCGATCTACTGTCTGATACTAAATCGGCCACCCGCATTATCACAACAGACGCCCCGACTGAGCGCATGGACAGTAGACTCGCCCACCTTATCGAGGCCAAATCATCCATCCTCTCTAGATGGAAGGGACAACGGCTCAATAGAAGACTCAGACGGAAGGTTGCACTTCTCAACAAGGAAATTGAAGCACACTGCCGCGTTCTAAGTCAACAACAATGGACAGAGCTCTGTCACTCTCTAGACGGGCAACTCCACCATCCCCGCTCGTGGAAAATCCTCAAACATTTGATTTGATCTGGGCCCACTCAACCTCACGGCCCATACACAGGGACCTCCAACCCTGCCCTTGATGAAGATTTCAGCGTGGCAGAGATTCATGCTGCCCTACATAAGCTGAACAGCCGTTCGGCGCCAGGCCCAGATGGGGTTACGAATAAAACACTAAGAAATCTAGATGACCCCTCGGTGCAACAATTCACTGAATACATCAACAACTGCTGGCGCCAGGGATCAATTCCCCCGACATGGAAAACGGCCAAAGTAATTCTCATCCCGAAACCCGGTAAGCCATCTAGCCTCGCCAATCTCCGGCCCATATCGCTAACTTCATGTGTAGGCAAGGTCATGGAGCACGCACTCCTAACCCGTGTCAACACTCACCTCGAAGACACATGTGCTTACCCCCACTCGATAATTGGCTTTAGACAGCATCTTTCCACCCAAGACGCTATGCTCCAACTTCAGCATCAAATCCTAGATGGCAAATCCCGTCACACGAAGGCGATCTTGGGCCTCGACCTCGAGCGCGCCTTCGATAATATAAGGCACTCCACCATCCTCGAGCGCATCTCCTTGCTCAACCTTGGAGAACGCACTTATAACTATGTAAGGGACTTTCTATCCAATCGGAAGGCCTTCCTGTCGGTCGGAGACATTCGATCAGAGGAACTCTCCCTCGGCAGCACGGGCACACCGCAAGGCTCTGTCATTTCCCCAATACTGTTTAATCTGGTTATGCTCGGATTAGCACAAGAACTACAAAAACTCGACGGCATTGAACACACCATATACGCGGATGATATTACAATCTGGGCTGCAAAGGGCAGTGACGGCCAAATCGAAACTGCCCTACAAGACGCCATTGACGTCGTAGAAAATTATCTTGAAGGCACGGGACTCCGCTGTTCCCCCGAAAAGTCGGAGCTTCTCCTATACCGACCCACACTCCGTGGACGCCCCCCGCGGGGCTCCACTACTAAACGCCGATACGAGGAAATAGAGCTCAACCTGAGGGATGGCAGACCTATACCCGTGGTCCCTTGCATCCGCGTTCTTGGTATGACCATAGAAGCCAACGGAGCTAACTCTACGGCTATCTCAAAGATCCTTCGACAGACCGCCAATACATCCAGATTGCTGAAACGAGTGACCAACCGGCGAGGGGGTATGAAGGAAGACAGCCTCATCCGCCTTGTCCAATCTTTTATCGTCTGTCACATTACTTATGTTGCGCCCTTTCTCAACTGGTACAAAGCTGAAAAGACTAAACTGGACATCATCATTAGAGGAGCCTATAAGCAGGCCTTAGGACTACCCAACCACACCAGCACGGATCTTCTACTACAATTAGGTGTCCACAACACGCTAGACGAGTTAATCGAGGCCTAACGTCGATCTCAACTAGAGCGGCTTACTCTCACGGAAACGGGCCGCAGCATTCTAAACAAGCTTAATATCGCCTACCACCGTCAACATGGAGACAAACACCCAATACCACGCGAAATTCAGCAATGGATACACGCCGACCCTATTCCGAAAAATATGCACCCTGACTACAACAAAGAACGCAGGAAGGCACGAGCTACTTCCCTCATCAAAGCTTACGCCAACACAGCGGGTGTCACCTTCGTCGACGCAGCTGAGTACCAAGATGGACGGCGCTTTGCGGCGGTTACCACAGCAGGCGGCTTGCTCCGACATGCTGCCAGCATCGTTACAAAAAATGCCGAGACGGCCGAGGAAGTGGCCATGGCCCTGGCCACTCTTGATCCATCCTGTCACACCATACTGAGCGATTCTCGCGCAGCAGTCAACAACTACATCAAAGGTCGTATTTCTCATCAATCACTCCGTATCTTACGACAAGCCCCGCATTCGTCTGAAAATCAAATCACCCTCGTCTGGATCCCAGCACACGCCGGCGTTGTCCACCCGCACCTCACCAACCTCAACGAGGTTACACACTCCGTAGCACGAGGACTAGTCAACCGTGCCGGAGACGGTGCAGGTGCACCCGCAGGGCGCGACCGCCTTACAAGATACAACGACCTTGTAAAGTCATTTTACCTCGCAAGAAGAACCTTCCCCACCCCTCACCGCAAGTTAAACAGGGCACAGGCAACCACCCTTCGCCTGCTACAGACGTATACATACCCCTCCCTCACACGCTATCACACTATATACCCCGACATCTACCCGAGCCAGACGTGCAAGGTCTGTAAAACTGAATCGGCAACACTCCCCCACATGCTATGGGAGTGCAAAGATCAATACCAAGAGCTTAATCCCGTGACCCTCTCGTCGAGATGGCACGCCGCCCTGCGCAGCTCCCATCTCGACGACCAACTCTGGGCGACCCAGCAGGCCTACGAAGCGGCGAAGAGGCAAGACCTCGACGTCCCATCGTGGGAGGCCTAGGCCCAGCCGACAGAACTGCTGGTGTCCATTAAAGTTTACTCTCTCTCTCTCCATTCCGACTTTGCGAAAGTGGAAATCCAGCTAAGCTGTTAGAAACCACCACCAATGCATCTGCTGAGGAGGGTATGGAATGCTTAATTGCTCAGTTCTTCCTGCGGCGCATTATTCAGCCACAGGGGCAATAGGAGTAGCGGCAGCAGGCCTCTGCAGGTCGTATTGCCATTTCTTTTCCCTTTGAAGCTCCGCGTATTCACGTTGCTTATCGGGAGTGCTAACTATCCATTGCCTACCCAAATCGGTTGTGCGACAACAATGAAATAAGTTGCAAGGCCTTTTCTTTTTGTGTATATGGAAGGATAGTGACGTCACACCCCACGTCGCAAGCTACCGTCGCGGCGGCAGCTTCGCAAGAGTACGCTTTAACGGGAAACGAATGCGGGGAGCGCTACGTCTTTCGCATTGTAAGTAGGAGCGCCTCATCATCAATTACGTGGTTTGGATGCTTCTTTTGTGCTTGTTCTTTTTCGAAACGAATGCTGTGTTGTATGTCGTATGCGTGATATTAAAGCTTGTATCCACTTCTCGCTTCAATCGCTGAAGGTTTCTTTAGAGCGCAGCTCTAAGGTGCCTGTGGCTGCGCTGAGTGTCGGCGTGCTGGGCGTAACTGCAGCAGGGGGATGAAAGACGGCGATAGCGCATAGAGCGCGAGGATGAAAGCAGAGGACGAGGTGCAGCCGAGCCATGAAGCGGAAAGAGGTGGAGGAGGGCATGGCGAAAGCGTGAGAAGAAAATCGTAGTGCCGCACACGACGGGCTCTGCTGAGACGACCGCCACGTTATCGCGCCAGAGAAGCGCGCCGTTGACTTTTCACCGTTCACGTCATCGAGAAGGCATACGTCGAGCGCGTCCACAGATACTATATATGGAAGCAGAGCACTGCATGAGCGGAGGTCCGTCTGCGGCGACTGCTGTGACTCGCACCCACGCGTCACCCACGCGCTGCCTCGTGATCTCCCGATTAGCGTGGCAGTCTCGCCACACTTTGATCCGTTTGCAATTTGCCGCACGATACATATTGACCGCGACAGCCACGCTACCCACAGCGTTATCTTGCTAATATAATCGCTGTACCTATATAATTATATTAGAGAAGTGGTTCTTGGGGGGAAGGAGGAAAGGCTAGCACTATCTTCTGCAACCCATGCGGGAGCACGCCTCAGCACCAACAGGGTGGGGGACATGGGATTAAAAGAGAGAGAGGGGGTAGGAGGGAGAAAGGTAGAGAGTCGTTCCAGCAGCATCAGAGGGCCGTGGGTTCGACCGGAGGAGCAGGCTGGAGGTAGACCGTATAGGAGGTGGTGGGATGGCCGTTAGGCTACCCGTCTTTGTAGAAATTTCATATAGTCTCTCCGAGAGCCCCGACGAGTCGTGGTAGTCGACGACACTTAGGAAGGCTGGTAGCTGATTACGACAGGGAAAGAGAATATCTTCCTGTCGTGAACATGGGAGCCCCAGGCGGTGGAATTCCTGCAGAAGTCGGCCGCGGTGCTGCAGGTGAGCAGGGCAGGCCTAGGGAGGTGCTCTCTAGGCCTGCCCTGGGGAGGCCTAGGGAGCACCTTAGGGAGGGAGGTGCTCCAGAGTCTCTGGTTCACCACAGGAGGCACAGGCTGACGAGGTGGCTTTCCCAAGGCGGTGCCGGCGGGCTGCCGTCCAGTAGCAGCCCACTCGCAGTCGGAGCAGCAACGAGGCATCCCTTCTAGGGAGGCCGTGCTGTGGAAGAGGCCGTGGACGCCGGCCCAGGGATACCCGTTTGTCCGGGCGGCAGTCGATGATGTGCCGGCGCAGCCTGTGTCTCGAGAAGTCTGCGGCCGTTACAGCAGGGCTGAGGGGGACGCTTGTGTGGTGGGCACTTTTTCCAAGTGTCCGCCTCTTCATTGCCCGGGATCCCTACGTGTGCCGGTAGACAATGCAGGGATAGTGAGCATCCTGCGTCCTGAAGGCTCGTCAGTCTTGAATAGAGCAGCATAACCCCAAGGCTAGCCCTGTCAGGGTTCTGCAGGCAGAGCAGCGCCGCCTTGGAGTCGCACAAGATGGCTGCCGGGGTCGCTGGGAGCTCCTCCGCCAGTAGGTCAACAGCAAGGTGGAGTCCTGCTAGCTCTGCTGTGGTAGATAATTATAATACAAAATATTCACAAGCATACTTCATTCATGTATAGAGCTGCGCTCAAATTTCGCATTAGGGAGTATGGTAATCATCGGTGAAATTCTTTTTTTTTCTCGTGAGGACACTGTCGCCGAAAATCCCGAAAGACTAGAGGCTAATGTCTTCGGCGTAAGAAAAAAAAAATATATCAGCTGCAGCTTTTTCTCGCACCCTAGCCAAGATAGCGCATCGCCCAAGATAGCGAATGCCGATAGCTCGTGGTGCGAAATGAAGAGAGTGTGTTGAGGAGTGTGCGGTCTTCAGTCCACGACTACCGCGGCGCCGCCTTCTCCCGCGCCCGCCACACGAGCTCACTTTGGTCACGTGGGTGAGTGAGTGAGTGAAGAAACTTGTATTGCAGGTCCGGCGAGGACGCGAATTCGTCGCGCACCCGGCTAGTCCCACGTCGGGACCGGCAGGTCTAGCTCACCGGCCCGGTCGCGGGCACGCCGGACAGCCAGGATTTGCTTTTCTAGAGCGGGGCTACGCAGAAGCGAGTCCCACTCCTCCTTGATGAACTTGGGGTATGTCGACCCGCACTCCCAGAACATGTGCGCTAGAGTGGAGGTCTGCCCGCAGGAGGGGCAGGCGTCGTCGCGATACACGGCCGGGTAAGCCTCGTGGAGAACGGACAGACACAGATAGGTGCTGGTCTGCAGAAGCCTAAGCGAAACGGCTTGCGCCCTATTCAACTTAGGGTGAGGGGGTGGAAAGACCCTTCTAGGCATGTAGAAGAATTTAATAATCTCGTTGTGAGTAGCGGGAGCGTCCCTGTGGCCGTAAGGAGGAGTGGAGTCGGTGCTTCTTGCTGCAGAGGAAGCGCGGTCGGTGAGGTCACGCGCAGCCTCGTGAGCAGACTGAATGAGGTTCGGGGGAGCACACTCGACCGACCCTACGTGAGCGGGAAACCAGTGGATTGAATGATGCGTGAGAGAATATCGACTCGAACTGCTAAGAAGACGAACAGCTTCCTTGGCGATGCAACCTTTTTGAAAAGCCCTAACTGCCGTTTTGGAATCACTATAGATTTCGGACCCACGACCGTCTAGCAGGGCGAGGGCGATGGCGACTTCCTCGGCGACTCCGGGGTCTGAAGTGCGAATCGAGGCGCTATTGGAAATGTTGCCGCCCGAGTCGACCACAACGACGGCAAAGGTCTTCCCGTCACTGTATTCCGCAGCGTCGACGAAGCTTGCGCTAATGTCGTGTCGCTTGATCTGTTTGAGGATGGCGGCTGCTCTAGCCTTGCGTCTGCCATCGTTGTGGACGGGATGGACGTTTCGGGGCACAGGGGCCACTTCGAACTTGTCTCGAATGCACCTAGGGATCGGGGTACTGACCATCGAGAATTCCGCAGGGTGGTAACCCAGCTCTTCGAGGATGCGTTTACCTGCCGCTGTGGCAGGTAAATCGCCTCCTGAACGTCAATCGCCTCCTGCATGGCTTCTTCGACTCTGCCCTCGCAGCCGCGGGAGCACCATATGGTGATGTCATCGGCGTAAATGGTGTGCTTGACGTCATCGACGCGCGCCAACCTCTCGGAAAGACCAATCATACAGATGTTAAACAACGTTGGGGAGATGACGGCGCCCTAAGGAGTGCCCCGCCCTCCGAGGGGCACATCTTCGGAGCGGAAGTCTCCAATGCGAAGCTTGGCCTTCCTGTCAGTTGTCCTGTTCCTGTCCTGTCCTGTCCTGTTCCTGTCCGCTTGACATATTTGCGTGGTGTTTAGTTTTCAGAAATAGCAGAAACGGTACAGGACCTTGAACCTAAACTTATTAGTTTGCCCGTAACTCGCTTTTGCGTAGCCCCGCTCTAGAAAAGCAAATCCTGGCCGTCCGGCGTGCCCGCGACCGGGCCGGTGGGCTAGACCTGTCGGTCCCGACGTGGGTCTAGCCGGGTGCGCGACGAGTTCGCATCCTCGCATTCTCACTTAACCTGTCCCACTCCCGCCCTCCCCCCAATATATATATATACATATATATATATACATATATATATATATATATATATATATATATATATATACATATATATATATATACATATGTATATATACATATATACATATACATATACATATATATATATATAATATATATATATACCGTATACATATATATTTATATATATATATATATATATATATATGAACGTTCTGCCTCTCTCTCTCTCTCTATATATATATATATATATATATATATATAGAGAGAGAGAGAGAGAGAGAGAGAGCGAGAGAGAGAGGCAGAACGTTCATTCACCAATTTCGCGTTTACGAGGGTTCGGCCAATACCACCTGGAAGAAGATAACGTCGAAGCACTACCTGATGTCTGCGACCCTACGTCATCGAATCGAGCCGATCCAATTAACGCACCGCGCCTTGGCCGTCAGGCTTGTGAAACGTCCAATAGTGCACGCAGTAGCTTTCATGCGTAAGATGAGCCAATTCGCTTGTTGGATCAAATTGTCTACAATTTCTCGTGCTCTCCAAAATCGCATCACTGCCCATCTGCCCATATGATTTGAAAAAGGTCCGAATTTTATTATTGGCGTTACATTACCATCGAAATGCCTAAGAAGTCTTGTTTTGCTAAGAATCGGGAAAAACACGACGGAAAATGCTAGGTGCCTGCGTTCAGCTTTGCTTAGTATAATCGTCTGTACTGTAAGTGGATACGCTGTATATACAACGAGATCTCATTCCTTCTCAGCACTACAGGGCGAGTATTGTCAAATCCTTTTTAATTAGGCTTCACCCAAACGGTCTTAAACATTGTTCCTAGACTATCTAATCGCTACGAAACAATGACTTCTGGCGAAAGTATTATCGCGTATCGAGCAGACATATGTTACTTCCATTCAGGTAACATCCTTTGCACACGAACACACATTAGAGTGAGAATGAAGGTTACTTGATGTAGGAGCATATTTGGACCAAATACAAAACATAAATGTCTCGCAAAGGCATCAGCCGTGTTCCAGACATCGGCATTTTCATCATCACTACATGCGTCTTGGGCTCTCTTTTTTCAACAGTGAGAGCACACGTTGCTCCAGAAATGTCTTGATTTACCTCTGTTGCTGGCTTCAGCACGTTCAATGTGGATGAAATTATTCTACAAGTCCAAAGGTAATGAAAGCGCCTAAATGCATGCTTCTACATATCTAGGCTTTATATGTCTCGCTTTTCTGTGTGCGCAGTCTTTCAAATTTATTGTCGTTTATAGTACTTTACAAAACCAGTGAAGAATTTTGAGCCGTTTTGCCGGTACGAATATGCGCAGGCCAACTTTCATGACCTTCGTAAACCAATTAGACCAACATTAGTTGTCACATCTACGAACGACCAGTGCTAGTTTGGAAGGTAGTGGTACAAGCCGAGGGAAAAGTTCCCTCTCCGCTTTGTGTTATCGGAACGGATAATTCGTTTGTGAGCTACCAGAGTTAAAGCAAAACTTAAGCAGGGGTGAAACTTGTGATAATAATAATAATAATAATAATAAGATTAATAATACTAATAATAATAATAATAATAATAACAACATGGGTAATCATGTTCTCGTGCTTCTACTTCATCTTCGCAACCATTACCTCGTCAGAAGTTGCCGTCCGCAAGTCCCTCTTAGGTATGAGCGATTCGAACATATTTCTGTGTATGCATGAGAGTATGTGTTCGTATTTTGCGGGTATCCCCCCAAGCAATCCTTAAAAAAGGAAGGCTGAATCGTGGCCCCTTTAGAAGGACTACGTTTCGAGCACAGCGGCATGCAATTCCAGAGAGCCCTGTGCTTCCGTGGATGCGATTACATTGCAGGATATGACAGCTGAGCACACGAACATAACCACTTGTCTGCTCTGGCCACCATGTAACAAAGCAGCCTTGTCGAGATCACGTCGTAGCTTTTGAACGGTATATATATAAAAAAAAAAGCAGAATGACAGTGAGAAATGGAGTGCCATGTCTCATTCAATTTCTCCTATTACCATCGCCCACAAATACCACGCTCAAGGAATCAACATAGCAACATATTTCGATCGCAAAAAACTGTATTTTAAATACATGTGACAATACTAATTTCACACAAATACACTGAAAAAAATGGAAAATGTTACGAAAAAGAAGTGCACCCACTCCCGGCAAGCGGCGCCACAGTTTCGTTGCACTATCGTCGCGGGATAGCGACACGGCGACTAGCTCGCAGCGGTTAATGGGGGCGACATCGCCAAACCCTGCGCAACGTGGCCATCCGGTGAACGCAGTGCAGCCGGCAGCGCGCTGCCATACGTCTGGTGTGGCCATCGTGCCAGCTATCCGAGTGCACTTTTAAATCGCTGGTCACGTGGTCAGCAGAGAACGCACGGTCAGCGACTCAGCTTGGATAAGCGCAGCTGAGGAGGCTGTAAGGCCGCCTGCAGAGCTTGGGGCTGTTGTGCCGCTGCAGCTGCGACGAGGTGCAGCCGAGCAGACGGCAGCCACACGTGGGGCGATGGAGGAGACGACGGGCGACTCCTGTCGGGATTGTCGTACTGCCGTCTACTCCGTTCGGGCCGAACCTGATGGAAGAAGGAAAACGATGCCAATTGTTTGTGACTCAGCCACGAGGAGAGTCAATGTCCTCTTACCAAATGAAAAATTTAAAAAATTGTTACAGCAAGTGAACGTATACTCTATCCAGGAAAAGAACATTTTGATGGTTTGAGCTCGTGTGAAGCTGCTAATGATGTGTTCTGCGCAATTAACCGAATATACTTCGAAGTAGCTATGATAATTTCAATCTCTTCAGAACATTTCTCTTTTACACATCTAGGAAAGAATGTTTGTCTATATGAAGGTCTGCCAAAAGGAATAAATATGTGCTGAAGAATCTTTAGAGAGCGTGCCTGTAGAAGAAGAGACAGGGCTCGTAATGCACAACAGCAGCGCACGAAAACACGGATTAGGTCGTATACTATTCGAATTACTTCAACCACTCCCTCACCTAACCGTAAACGGTGAAATAAAACAGTATGTCTAATGCTTTCTGCGATATGTATAGCGTATTTGCAATGGGAGAGAAATAGGCGCTGTAGAGCTTTTCGGACATGGAAACTCAGTTGTCGGAAGCACGCAAGGTGGAGGAAGGCTCATGAAACAGAAAATTGTCATCGACTTGAAATTTCGAATTTTTTCAGAATTAAAAAAATGGATAGCTAAATAAAATTTCGCTTTCTGAAATCTAGTTTTCACTGTTCCTTTTATGTTCACCTGTAGTATAACGCTTTAAAGGGGACCCTTTAGCATTTTTCTGAAACAAAACGTCTCAGCTTATGAAAAATTCGTCCTGGTCCGGAAAGATCGACCTCGCGAGCAACGCCTTACATTGGCGGTCTTTCTACCGTCTGATTTAAAGAGTAAGTTAGCAGTTCGAAGCAGGAAGGTGAATTAATCGACATCTATAAGCGTGTTGACAGAGAACATCGGAAATCAGTTCTACTGAAGCACGCAAGGTGGAGGAAGGTTCAGGAAAAGGAACGTTGTCATCCACCCGATACCACGTGTTTCGATTTGTCGATTGATTAGTCTTCAGGCTGCGTGTACTTAAGCTGGACCCCTCGTTATCTCAGATGGTGGAAAGACCACACCGGAAAGGCGTTGGTACTGGTTTGGATCCGCGAACCTGGACGAATTTTTCTTAATTGCGAAGCTTTCTTTTATAGGCAGCTCATCTGGACACGTAACAGCTCGCGCCCCAAACGGCCGCTGGGCGAAGCTTGCGCGTTTTCTTTAGAACGAGCGGGTTTTTCATGAATACCTGAAGGTACACGGCGAATATTGCAAAAGGCAGGTGACAGAGACGTTCTATAAAACAAGCCACACGAGAGAAATGCAGCGATTAGGCTGTGTGAAGCTGGAATTTCGTTCCCACAGGCGTTAAAGATCCAGCTTTGGAAGCCTATGGAAATAACGAAACACTTGGCTCGATTTTTGAGGCAAAAAGAGTCACTAATAAAACTAGGGCACCTGTCGATATAGTGGGCAAATCATCATCATCACCACCATAACCATCAGCAGCAGCAGCATCATCAGCCTTTTTATGTGCACTGCAGGACGATGCCTCTCCCTGCGATCTCCAATTACCCCTGTCCTGCGAGAAGCGATTCCAATTAGCACCCGCGAATTTCCTAATTTCATCGCTACACCTAGTCTCTGTCCTCCTCGACTGCGTTCCCCTACTCTTGCTACCCATTCTGTAACACTAATGGTACAAGGGTTATCTAACCGGTGCCTTACATGACCCGCCCAGCTTCATTTTTTTCCTCTTCATTTCAATTAGAATATTATCTACACCCGTTTGCTCTCTGAACCAAACCGCTCTCTTTTTGTCTCTTAACGTTATGCCTAGCAATCTTCGCTCCATCGCTCTTTGTGCGGTCCTCAACTTGTCCTCAAGTTTCTTTGTCAGCTTCCGAATCTCTGCCCCATAAGTCAGCACAGGTAAAATGCGCTGTTTGTACACCTTCCTTGTCAATATAGTATAAGTTCTATGTAGTCCGAAAGGATCTTTTGATTCATGCCTGGCTCAACTGTCCGCACTCAGCATAGCGCTGTTCTCGAAAGCGATTTTGGAAACACAGTCGTACAATCTCCCATGGCGACTTCTTAATCCAAAGCTTATAATTGTTGCACCGTCGGAAGCAGAGACCCACCGGTTTAATCGTACGCTTCTATCGCTGCATGTGAAGCGGGCAGCGTTTCACTTCCCCGGTATTTGTTTTTTTCAGCCAGACACGACTTAGTTCTACAGTCTCCCACCAGAGCACGGAAACAAAAACTCAGACCTTAGTTTCGATTATCTTTTACTGTGTTGCTGTTGAAATATTGTTTTCTATATCTTTGGAAATGTCGTAGCAATCTGTTGCATATTTAATAATTATTCGCGTTCATAGTAAGAGTATATTCCTTCGACAACATACCTAGGTACATACATGCGTCTTTGTGCTACGTATGTAAAAAATAAAGATAAAGAAAAGCTACTTTGCCATTTCATGCGCGCAATGCACATAAAACGCAGAATTTGGCCCCGCCACTGAGAGCAAGCAACATACGTTGCTCGAACGCAGCTTATACAGGCCTCTATAATTGCTTCAGAGAAGTGAAATAGCAAACGGGGGCCCAATCTATTCCAATGTGTTTTTATTCCAATCTCCAGACGTCATATTTACGTAACCATCGACGAAAGCCTTGTTCGGTGACCCGTGGCGTTGTTAACAGAGGTCAATGGAAAGCTCTCGTAGTTATAGGACGTCACGTTGGTTTGCTTCTGGAGCGAATAGCATAGCCTACCATGGCACATTTTTCTTCTCTAATTAGCGGGCTAGAGCAGAGGAGTACATAGAAGTGGAGAGTGTTTCAGCGGGGCCGAAGTACCGCCGTGAAAGTATAGAAGCTGACGTGGTGGCAGAGCCGGCGTCGGCGATTGGTCCGCTTCGTTTTGCTTAGCTTTGGCTTTGTGGTAGAAGAACGTGGGGACATGCTATGGAAGGGTAAAAATGCCGCTTAAACGAACCCTAGGGATAACAAAGGTGGTAGATCAATGTCGCGTACCCGTGAAAAAACTTATGTGGATCACAGGGTCGCCAACACAACGGAATTTCTTCGTAATTAACACGCGTAAAGGCAAACTAATGAGTGCACTAGAAAACTCGTAATGCCAAGTTTGGACTGCAGACTTTAATTTCATTCGGCCTTCACACATACAGGAGGAAATGAGTTTTATCGGCAATCCCCCATCCGTATAATTTTAGTCACGCGCGTGGGTGCCGAAATGGCTCGAAAGCATCATCTGCCACTCAAGACATGTTATTATACACATGTAAATCCATTCTCCACTGCAGGTCCGAGCATCCAATGCCGGAACGATCGGCGGGCAGCCATCATCTATTCATTTCGGAACCGGTGAGTCTCCAGCTATTCCGAAAAAATTTTATTTTATTACGTCACTTTGCCGTGGCGAATTTGTGTGGTTTTGTGACATTTCGGGACCTGCAGACGAAGTGGCAAAGTCCAAACACATTTGACTAATAGCGGACGGCTGATGGTGAAAAAGGCGCAGAATGGGAAATGGGTATTTTTCTTTTCTTCGGTCTAATCAATCATGATACGTCTTATGGGTTGAAGGGTCTTCCTGACATATCACGTGACAGAGAAACGAAGTGGGGGAGGCGCGAAAAAATTTTGAGCAATTGTGGAGGCCTGATTGCAGAAATGGAATAGAATATTTTGGAATACTTTCGCGATATTGCGCCCCCTGATCCTTGGGTAGGCCAGGACCAACTGAAGCGAAGACAAGCAAAATGTAAGAACTAACAAATTTGTGCTAGGCATTCCTTTCACAAAAAGGTTCATCCGACTTCACTGCCTGTTAGACGAACGATACATTATTTTACCTTAACGACTTACTAATTTGCCATTTCATTTGAAGAACAACCGCATCAGAACTTCGGACTGTAAAAATAGCCTAGTTTAAAAAAGCGCGCTTAAGACCATTGTTCGTTCAAAAATAGTATCTTTGAAATACAATTAGGCCTGTTTGTAGCAAGAAAACGAAGCCTTTTCCACACCGAAACCGACAAGAACGCCTCTCACTCGCTGAAATGGCGCAGACCTCAGATCACTGAGAACGCACTCGCTTGACTCTTTGGCAAAATCTCAGAGTTTAGGCATCACCCGGGCACAATTGAAATATCGCAGGCCGTGGTTTGAAATAGGCGGCTACTTGTGGGATCTAATACAAAATAAAAAGAAACGTGGAATTTACCAGCCAATCTTTGCCAACACTGCTATGGTAGCCTGGTGCTACCCATTTAGAATCAAAGTAACCAAGTTGAAACTTCTTTGCGGCCGGGTTTTAAACGGGACATACAGTGTCATTTCGTTTTGAAGTTTCGAAGCGCCCTCGACGCTTTGGGGGGCACAGAGTATGAGTCAGGGCTCACTTTTCCATCGGCATCTAGATGTATACATCTGCACGAGGGACTGGTCACTCAGCTGAGCTTCTGGATTTTTCTCAAGACTAATGACGGGACAAATCAGATGCGCAATATATGCCTCCTATAAGAGAACCTAATGACTCTGTGTCGTGTTCTCCTGCGTGGCGCGTTTTCTTCCACTTTCTACTGTCTTCTGTGCACCCACATTATACGCTGTGCATGTGGCTGTTGACATCGGGAACCCGATGTCAGCCAAAGCACATCGCCTAGGCTGAGAAACACGTTTGCGGTTCTTTCATCGCTTCGTTCTACAGTCGGGTGGCTAACAACTTTGCCTTTCTTTCGCTCCTTTGAGGACACAGTGACAGTGACTCGTAGCCTCCACAAGGCGATACTATCTTTGTAAGACCATCCTTGACCACCACATGGTCTAGCGACTGGTCTCACGGAAGACTACAGATTTCGAGGCAAAAGGGGCAACAGCGACTTTGGGCTCTCGCGTATTATATCCACGGCGGACCGACAACGCGCTGCAACACATTCTCCATCGCTTCATACTTAGGTTGGCGTGCTTGTTTTCTTCTTTTCCAAATATTTACATAACAGTTGTATGCTTAGGATATTTCTAAAATTTAAATATATTATGGGGGTTTACGTGCCAGAACAACGACCTGATTATGAGGCACGCCCTAGTGGAGCACTCCGGAAGTTTGGACCGCGAGGGTTTCTTTAATGTGCACCTAAATCTAAGTACACGGGTGTTTTCCCATTTCGCCCCCGTCGAAATTCGTCCGCCGTGGCAGGCATTCGATCCTGCTTCCTCATGCTTAGCAGCTCATCACCGTAGCCACTAAGCAATTACGGTGAGTGTGTCGTACTTCTATTTCTCATCCTGTACGTTATAGATATATCAAGCCTTTTATCTATAACACGTATTTTCGTACGAACCTTCGCGCATCTATTACTCCTGTTATATTGTGCCTTTGTCAGGGTAGGTGTATATGGGTCAGGTGTCCATAGAGAAGTTAGCAATGGTGCTGCCCGCTTTATGACTGAATACATGCAGCCTTTACAAATATATCGCCTATATATCGTTTAAGTTGTAGACTTGGTGCAGCTTTGATGCGATTGAAAGAAAAGGCTGATTATGCGAACGAGAAATTTGCTCTTCACATTCCGTATATTTATACATTATCTTTCTGTCTCCAAACAGCTTTGACTATAAGGCCAAATTGCCCAGAACAGGGTACTAACGAACAAGCTACATGCCCCTCTACAAGCTCCGACATCGGTATTTGACGAAACTGCTACAATCCCTTCGCTGAACGTATATTTGACGTTGAAAGGTTACGCTACATGATTACCTCAAGCAGGCCTAGGCAGTAGTTCATCGTGACACCTTGACTTACACGAGCATATATGTGACCTACAATCACGGTGTCTCTTACGAGATAAGATGGCGTAAACGGAATACTAATAAAAGAGGCCGCACATTGACTGCGGTGTTTTAGCTGGACTGGTGTTTGGCCTACCTCGCGTGCAGCCTCCAAATGCAGCTGCTCGGTCCAGCCACGCCGTACGTGTCGCCGTTGCTCTCAGCCTTGAAGGCGTTCAGCATCGTCGACGCGCACGGCAGCGTGTCACGTGGGTGGATGCGTAGCCTGCAGCCGAACACGTCGAGGCGGTACTCGGCAGAAGGCACGTGGTCGCACTCGACGAACTGGCCACTCATGGTCGCGGCCGCCTCCGCTCCACGCGTGGTCGCATCTCGCGCACTGCGTTGACAACACATGACGACAGTGAACACTGCTGTTGAACTGCGCGTTCGTTAAGCAAGTCTTCGAGGAACGCTGTAGCTCGTCTCACAAAATGTGTCCTGCTTTATTCTAAGTAACCAGCGCCTTCCCAATCGAAACACTAACGATATGATCACCCATCCGGGAAACAAGAAACATTGTCCTGAATACACATAGTAATGTTGGTTATGGAAATCCAACTGCCATGTGTTAAGTTACGCCATAATTTATTATAACTCATCCTATAGCCATACCGAAAAGGTTTTATGGATTGCGAAAACGTTATTCTCTGAGTTCCAGCAATTGTTATTTTCCCTTGTGTTTAAAACTTGTTTTTAAGGCACGACCGAAAAGTGCTCAAGGAGGGGTACTCAAGGTTAGCGTTTTTCTATTCCACTTTATTTATTCAGGCACGCCTTCATTCCAACCAAAAGGAAAACAAACAATAAAGAAGTCAAGCACTTTTGTTGTGTTCAATTTTGGCATTCTCTTCATAAACGGGCAAAAACCTGAACTTCATACTTTGATTCCCCGCTTTTCTCTATGTGACTTAGTGTGGTGTCGGGAAAGGCGCCCTTCGGGATAAAAAAAATGTCTCAATGCGCGTTTCTTATTTATTTGCCCCTTTTGATTCTTACGCAATTTGTACGGTAGCAGACAGCGGCATTGTATATAAACAGGAGCTCCAATTTAGCACGTACCCAAAAATGTGTTCGCATATGTTGCTCTCGTGGCTATTATTATTATTAATATTATTATTATTATTATTATTAATATATGCAACCGTGCTAATTTCTTGGCCCATAGAATGGAACCCTTCCTGAAGCAATACTATCTGACGAGGCGATGTCTAGCTGTGAGGAGAGCTGAAATCAGCTGGGAAGTAAAACTACAACGGAACGAATGAATAAATAAAAATGATAGGCGCAATATTCACGCGTAGATGATACAAACCTCCCAATTTGCGGACGGGTTCTCATTGGCACATATCATGTTCTCTCCTTCTCCAGGCTTTTTGTAAAAGAATAGCAATAATTGGC
This sequence comes from Dermacentor andersoni, assembly GCF_023375885.2. Taxonomy (NCBI): domain Eukaryota; kingdom Metazoa; phylum Arthropoda; class Arachnida; order Ixodida; family Ixodidae; genus Dermacentor; species Dermacentor andersoni. The sequence continues at coordinate 319,063,183 of NC_092814.1, read as the reverse complement.
CTTTCGGCGGGTTTTATCTTCCTTCTGCCAGACTAGTGCCGATACAAGACATTGCCGAATTCGCAGGAGTCTATTCGATGCGCTGAATCGTAACTCCTTGCTTGGTCTTGGGACGTGAGAATTAAGCGATGAAATTGGCTGTATTCACGGCATATAACGGAATACAACCGACTGAGTGTGCCCACCGGTTCATTTGAAGCGTAAACGAGTTTCAAAACTATTTGAAATGCGTTCGTAAAAATGTTTAGCACAAGATTTACGATTTCCTGACTGCAGCAAAAAGATTTCTCCCTTTTTGTGTACGCTGTTCCTGTTAGCACGGGTACCTGAAACGGATAAAGTGCCCTGTAGATTTATAGCTTAAGTGTTTCCAGTATTTACGATTATTTCGCATTAGTCCAGCTCACAAATTACCGGTGTTTTAGAGAGCGGTTTATAAAAGATCATCTTTATCCGCTTTATGTTTATCAGCGTTTACGTAACTTTAACGAACTGCGATATCGTTTTTTATTCTTTTTTCTGTGGGGGAAGGGGGGGGGGCGGCAGTTAGAGTTGTAATTGATTTTCCTGAATTTAACGTTGACTACTTAATTAATGAATCCTCCTCAGAGAGTCCGGAGATTGTAACGTTTTTCATTAAAATGCAACAAAAATCAAGTTACCGATATACTGAATGCAAAGCAACAAATACTCTCCGTTACAATGAATTTCGATAGCATCTCTTCTAGTTAAACTTACTCTTACGGAATGGAGGATTTGAGCAGGGACAATAGCGTAGACACCCCGAATTATATAAAGCAAGGTAACATGAAGCAGCCACGCATCGTCGTGAAGTTTGCAAGGCATATGACGTTTTGCCAGAGGCAATGCGTCGAGGATAAAATGAAATTCTGCGGTTTTACGTGCCATAATTCCGATCTGATTATTAGGCACGCCGCAGTGCAACAAACTACAGATGTACAGATTAATTCTACAGTCTATGGAATAATTTCATCCACCTGGAGATTTTTGCCGAGCGCCCAATGCACGGTAGATGGGCGTTTTTGCATCTCGCCCACATTGAAATTCGGCCACGTACTACGTCCGGGATTTGATTCCACTACCTCGTGCTTAGAAGCACAATGCCAAAGCCGCTAAGCAACCACGGCTGGCCCAAACGTAGAGGTTAATAAGCAATACACGTGTGAAAGGCACAACGTTCGTGGAAGTTGCATACTCTTCCTCGGAAACTGATAACGATCAACGCATAGTTGCAGATGCTGAATAACCGCACATAGTTCTTCCGGCTAATCATGCTAGCGAATAACTTAAAGTGGCATATAATGAATTTGATTAACAATCATCAGGGCATTTAAACATTGCGCTTCACTGGAAGATAAACGCAAGTGTACAATGCGTACGGCTGCTGACGCATTTCGTTTCTTTAAATATCGTAAATGTTCTAATATTAGGCGCACTGTTATGAAAGGGAATTCGTTCCAACCATACAAGAACCGTCTGTTAGCTTAACGTGTTACAACGTGTACAATCTCGCCCATCGATCGTGTTATTGCGCAATACAAGCTGAATAATGCGCTACATAGCCAATTGCTATATCAGAGGTATTACTAACTTGTGCTACTCTGTACTCCTCAACAAGTTACACGCCGTCTTTGTTTTTTTTTTTTTTGCGAGGTAAAACAATCTGTCAATTGGATTTTGACAACAGTATAGAAAGAAAATAAAATTTGTCTGTCCACTGAGTATGTTCGCGGTGGTCCTGATATATGGTATAGAAAACACCGAATTGCTCGTTACCTGTATAATAGTAGGCGCACGGTGAACCTCGAGGCTACCACCGTCTGGTGCCAGGCTCCTTGCACAGTCCCTGATACTTGCATGGTCTTACACTCAGCCACGGTGTCCTTGACGCCCATGTCAACGAGCGGGTACCACTCGGCCCTCGGGAACAGGCTCCGGGGTTGTCCTGTGTGGCTGCCGGAAGTGCGTTCGTCGACCTTGTACCACGGCTTGAGCACAAGGTCCCGATTGTCTGGGAGGACGTCCTGGATGGCCAAGTTGCTGAACACGTAGGACACGTCATCCTTGGCCGCATCTAGAAGTGCGGCGAGTGCAAACGAGGAAGGCGTCTTGCGGGATGGCGTCTCTTCCGAGATGGTTGACAGGCAGCCTTGGAGGAGACGGTGGATTTCCATGCCGCCAGGTGCACCGATCCCCATGACAGGTAGTAGGACGATGCCGTTCCTTTCTGCGATCGTTCTAAGTGCGTCCGCCACGATGAGCTGCGTGTTCGAAAGCGCGAGAGAGATTCTCCTTTGCGCGTGGGGCTCGCGTGCCAGCGCGCGAGGGCGTGGATTCCGTGTCGTTCTTCTTTTTCCTCTCTTCCATTTCTACACCTTGTTTAGCGAGTCATGGCGCTTTGCTAATAGGCTCTATTTTGGCCCACTCGGGAGCTCTAGCGGTAAGTGAAATTAGCTGTAGGGGGGGGGGGGGACGACACAATGGCGCGTTTGCTGGCTATTTGGATTTCCGTACTGAAAGACATGTAAAACTCTGAAATACATTTATGAGAGAACCGCTGTACAGATATGGGCAAAAGTTGTTGTATTTAATAGAGAAAGTTCGGGAAGCACAAACTCAAATTATGGCTGTCTATATTTCTAAAAATTATTGATAAGAACGCGTGTGTCCAAAAATATACACACGCAAATTTTACACATTTATACTTCTCCAGCAAGAACAGACAACGCACTTCTATCAAGTGCATTTCTTAGAGCACATAAAGCGGGCAAACGTGATATATGAAAACAGAGTCTACGTGAAATTATTACAATGTTTACAAGTGTCTTGCGAAATTCATAATAACATATAGTGGTATCGTTCAGAAAGGTTTGTCATATATCACGTTTATCTGCTCTGTGCGTGTTATTAGGTGTAGTTTAGTGATTAGTAATAATGTTATTCAATACTGAATTACATAGTTCTAAACATGGCGGTTATCTTTCTTGTATTTTGAAAACATAGAACATTATTATTTATCTATTAATTTATTTCTTCATACTGTCAACCCTCTGCTGAGGGTTCTTATAGTGAGGGTTTTAATACACGCAGAGCATATATACCGGTGTATCAAGCGGCAGTAGAATAACAAAAATATATGCTTCACAATTTTTTGAAATTGACAAACATCATTGGCTTTAGCCACAAAGCTTAGTATCGCGTCCCAAAGTTCAATCACGGTAGGGAAAAAAGGGAAGCGGGCTTAGTATGGGCGTAAAACAACATAGTACGGGCGTAAAACATATTGGTGATTAACACAACTGCTTCGTTTTCCTGGAAGTTGCATATACTCATCTTTGTTGATTTGAAATGTCCATGTAGTATACTAAAAACACTTTGAGACGGTTTTTTTTGTATTCGTACTTCTAGTGTTTCCAGTTCACAAGACTGCAACATCAGTGTGACGTATTCTAAACGGCGCAACTTTGAGCATATGAAGCGCGCAGCACGACGTTTAACTTTTTCTAACCTTGTAGTCATTTCTTTCTGATGAGGGCTCCAGATGACTGAGGCATATTCAAGTAAAGGTTATAAGAACATTTTAAGAACACTGGCGGAGTAAGTAAGAAATCTATTTTCTGCTATTGATATTGCCTTTTTCTTTGAAATGCAACAAACCGCATCGAAATTGCTGTTGTGGTTGCCGAGTAAAAAGAAATCTGGTAGTCTCGTACGAGGCGAAGCATCGATATCCATAGCAAATTATTAGGCTGCTATACGGAGGGAAGATAGTAAGTACTTTTATAGGCCGTAAACTTGTAAACATTCGCGTATAAACTAAATTAACAAGGATGGTTTTATGCACGCACAGGTAAACATGAACACATCTCACTAGATGACCGCGGACACTCGCTGTCAAAATGTTGGCGTCACGAATAGCGGCATATGCAGCGAGCGAATTGACTTTCGTGCTGTCTCTCACTTCAACGCGTACTAAGCAGGGCAAGCACCGCGCACACGAAACCATCAGCCAATGGCACACCTACGACTATGTACAGTACCGACCGCCTGTCGCCTTCACGATAGCGCCGGGGCGACCGCTCTAAGCCGTGCCATACGCAGACGCCGCCAGAGGAGAACGTGCCTTCTCCTCCCTTCGCCGATCTCCCGGTGCCTTGCGCACGATGCAAGAGAGAGAGAGAGAGAAGGGAAGACAGAAAGGCAGGGAGGTTAACTAGACTGAGTCCAGTTTGCTACCCTACACGTGGGGAGGGGAATGGGGAGTGAAAGAGGGAGAGAGAGAACTTAGGTATAGGATGTCTACAGTCTGGCACTCAAGTCTGTTTCCCTCAGGTAGCGAAAAAGCGCTCGAACTGCTTTCTGGGCCAATGAACTATGAGGCCAGACCCCCAAGATCTTCGCTTCCGTAAATGGCCTGTCATCCAGGCTATTTGAGGCACACTGGAGAGTCTCGCGTTGATTATCGAAGCGAGAACAGTGGCACAGAAGGTGACTGATGGTCTCTTCACACTTGCACTTCGCGCACATTGGTGAATCCGCCATTCCAATACGATAGCTGTAGGAGTTGGTGAATGCTACTCCTACCCACAGCCGACACAGCAGTGTTGCGTCACGTCGTGGAAGGTTCGCTGGTAATGTAAGTTTCAGTGATGAGCGCACGATGCAAGACGGCGCGCTTGCTGCCCGCCTTCCACCCTTGAACGAGTGAGATCGAGCAACTATCTTCGGCTAATCCTTGCACGCTCTCACTCGCACCTATAGAATGCAGCTCGCGGCCACGCCGTTATGGAACTTCCACTTTATACGGAATATCATGGCGAGGGTGACTGCGGAAATGGGCCTGGAAGTGTCTATATAATGGCTTTTGCAATGACACAATGAGGGCTCCCGAGCTAAAGTTAAGGGATGCCACACATACTGTTATACCGAGGTACAGCGCGTTCAAAGGGGCGAAATTGTCAGGGCAGTCAAATAATGCAAGATGTCAACGTGAATTCCTCCCTGTCTATCTGCAGACTCCGCGTAGCGCCTGCAGCCTGCACCTACGAAGGCGTATCACCTCTTTCTAGTGACTTGTATTGCTGTGTTATTCTCGTATTGTTCAATTGTATCATTCCCCGTCCAGAAGGCAAGAAGTGCCCACGCGGGCACTACGCACACATCGTTGTGCAGGAGAGCCCGCCGTCTGCTTCATCATGATCATCATCATGATCATCATCCAAAACATTTATTGGTTTCTATTTGCATGATCTTTTGTGGCAGTCTTTCAGGGTCTTTTTTGAGGGTCTTTAAGGGGTTTAGCAGGGGTGGGACCCTTTTACCAGTGCTCCAGCGGTTTCGGCAGTGCTGCGTGCTCACTGCACAAGACCAATTTGGCCCTAGGAGCAGTCGCCGGCCAGGAGAGCCTTCTATTGCTCCCCACTTGGATTTATGATTTTGGGGACTGCTGTCATATGTTGGCATTCCCCTGTGATCTGATATATGGTGGCCTCCGGGTATTTAGCTGCGCATCTGGCGAGGTACACGTTTAACTGGGTACATTTAAGTTGGGCAAGGTTCCTGTCTGGAGCTGTCTGGAATCAGTCTCCTCCGCCTTCGTGAATTATTTATGTGCGGGAGGATATCATATCCTGGTTCCCCTGCAGTAGTGTGCCAACAAATCCGACTATTCATGTGGAACAGAAGGTCCACTTTCGAGTGTATATCTTTCGGGTACTCGGATTGTATACCGTTGAGCCACCCTGTCCGTCTCTTCATTCCCCGCTATTCCTGCATGCCCCCGCACCCACAGGATGTTGTGTTCGATCAGCTGTGGCTGTGTTGTGGGGAGTGTTACGCCGCCCCATAGCTCGAGGAGCACACGGAGTGCCCGGTGGCCTATTCTGCTGTTCAGGAAATGTCGGCAGGCGTCTTGTGAATCAGTTGGAATGGTTAGGGATTTGCCGGTTCTGAAGCCATCCGCCGCAGCTAGAGCGATAGCTCCTCAGCTTGAGTAACGCTTGTTCAGTTTATATAGCCGCTTGTAATTTCGGAAAGGCTTCCGTTGATGACCATGGCCATTATGCATCCTCGTTCGGAATATTGTGCGGCTGCGTTGTTTTTGGTGGAGAACGTGCGTTTGATGTCAGTGCGTTGGATGTCTTCAGCTGATGTGGCGTCCGTTGGGTTCCCTTTTTTCTTTAAGTATGTTTGCGAAACTTTCGCAGAGCTTGTAATAGAACTTACAAAACCTATTTCTTGTTGATACTTTTTGCACGGCATATGCACTCCGTGGAACGATAAAGAAATGAAAAAACGCTCCCCACGATTTGACCACGTGAGTCTGTCTTTGCCGTCCGCCCATGAGGTGACGTGCAAGTGATGTTAGCCAATAAAACTAGACTCGTCCCTCGGGTTAAGTATCATGTCTCCATACGACTAGTTCATTTATGAGACGCGGTCAGCAGAGCTCACGAAAAGTACAAGCTTGGCCAATTCCAGGCCTTCCTTAATAGCACCTCTGCTCTTTGAAGTCTCACCGTGCCTTATTCTAGCTCCCTGAAGGTACCCTACTCCATATGGAATCAACAGATAATCAAATTAAGAAAACATAGGGGAAATATTTGTTGTTTTACTTGGAGTGCAGAATTTATAGGCCAAAGGAAAATCAAAGTCGACGAAAAAACACGTAGTACGGTTAGAGTTTGTAGTGCGAATATTCAAGCGGTAGGCTGCGGTATCGGCCAGGCGTTTTCGCTCCCTCTCTCATAATCCCTAAATCGCTTGAGAACTTGAAGATCTCGCTTATTTAATGACGTTTCAATGTGAAAAAAAAAAATGTTTCATAGCGATCTCGTTTAAACTACTCAGCTCATATTTAATTCTCGAGCGCTCGAAGGAGTTCTACGGTTACATTAGCGCATCCGAAGGCGCTATGAAGACGACGGAATAACCGTGGCAGGACGATCCTGAAATAATGAAGACAGTATAACGAGGACAGTACAACGACGACCGCATGATGATAATGGGATGACGGCCGAGCGTATGATGATGTTGCCTTGACGACGAAGACATGACGATGACGGTATGACGAGAATCGGATGACGAATCGGCTATGACGACAATGGAAGGGCCATGATGTCTTCACTACGACGATATGAAAAGGACTGCATGACAATGAATGTATGTCAACGCCGAAATGACGGCGATGGCATAACGCTGGTATGTTCGTGACTGAATGACGACAGCGTCATAGCGATGAAATGATGTAGGAATCACGTCGATTAAACGACTAAAGAGTTGTGACAATAGGATGAGGACGAGTGTACGATGATGTTGGAATCACGACATCTGTATGATGACGATGATGTGAAGAAAACCGCGTGACGAGCCTCGTTCGACGTCGTTGTAGGACGACGACGGCGTGACATGAACTGTATCATAATTACATTACGATGATTACGTGAGATAGCTAAGCAACGACTTGGCGTGACGACGCCGATGGGGAAATGACGGCGTCACAAGCACGGGGAGGCGACGACGGCCCATAACCCGTGGCACACATCCCTGGAAACTGCAGACTGCACAATCTCTGGGTTCGGCACGCTTGTGCGGACAGCGCCAACGACTTAAAACTAGGAAACGAGCTAAGCAAAGCTAACACTTAAAAATAACTTGCCGATTGTTATGCCCGAACCCACACCCTCCTCAGGGTACAGCTCATAACGCTCCTACTTACCTTTTTTTTTTTTTCTCACACTGTCTCTTATTACAACGGAGTTGTATGTAACTATTATGCCATAGAATTTTCGTGTCCGCATACAAAACTGTCATCATCAATGGCTCATAAGGCCCGTAAGTAGGCAAAAAATGCAATGGCTCATACCGCTATAAGCAAGAGGCTACAAGCACTCAGCAAAGTGAAGCGAACAGTTTTTACATTATTTTTAATCACGCATGCAACATACACAATGCCATGTCAAAAACAGTCATCATCAATGGCTCATACCCCGGTTGGAAATGGCTTATACCCTCGTTAGCAAGCAAGCAAATTCAATGGCTAGTAGCCGCGTAAGGTAAATGGCTACTCAATTGCGTTGGTACTATCTGTGATGTCGATGTGGGTGATTTCAATTCTTATGTTTCGGGACGGAAAAGGGAGTGGTTTGCCCGTTTCGTGTTGTAGAAATATTGCTAACCGACCAACCAGTGGCGTACGTGCATCGATTTGACATAATCGGTGGGCTAAACCTGCCGGTCCCGACGTGGGAATAACCGGGTGCGCGACGAGTTCGCGTCCTCGCCAGACCTGCAATAAAGTTTCTTCACTTACTCATAGCATGTGCTTGCTGTTGCGAGTATGCAGACCAGTGTACATCACAGTGACTACAAAGCCATTGCGACCGTCGTTACTAGGTGACAATCGTATATTATTCCGGCGCAGTGGGTTCTCGAATAGAGTAGTCGTTATCCTAAAATTCGAATATTTTCTTTAATATTATCGAATACTTTACGTTGTGGACTGTACACTGCTGGAAAAAGAAGTGTTTGCACTAAATGTTAAGTAAAAATCTCGTTCTTTGAAGCTAATAAACGATTATTATAGCTTTCGCGAAGAAGTAATGCCGTTGTGACGCTGGTGGGGGCCGGATCTCAGAGGCCTCAGGAGTTCTCCGAGCCCACGCATAGTGGTTCCGCTGTGACCCCTGCCGCCTCCATGGTGGAAGGAGCCAGTGCTGCTCCATCATTTTCAAAGGCGCTGCAGACACCAGACCCGCAGGGCTCTAAAATGAACCGAACCCCAAGGCCTCAGACACGTGTCTCAGCGCGCAACTCTCAGTTCTCCAGCGCCTCAGAGAGAGAGAGAGCGATGGAAGTCGATGCAAAAAGCCAGTTTTATCGACGCCAAAGGATAAGCTCTCTCTTAAGCGCGTAAACAGGGACAAGTTCCCCATAACCACGTTAAATAAGAAAGCGATAACCTAAAGGTTATCGCTCTTTTCTTTTAGTCTGCTTCGTATCTATGTCCAGCGTACTTCGTTCTTATCTCTTATTTACTCGTATTGCCATTTTTTGCGTTTCAGTCTCAAAATGGATTTTATTATGCAGGGGAATTTCAGGAGGCTCTTACGACACTTAGGTGACATAAAGTGCATGTTTTGTACCTTCTATCCTGCGGAATTGTGCTTACAGGAAACAAACCTAAGCGAAAAACAATTTTTTTAAAAAATAAGCTGTACTGTCGTACGGTGCGACCGTACTAAGGCGAACCGCGTTTCGGGTGCTGCAGCCATTGGTCTGCAGGGTGGTATCGCAGCTAGAGAAGCTGCCATTAACAGTCACATAGAACCCGTTGCTGTCGCCACTTTAGCAAACAAAACCATCACCATTTGTTCAATATACATTCCACCGCATTCGCAATTTACTGTAAGAGATCTAAAGTTAATTTTAAGCCAGCTCCCTGAACCTTTTTTTAATAGCGGGTGATTTTAACGCACCTAGCACGTTATGAGGTAGCAAAATAACCGATACCAGGAGAAAAACAATTGAAGATGTTATCTTAACAAACGACATATGCCTTTTAAACACTGCTGCTGCAGCCTATTGCTTCCTGTGCAACGGTGCTATGAGGTGTCTAGATCTGGCGTTGTGCTGTCCATCTCTTTTTGGCGTTTTTCAATGAAGTGCTATTGATAATCCCTATGGTAGTGACCATATGCCTGATATCATTAAGAAAATCTCTAATTTTCCTGCAATACCATTAAGATCACCCCATTGGAAACTCCATCTAGCAGATTTGCCTCTATTCACTGAAAAGGCCAGTCCGGATAACATATCAGATGAAATAACAATAGACGAAAACAATGAAACGATTACTGCCTTTACACTTGCTGCCGCAGAACAGACAAACCCGTAATCCTCCGGCTTATCAGGAAAAAAATTAAAATTCTGGTGGATGAATTAGAGTAAAAAATCTAACGAAATACACATCAAAGCACGGGGTATCTTTCGGTGACACCCAACACAAGATAACCAACTCTCTTTCATAAAAGCAAAAGCGAACGCCAGGTACACACGCAGACAAGCCGAAAAGCTGTCCTGCAAAAACAATGTATCATCCATAAATAGCTCGATAACACCCAGAAGAATGCGGGATCAGCTTCGTAAGTTTACAGGCGACTACGGTCCTTACTCTATCCTCATACTCTCAACCCCAGGCAAGCAAACAGATTTAAAGGAAAAGCAGACGTATTAGGCCAGCATTTCCATGACATATCAAGATCACTAAATTATTCTGCTACATTTCAATGATACAAGCAATCAGCAGAAAAACTAAAGCTTCCGACCACGAGCAGTTAAGAGTGATATTGTATAATGCCCGCTTAACGCTTACGGAAATCAACAGAATACTCAGTACTGGCAAAAAAAAAAAAAAAGAAAAGAACAGCGCCTGGTCCGGACACAGTGCATTACGAAATGCTCGCTCACATATCCCTTAAAGCAGTTGAAACCTTGCTTCGTTTTCTGTTACATAATCTGGGAGACGGAAAAACTGTCGATTGAGTGGAAGAAACCACAATTGCTTTCTTGAAAGCTGGAAAGTATCCTACGACATCAACTAACTACAAACCCATAGCACTCACAGGCTGCATCGCGAATTGTTCTGAAGTCATTATAATGATAACATTTACAGACGTCCTTGAAACCCAGAACCTGCTCGATAACCATCAGTGCGGCTAAAAGAAAGGTTACTGTACAAGATATCACTTAGTCCGGCAAGAACACGAGATACGTGCGGCCTCTCTGCACAAGCAGTACTTTCTAACTGTTTTTTTCGATATAGAAAATGCGTACGACACAGCATGGACATTTGGTATCTTGAACGACTTAGCCAATTTGGGGATCCGCGGTAGATTGCTCAAATGCCTAGCCGATTTCATGTCCGACCGAACATTTCAAGTGGGTTTAGAAACGGTCCTGTCACGCGTATTCATTCAGGAAAATGGTGTGCCACAGGAATGCCTATTTAGCGCAACACAGTTTCTGGTAAAAATGAACTAGGTCAATAATGTAATTCCATCCTCTGTAATGCATTCATAATATGTTGATGATCTGCAAATATCGTGTCGTGCCTCGAACTTGGCAACCTGCGAACGGCAATTTCAAATTTCATTAAACAAAATCACGCAGTGGGCATCGGAAAATGGTTTTCGCTTCTCAATTGAAAAAAACTATTAGTGTTGTCTTTTTACAAACTGGAGGCTCAGCACACGATCCCATCCTTAAGGTACAGGAAGCCACACTATCATAAAGCAACAACAGAAGTTTCTGAGTGTCTTGTTTAATAACATGTTAAACTTTCTTACTCACATAAATAGCCTTAAAATTAATGCAAACGTCATCAAAGTTCTGTCCCGGAATTGCTGGGGCTCTTATCGTTAATGCCTGCTACGCATCTACCACACTTAGGTACGTAGCATACGGTAGCATCATATATGATTCAGCCTGACGGTCTCCCATCCGACGACTTGATCCAGTTCATAACCTAGGACTACGACTGGCTAGTCGTGCTTGCACAACATCACGTGTCCAGCGCTTATAAGTTTACTTTTATGAACCTCCTTTACATCATCTCAGAGCGCTACTAACTTGTACCTACATTCTCAAAATGCAATCCTTACCACAACACACATGCTACAACATGGTCGCACAGTGCAACTCACGCTTACACTACACAAATAAACTGAACATGATCAGACCTCTTCTTCTGCGATAGAAGGAATAGTGTCGTGTCTATGACATTCCTCATGTGCTCCTTAAGGTTGCTAAAAGGCCACGACGACTACCCCCTTTGGGCGAATTCTTACATTTAAATAATTGGGCATTGGTACCTCTAAAAAAAAATGACACCCCGCACGAACACATCATACAAGCATTGCGCGATCATCAGGCCAAATGTCAAAATTACATGGAATTTTACACTGATGCCTCGAAAACAAAAGAACACGTAGGTGTGGGTGCCGTAACGGAAAATTGGGGAACAAGTATTTGATTACCACAGCATGCCTCTGTCTAAACAGCTGAAGTCTACGTAATATCTTGTGTAGTTAGAAAGATCATCGCATGACAAACACGAAAATACGGCCATATACACTAATTCGTTAAGCGCACTGAAGTCTGTCCACGTGAAATCCGTATGTGAACCCATGTTCGGGGATATATTAAACTTAGTGACTACAAACAAATACAGCAGATCAATTTGGTTTTACTGAGTACTAAGCCATGTTGGGATACAGGGTAATGGAGCAGCGGATTGATGCGCATCAATTGCAGCGTAGAAAGACATAACGAACACAACGCTTCCATGTATAGATAGTATCACTGCGATTAGGAAGGCCCTGAGGCACACGAATGAGCACACGAATGGGACCATTGTATAAGCAAAAAGGTACATCTTACTAAACGCCTAGTTGGCGAGTGGAAGTCGTGCAGTCACCAGCAATGGCTGTATGAGGTCATCTTGTGTCAACTTTGGATTGGACGCACACATCTTACAGAAAATTTTCTGAAAGAAAACCCGCGGACTTGCGAAAAATTCCATGAACCTCTTACAGTGATTCACATCCTTATGACATGTCCATAGTTTATAACACACAGACGGAAGCTTTTACACAACCTATATTATTTACATATACCTTTACACCCTGCCCTATTACTGGCAGAAGAGCCGCTACTGCCATTTACTTATACTTGTCTGACTTTTTAGAGACAACTGCTTATTTACATAAATGAATAATGTAAGGCTGGTTTATCTGCTTTATCGTTGCGTTTTCTATTCTGTTGTGACTGGCAAAGCGTGACCTGAGTAGTCTGTGCGCCATTAAACGCTAACTAACTAACTAACTAACTAACTAACTAACTAACTAACTAACTAACTAACTAACTAACTAACTAACTAACTAACTAACTAACTAACTAACTAACTCATTTTGTGTCTTTTCCATTGGCTGCATACTTAAGGTGCCCGTAGAAAAGGGAACAGTTAAGAAGCCCCCGCCTTTTTCCTTTCCTTTGCGCCTCCGTAATTACGACAAATTGTCGATGTTCATGTCCCGATTTTATGACCCCATACATAGGTAGGTTATAGAAATGTGTCGTTTGTAGTATATTACTCAATACAGTGTTGTAAGCTTGATGCGGTATTTTTTTTTTCTTTTCTCTTTTAAATTTCCAGTTGTATGCGAGAGAAAGAAAATCCGGAATAATGGCACCAGACATTCGCTCTTTAGTGGCTGTAGATTCATACACTGACATTCCCTTAGCAGCTTTTGCTGTGAAGCCTAAGTAGGCACGGATTGGACGCTAAAACGCATCCTACAACGCTCTCCGGAAGTCTGAACTTTGTTAGTGAATTTGGGGTAGCATCCAGAGCCTCTCTGCTGAAAGAATGGCACACTCCCGCTTGCGCTGCTCATCCCTATGTGTATGTAGTGCGAATAAATGCCGGGACTCATTATATAGTCTCTCTTTCCACAGCGATCCCACAAAATGAAATGTCACTGAATGAGACAATGCTGGCCTTCCATGTTTTTGCTGTAAAGGGGTTAGTCCTACCTCGCGTGCAGCCTACAAAGCCAACTGCTTGGTCTGGCCATGCCATCTGTTTCACTGTTGCCCTCAGCTTTGATGGAGTTCAGCATACAATACATGGCGATAATAAACGCTGCCTTCGAAACGCACATTCGCCAAGCAAGGCTTCGAGGTACCCTGCTGCGGTTCAGGTGAAACGTTCCCTGCTTTATCCTCCGAGCGCCTTCCGAGTCAAAGTAGGGACGATGTCATCATCTATGCTGGAAGGTAAAACAAAAATTGATCCTGCAGTTCGCGCTGCTGAACTATTGTATTTCACCGTGCAAATATGATAAGAAATGAAGATGTGCAGAATGTAGTATTCTTAGTTCTGCAAGTGCAACCGCCGCGTTGCAATATATTAAAAAGCAAATGCACTGAAAAATTGAGATATTTTGGGAAAAGATATTTCGTGCGTGTCAAAAGTGCATATATTACATTCTGTTACAAACTTGATGTTAAGCCGCGACCGCAAAGTGTTCAAGAGCGATTATATGTTATGATTGTTTTCTTAGATTTTCTTCAGTCATGGACGGGAATTTATTCGAACCAATGAAAGAAAGTACAAAATATAAAAAAGTATCCGAATATAATACATCTCCTGTACAATGTAATAAGCATATCGAATGCGGCGCGCTTTCTTCGCGCACTCGGCACTTCTACCACCGTTTCCAGAACTTCGGTCTTGTGTTCAATTTTGGCATTCTTTGTCAAAGGGGCAATATCCTTAAATTCACCCTTTCATACCCCGCTGTTAGGGTTCAGTGCGGTGTCGGAAAAGGTGCCATGTTGGAAAAAAAATTCTCTGAATACCCCTTCGTTTTATTTTTTTTCGCTGTTTATTCTTACGCCATTCACATGGCAGCAGGAATCACCCGCATCGTATGCACAGGAGCAGCATTTGTGCACGCATTAGGAATCTTTCTTTTTTCCGTGTTCTATATTATTATACTAAGTTTTCCAAACGTTTTTTGTCACCTGCGTACACACCGGAACGAGCATGCTGGAAATTGGAAGACGCATGCTGTAACTAACACTAAATGATAGCCTGGAACATTCGTCGATAATTACCGTCCAACAAACAGATATTAACTCGATAGCATGGGGCTTGAACTCAACTGCGGAGTCAATGTCTACCCAAAATAAATGAGCCTCGGATGGACGAAGAGAAATTGTTGGCGCTTTTTGAAGCGTAGACGAAGAAACTGCTCTGTTTATGGAAAGATCGTCCTGGGTGCTTATGTCATTCTTTTTCTCTTTCTCTAGGATTTTCTTTTATAGCGATGCGAATTATATGGACACTCCAGGCGCATTATTTCGGTCGGCGTCCCCGTTGCCGTTGCCGCGATGTTCCGTATGCAGTCTAAGGGCGACAACACCGTAGCCGCGCGTCGTGTGCTGTATGTGTGAGTGAAAGCACGCGACGGAAGCCGACGGTCCCGGCTGAACAAGGCTCGTGCGAAGGCAGGAAGCGGAGAGCAAACGCGCTGTCTTTCGTCGCGTGAAAGGCCGTGAGGGGATGGGAGGGAGGGAGGGAGGGAGGGAGGGAGGGCGGCGTTGTGCTCCGACAGCACGTGCGCATTTCGCGACAACGCGCAACGGCACAACTGACGATCGCGGCTCAATCTCGGCCGCCATTTATGGAGGAAAGTGGGGAGGCAAGCGAGGGAGAGAGGGCATGTGCTACATACCCTCAGGTGAACAACAGCTGGGAACAATGCAAAGCGGCCAGTGAACTCCTAAGGTCAATGTAAACACAGTTTTCTTTGTTTGTGAATGCGCACACGGAGTGCTTAGGTCCTTTTTTTTTTGGTTCATTCGAAGCTGCATAAGAGTTCCTCAAACACGTCTTTTCTTGACATAAGTGCAGAGGCATAGAATATGTCTTGGTACTATATTCATATCTTTTCGCGCTAGCAAGGACAATGAACTTCAGAGATCACGTTATCTCTATTTACCAATTTCACACTCGCTATGTAACGGGGGAAGCGAAGTGTGGAAACACGTTGTATTGGATGAAATTAGTCAGCTGGTCTTGTGCCAGATACATGAAGGAGTCATAAAAAGAATACAAAGACAACAGCAAAGTGAGGAAAACGAGTAGACCTGAACGAAAAAGAAACCCCTGTGATCGCCTTAGCTGTGGTGCCAGCCCTGTAGCAAACATCTTTCGGAATTCCTCGTACCCCCCGGTAGAAATGCGCACTGAACTTGCCCTAATCCTTCATAATGATGGTAACAAGCAACGTGTTATTGCCTTTTAGAATAAAGCGAACGAGTTGTTTTTCAACGAGAACCTGTAACTGGAGAGGAACAACAGGAATACTGAAAACGAAGTTACTCAAAGAATCACACACAAAAAAACAAGGAACCCAAAAAGGTTTTCGTATTCCCAGCTCTCCCCCCCCAAAAAAACGCAAGTAAATTTAGTTGTCGATAAGTTAGATCACTCTGCCAGAAGTACTAGAAAGCATGGAATAACTAGGACTTTACCCTTTCGTATTTTGCCACAGAAATCCACGGACATTTCGTTTTCTTCGTCTACAGATTACACATAGGCATGTCGGTGAGAAGTTCAATTGAGAATAGATTTCAATGAAGACCATCGAAAGCAGTGCTTAAACAACTAAACCCCCCAAATTACATTAAATATATTTTGAAGTAATCATTTGAATAATTCAAGCCGTTTGGTGGCCAATAGCTTCAACGTAGCCAAACTCTTCGCACCCGCTATTTGTAATTAAACGACGAGGACGAAAAGAACGTTCCAAAGCACTGCTGTTTCTATTCCTTAACACTAATATAGTCTTGACATGATCTTATTTTATTTTAGATGTATCAGCCACTTATTAACAAATCCCCCGTGGTGGGCATGTGCGATGTTAATGAAAGGATCATCATCTTGGTCATCATTGATTGAACTGCGCCACGTCCGGAAACGGCGCTGTCGCGGACGTCATTCCTCTGGCCGCACTCGATCACGGGTGCCGCTTACGTTGTCAAGTTGATCACGTCTCACTTCCACCGCGACTGAGAAGCTGTATGGATCCGAGACTTTCTGTTCGTGCCTTGGGAGACGGACCACTGGTGCCAGCAGCCACTCGCCTTCGCCAACGTGGACGTGGCCGCTCGGCAGAAGGTCGCCGTTCAGCAGAACGCGAACGGGAGCCACAACTGGTGCTGAGTGTGCGTCTTGCTAGAAGGCTATACAAACGTGGGGGGTAACATCGCCTCCCGTATTGACTACCATTTGCATGTAGTGGCGTTGTCATCGCAAACAGGAGACCTGAGTGTCGTCGTATGTGAGCTCTGACTCTTGGCTGTGGGGTTTGGCAGCTTTTTGTTCTCCATCGCACCGACACGTCACTTGCCTAAGCAACTGAAGGACAGCCTCGTTGGCACCGTGGTGCAGGCGTCGGTACTGCACCCGCCTGCTCAAGAAGGAATACTTAAGATACTCAAGGAGGATGGTTAACACACTTTGTCACGCACAAGCGTAACCAGTGCACTTTGCGAAGCGTTTGTTTTGTTCGCTGCCGGAGTGGTTTGACTTATCAGAGCGACTCTCTTTGAAGGCGGCACTGCACACCTGCGATGCCACTTGAGTTTGGAACTGCAGCACATTCGCGGGCCTTGGCAACGCACTAGAAGCGGGTTACGCGCCATGCAAGCGCTGCTGGTCTGCTGGCGGCGCACAAGCCTTCACAAAACGCTGTACATATCTTTATGGAATATGCGTTGGTGTTTGGGACTGTATGTTCTGCTTTTTTGTATATGTGATCACTGTGTACATCGTAATTATCATGCTGCACCTGGAGAAGCATGCCATATGATAGGCCAGACTATCATCTCCTCCCTGTGGTTAATATTTGTACAGCTAATTTCTCTAATTATTCGTATAAATTCAAGTATATATTTGCTTAATAACTAAGCAAGCAAGGCGTCACTCACCCACCGGAAACATGGAGATCACATTCGATGAGATCCGTTTACATTTGCAGCAAAGACGCTCGTGTCCTCAGAATTCGGTGCACGTTAAAGAACTTCGGCCGATGAAAATTAATCTGAACTCACCCGCTGCGGTGTGCATCATAATAACAACGCCGTATAAGCATGTGAAACCCAAGAATTTTTATTGCGAATTTTATCCACAGAAGGTTTGGAGTATAAGGTGATGTGAACCCATGATCGCGCTTGTGATGTGAACTCGCGAAAGCAAAAGAACAACGACAACCTGCGACTGATTTTGTACTGAAGATTGACAACAGCGTGGCTGATGACGGACAGTGGCAGTCATGGCCGATATTCCTTTTGCAGTACACACACTACCAAGGTAAACAGCATATTCCCAAATGAATGACCGAGTGCTTGGATGTATTTATTGGACACTTGGACGTGCTTGCCTGACAGCTGAATGTATTTTCAATTCTTAAATTTCTGTAGAGATTTGGTTTTCTATAATCCTTGCACTCACGTAATATAAATAAATCCAGTCGTGCCCGAGCGGTGAAGGTGATAGACTAGAAATTCATTTGGGTCTCCCGCAGACGTTCAAATCCGGTTGACTGCGCGATTTTTACCTTCCACCCTGCGTTCTATCTTGAGCAGTTTTGAAGGTGATGCGGGTCTTGTCCATTTAGTTGTACTTTTCAATTTAAATATCACTCATGAAATGCCGCAGTTTAGGCGAAGCATCGCTTGCGATATAAAAACAATAATCCCACGAATGAAGGTTCCTAGTTTAATAGACAATATAAACTACATCAATCATTTTCTAACTTACCAAACAGTCATGGTGGGATGCCCATAGGGACAAAGATAAGCCGACGATAGTGATGCTCCTAAACACGCCAGTGTATTCGCAGCACACACTGCCACAACGCCGGCGTGATAAGGTGCGCCGGTAGTGGCGAGACAACGCTTCCTGCGTCCTCTGGCTTCACCCCGTCTCGGAAACCTGGACTACGCGACCTCCAACGCTAGAACAATTTCGCCTCGCCCTTAACTCTGGAATTCCCCGCTGAAATCACTTGTAACGTGCAGCGCGCAGGACGCCTATTCGATAAATAGAGAAGAAGCCCGCGCGGACTGGTCTCGTGCCCTTTTGCGCGGTGTCAGGAGACTTCAGAATATGGCGCGCAGGACTGCGCGCCATATTCTGCCCGCACTGCCCGCACTGTGACCGCTCATTCTTCTCGCACATGGACTTTATACAGAACATCAAGGTGGAGTTGAAATGCGACAGGAGTGTCCACATATAATTCCGATCGCAACAATAAAAAGAATTGACTCTCCATTCCGACTTTGCGAAAGTGGAAATCCAGCTAAGCTGTTAGAAACCACCACCAATGCATCTGCTGAGGAGGGTATGGAATGCTTAATTGCTCAGTTCTTCCTGCGGCGCATTATTCAGCCACAGGGGCAATAGGAGTAGCGGCAGCAGGCCTCTGCAGGTCGTATTGCCATTTCTTTTCCCTTTGAAGCTCCGCGTATTCACGTTGCTTATCGGGAGTGCTAACTATCCATTGCATACCCAAATCGGTTGTGCGACAACAATGAAATAAGTTGCAAGGCCTTTTCTTTTTGTGTATATGGAAGGATAGTGACGTCACACCCCACGTCGCAAGCTACCGTCGCGGCGGCAGCTTCGCAATAGTACGCTTTAACGGGAAACGAATGCGGGGAGCGCTACGTCTTTCGCATTGTAAGTAGGAGCGCCTCATCATCAATTACGTGGTTTGGATGCTTCTTTTGTGCTTGTTCTTTTTCGAAACGAATGCTGTGTTGTATGTCGTATGCGTGATATTAAAGCTTGTATCCACTTCTCGCTTCAATCGCTGAAGGTTTCTTTAGAGCGCAGCTCTAAGGTGCCTGTTGCTGCGCTGAGTGTCGGCGTGCTGGGCGTAACTGCAGCAGGGGGATGAAAGACGGCGATAGCGCATAGAGCGCGAGGATGAAAGCAGAGGACGAGGTGCAGCCGAGCCATGAAGCGGAAAGAGGTGGAGGAGGGCATGGCGAAAGCGTGAGAAGAAAATCGTAGTGCCGCACACGACGGGCTCTGCTGAGACGACCGCCACGTTATCGCGCCAGAGAAGCGCGCCGTTGACTTTTCACCGTTCACGTCATCGAGAAGGCATACGTCGAGCGCGTCCACAGATACTATATATGGAAGCAGAGCACTGCATGAGCGGAGGTCCGTCTGCGGCGACTGCTGTGACTCGCACACACGCGTCACCCACGCGCTGCCTCGTGATCTCCCGATTAGCGTGGCAGTCTCGCCACACTTTGATCCGTTTGCAATTTGCCGCACGATACATATTGACCGCGACAGCCACGCTACCCACAGCGTTATCTTGCTAATATAATCGCTGTACCTATATAATTATAATAGAGAAGTGGTTCTTGGGGGGAAGGAGGAAAGGCTAGCACTATCTTCTGCAACCCATGCGGGAGCACGCCTCAGCACCAACAGGGTGGGGGACATGGGATTAAAAGAGAGAGGGGGGGTAGGAGGGAGAAAGGTAGAGGGTCGTTCCAGCAGCATCAGAGGGCCGTGGGTTCGACCGGAGGAGCAGGCTGGAGGTCGACCGTATAGGAGGTGGTGGGATGGCCGTTAGGCTACCCGTCTTTGTAGAAATTTCATATAGTCTCTCCGAGAGCCCCGACGAGTCGTGGTAGTCGACGACACTTAGGAAGGCTGGTAGCTGATTACGACAGGGGAAGAGAATATCTTCCTGTCGTGAACATGGGAGCCCCAGGCGGTGGAATTCCTGCAGAAGTCGGCCGCGGTGCTGCAGGTGAGCAGGGCAGGCCTAGGGAGGTGCTCCCTAGGCCTGCCCTGGGGAGGCCTAGGGAGCACCTTAGGGAGGGAGGTGCTCCAGAGTCTCTGGTTCACCACAGGAAGCACAGGCTGGCGAGGTGGCTTTCCCAAGGCGGTGCCGGTGGGCTGCCGTCCAGTAGCAGCCCACTCGCAGTCGGAGCAGCAACGAGGCATCCCTTCTAGGGAGGCCGTGCTGTGGAAGAGGCCGTGGACGCCGGCCCAGGGATACCCGTTTGTCCGGGCGGCAGTCGATGATGTGCCGGCGCAGCCTGTGTCTCGAGAAGTCTGCGGCCGTTACAGCAGGGCTGAGGGGGACGCTTGTGTGGTGGGCACTTTTTCCAAGTGTCCGCCTCTTCATTGCCCGGGATCCCTACGTGTGCCGGTAGACAATGCAGGGATAGTGAGCATCCTGCGTCCTGAAGGCCCGTCAGTCTTGAATAGAGCAGCATAACCCCAAGGCTAGCCCTGTCAGGGTTCTCCAGGCAGAGCAGCGCCGCCTTGGAGTCGCACAAGATGGCTGCCGGGGTCGCTGGGAGCTCCTCCGCCAGTAGGTCAACAGCAAGGTGGAGTCCTGCTAGCTCTGCTGTGGTAGATAATTATTATACAAAATATTCACAAGCATACTTCATTCATGTATAGAGCTGCGCTCAAATTTCGCATTAGGGAGTATGGTAATCATCGGTGAAATTCTTTTTTTTTTCTCGTGAGGACACTGTCGCCGAAAATCCCGAAAAACTAGAGGCTAATGTCTTCGGCGTAAGAAAAAAAAATATATCAGCTGCAGCTTTTTCTCGCACCCTAGCCAAGATAGCGCATCGCCCAAGATAGCGAATGCCGATAGCTCGTGGTGCGAAATGAAGAGAGTGTGTTGAGGAGTGTGCGGTCTTCAGTCCACGACTACCGCGGCGCCGCCTTCTCCCGCGCCCGCCACACGAGCTCACTTTGGTCACGTGGGTGAGTGAGTGAGTGAAGAAACTTGTATTGCAGGTCCGGCGAGGACGCGAACTCGTCGCGCACCCGGCTAGTCCCACGTCGGGACCGGCAGGTCTAGCTCACCGGCGCGGTCGCGGGCACGCCGGACAGCCAGGATTTGCTTTTCTAGAGCGGGGCTACGCAGAAGCGAGTCCCACTCCTCCTTGATGAACTTGGGGTATGTCGACCCGCACTCCCAGAACATGTGCGCTAGAGTGGAGGTCTGCCCGCAGGAGGGGCAGGCGTCGTCGCGATACACGGCCGGGTAAGCCTCGTGGAGAACGGACAGACACAGATATGTTCTGGTCTGCAGAAGCCTAAGCGAAACGGCTTGCGCCCTATTCAACTTAGGGTGAGGGGGTGGAAAGACCCTTCTAGGCATGTAGAAGAATTTAATAATCTCGTTGTGAGTAGCGGGAGCGTCCCTGTGGCCGTAAGGAGGAGTGGAGTCGGTGCTTCTTGCTGCAGAGGAAGCGCGGTCGGTGAGGTCACGCGCAGCCTCGTGAGCAGATTGAATGAGGTTCGGGGGAGCACACTCGACCGACCCTACGTGAGCGGGAAACCAGTGGATTGAATGATGCGTGAGAGAATATCGACTCGAACTGCTAAGAAGACGAACAGCTTCCTTGGCGATGCAACCTTATTGAAAAGCCCTAACTGCCGTTTTGGAATCACTATATATTTCGGACCCACGACCGTCTAGCAGGGCGAGGGCGATGGCGACTTCCTCGGCGACTCAGGGGTCTGAAGTGCGAATCGAGGCGCAATTGGAAATGTTGCCGCCCGAGTCGACCACAACGACGGCAAAGGTCTTCCCGTCACTGTACTCCGCAGCGTCGACGAAGCTTGCGCTAATGTCGTGTCGCTTGATCTGTTTGAGGATGGCGGCTGCTCTAGCCTTGCGGCTGCCATCGTTGTGGACGGGATGGACGTTTCGGGGCACAGGGGCCACTTCGAACTTGTCTCGAATGCACCTAGGGATCGGGGTACTGACCATCGAGAATTCCGCAGGGTGGTAACCCAGCTCTTCGAGGATGCGTTTACCTGCCGCTGTGGTGGCCAGGCGACTGAGTTGCGTGCGTTCTTGGGCTTCGGCAATCTCGTCGGCGGTGTTATGTACCCCCAGCTTCAAGAGATCGTCGGTATGGGTCCTGATGGGTAGCCCGAGAGCCCTCTTGACTATATTGCGGATAAAAACGTTGAGCTTGTCGCGCTCCGCTCTGAGCCAGTTGTGCACAGAAATCACGTATGTGAGGTGGCAGAGTACGAAGGCATTGATCAGCCTGAGAAGATTGCTTTCCTTCATGCCTCGATGCCGGTTTGCGATTCTGCGAACGAGGCGGAAAGCGTTGTCCGTCTTTGCGATAATCTTGCGGAGAGCAGTTCTGTTTCCGCCGTTGAATTCGACAAACATGCCCAGGACCCGAATAACGTCGACCCTGGGTGTCACCCCCGCGTCACAAGTGCGAAGTCTGATGCTGCTTTCAGAGACTGGCTTTCAATCTTTGGGTCTGCCTCCCTTCTCTTTTCTGTAAAGTTGCAGCTCCGACTTGGCCGGGAAGCATCGAAGTCCAGTGGGGCGGAGATACTCCTGGATCACGTCAATCGCCTCCTGCATGGCTTCTTCGACTCTGCCCTCGCAGCCGCGGGAGCACCATATGGTGATGTCATCGGCGTAAATGGTGTGCTTGACGTCATCGACGCGCGCCAACCTCTCGGAAAGACCAATCATACAGATGTTAAACAACGTTGGGGAGATGACGGCGCCCTAAGGAGTGCCCCGCCCTCCGAGGGGCACATCTTCGGAGCGGAAGTCTCCAATGGGAAGCTTGGCCTTCCTGTCAGTTGTCCTGTTCCTGTCCAGTCCTGTCCTGTTCCTGTCCGCTTGACATATTTGCGTGGTGTTTAGTTTTCAGAAATAGCAGAAACGGTACAGGACCTTGAACCTAAACTTATTAGTTTGCCCGTAACTCGCTTTTGCGTAGCCCCGCTCTAGAAAAGCAAATCCTGGCCGTCCGGCGTGCCCGCGACCGGGCCGGTGGGCTAGACCTGTCGGTCCAGACGTGGGTCTAGCCGGGTGCGCGACGAGTTCGCATCCTCGCCTTCTCACTTCACCTGTCCCACTCCCGCCCTCCCCCCAATATATATATATATATATATATATATATATATATATATATATATATATATATATATAGAGAGAGAGAGAGAGAGTGGCAGAACGTTCATTCACCAATTTCGCGTTTACGAGGGTTCGACCAATACCACCTGGAAGAAGATAACGTCGAAGCACTACCTGATGTCTGCGACCCTACGTCATCTAATCGAGCCGATCCAATTAACGCACCGCGCCTTGGCCGTCAGGCTTGTGAAACGTCCAATAATGCACGCAGTAGCTTTCGTGCGTAAGATAAGCCAATTCGCTTGTTGGATCAAATTGTCTACAATTTCTCGTGCTCTCCAAAATCGCATCACTGCCCATCTGCCCATATGATTTGAAAAAGGTCCGCATTTTATTATTGGCGTTACATTACCATCGACATGCCTAATAAGTCTTGTTTTGCTAAGAATCGGGAAAAACACGACGGAAAATGCTAGGTGCCTGCGTTCAGCTTTGCTTAGTATAATCGTCTGTACTGTAAGTGGGTACGCTGTATATACAACGAGATCTCATTCCTTCTCAGCACTACAGGGCGAGTATTGTCAAATCCTTTTTAATTAGGCTTCACCCAAACGGTCTTAAACATTCTTCCTAGACTATCTAATCGCTACGAAACAATGACTTCTGGCGAAAGTATTATCGCGTATCGAGCAGACATATGTTACTTCCATTCAGGTAACAGCCTTTTCACACGAACACACGTTATTAGAGTGAGAATGAAGGTTACTTGATGTAGGAGCATATTTGGACCAAATACAAAACATAAATGTCTCGCAAGGCATCAGCCGTGTTCGAGACATCGGCATTTTCATCATCACTACATGCGTCTTGGGCTCTCTTTTTTCAACAGTGAGAGCACACGTTGTTCCAGAAATATCTTGATTTACCTCTGTTGCTGGCTTCAGCACGTTCAATGTGGATGAATTTATTCACCAATTGCAAATGTAATCAAAGCGCCTAAATGCATGCTTCTACATATCTAGGCTTTATATGTCTCGCTTTTCTGTGTGCGCGGTCTTTCAAATTTATTGTCGTTTATAGTAGTTTACAAAACCAGTGAAGAATTTTGAGCCGTTTTGCCGGTACGAATATGCGCAGGCCAACTTTCATGACCTTCGTAAACCAATTAGACCAACATTAGTTGTCACATCTACGAACGACCAGTGCTAGTTTGGAAGGTAGTGGTACAAGCCGAGGGAAAAGTTCCCTCTCCGCTTTGTGTTATCGGAACGGATAATGCATTTGTGAGCTACCAGAGTTAAAGCAAAACTTAAGCAGGGGTGAAACTTGTGATAATAATAATAATAATAATAATAATAATAATAATAATAATAATAATAATAATAATAATAATAATAATAATAATAATAATAATAGTAATAATAACAGTAATAATAATAATAATAATAATAACATGGGTAATCATGTTCTCGTGCTTCTACTTCATCTTCGCAACCATTACCTCGTCAGAAGTTGCCGTCCGCAAGTCCCTCTTAGGTATGAGCGATTCGAACATATTTCTGTGTATGCATGAGAGTATGTGTTCGTATTTTGCGGGTATCCCCCAAGCAATCCCTAAAGAAGGAAGGCTGAATCGTGGCCCCTTTAGAAGGACTACGTCTCGAGCACAGCGGCATGCAATTCCAGAGAGCCCTGTGCTTCCGTGGATGCGATTACATTGCAGGATATCACAGCTGAGAAGCCGAACATAACCACTTGTCTGCTCTGGCCACCATGTAACAAAGCAGCCTTGTCGAGATCACGTCGTAGCTTTTGAACGGTATAGCTATGAAAAAAAAAAAAAAAAGCAGAATGACAGTGAGAAATGGAGTGCCATGGCTCATTCAATTTCACCTATTACCATCGCCCACAAATACCACGCTCAAGGAATCAACATAGCAACATATTTCGATCGCAAAAAACTGTATTTTAAATACATGTGACAATACTAATTTCGCACAAATACACTGAAAAATATGTAAAAAGTTACGAAAAAGAAGTGCACCCGCTCCCGGCAAGCGGCGCCACAGTTTCGCTCCACTATCGTCGCGGGATAGCGACACGGCGACTAGCTCGCAGCGGTTGCCGAGGACGTCCTCGCCAAACCCTGCGCAAGATCGCCATCCGGTGAACGCAGTGCAGCCGGCAGTGAGCTGCCATACGTCTGGTGTGGCCACCGTGCCAGCGATTCGAGAGCACTTTGAAGTCGCTGGTCACGTGGTCAGGAGAGAACGCATGGTCAGCGACTCAGCTTGGATAAGAGCAGCTGAGGAGGCTGTAAGGCCGCCTGCAGAGCTTGGGGCTGTTGTGCCGCTGCAGCTGCGACGAGGTGCAGCCGAGCAGACGGCAGCCACTCGTGGGGCGATGCAGGAGACGACGGGCGACTCCTGTCGTGATTGTCGGAATGTCGTCTACTCCGTTCGGGCTGAACCTGATGGAAGAAGGAAAACGATGCCAATTGTTTGTGACTCATCCACGAGGAGAGTCAATGTCCTCTTACCAAACGAAAAATTAAAAAAATTGTTACAGCAAGTGAACGTATACTCTATCCAGGAAAAGAACATTTTGATGGTTTGAGCTCGTGTGAAGCTGCTAATGATGTGTTCTGCGCAATTAACCGAATATACTTCGAAGTAGCTATGATAATTTCAATCTCTTCAGAACATTTCTCTTTTACACATCTAGGAAAGAATGTTTGTCTATATGAAGGTCTGCCAAAGGAATAAATATGTGCTGAAGAATCTTTAGAGAGCGTGCCTGTAGAAGAAGAGACAGGGCTTGTAATGCACAACAGCAGCGCACGAAAACATGGATTAGGTCGTATACTATTCGAATTACTTCAACCACTCCCTCACCTAACCGTAAACGGTGAAATAAAACAGTATGTCTAATGCTTTCTGCGATATGTATAGCGTATTTGCAATGGAAGAGAAATAGGCGCTGTAGAGCTTTTCGGACATGGAAACTGAGTTGTCGGAAGCACGCAAGGTGGAGGAAGGCTCATGAAACAGAAAATTGTCATCGAGTTGAAATTTCGAATTTTTTCAGAATTAAAATAAATGGATAGCTAAATAAAATTTCGCTTTCTGAAATCTAGTTTTCACTGTTCCTTTTAAGTTCACCTGTAGTATGACGCTTTAAAGGGGACCCTTTAGCATTTTTCTGAAACAAAACGTCTCAGCTTATGAAAAATTCGTCCTGGTCCGGAAAGATCGACCTCGTGAGCAACGCCTTTCATTGGCGGTCTTTCTACCGTCTGATTTAAAGAGTAAGTTAGCAGTTCGAAGCAGGAGGGTGAATTATTCGAGATCTATAAGCGTGTTGACAGAGAACATCGGAAATCAGTTCTACTGAAGCACGCAAGGTGGAGGAAGGTTCAGGAAAAGGAACGTTGTCATCCACCCGATACCACGTGTTTCGATTTGTCGATTGATTAGTCTTCAGGCTGCGTGTACTTAAGCTGGACCCCTCGTTATCTCAGATGGTGGAAAGACCACACCGGAAAGGCGTTGGTACTGGTTTTGATCCGCGAACCTGGATGAATTTTTCTTAATTGCGAAGCTTTCTTTTATAGGCAGCTCATCTGGACACGTAACAGCTCGCGCCCCAAACGGCCGCTGGGCGAAGCTTGCGCGTTTTCTTTAGAACGAGCGGGTTTTTCATGAATACCTGAAGGTACATGGCGAATATTGCAAAAGGCAGGTGACAGAGACGTTCTATAAAACAAGCCACACGAGAGAAATGCAGCGATTAGGCTGTGTGAAGCTGGAATTTCGTTCCCACAGGCGTTAAAGATCCAGCTTTGGAAGCCTATCGAAATAACGAAACACTTGGCTCGACTTTTGAGGCAAAAAGAGTCACTAATAAAACTAGGGCACCTGTCGATATAGTGGGTAAATCATCATCATTATCACCACCATAACCATCAGCAGCAGCAGCATCATCAGCCTTTTTATGTGCACTGCAGGGCGATGCCTCTCCCTGCGATCTCCAATTACCCCTGTCCTGCGCCAAGCGATTCCAATTAGCACCCGCGAATTTCCTAATTTCATCGCTACACCTAGTCTTCTGTCGTCCTCGACTGCGTTCCCCTACTCTTGCTAGCCATTCTGTAACTCTAATGGTACAAGGGTTATCTGACCGGTGCCTTACATGACCCGCCCAGCTTCATTTTTTTTCTCTTCATTTCAATTAGACTATTATCTACACCCGTGTGCTCTCTGAACCAAACCGCTCTCTTTTTGTCTCTTAACGTTATGCCTAGCAATCTTCGCTCCATCGCTCTTTGTGCGGTCCTCAACTTGTCCTCAAGTTTCTTTGTCAGCTTCCGAATCTCTGTCCCATAGGTCAGCACAGGTAAAATGCGCTGTTTGTACACCTTCCTTGTCAATGTAGTGTAAGTTCTATGTAGTCCGAAAAGATCTTTTGATTCATGCCTGGCTCAACTGTCCGCACTCAGCATAGCGCTCTTCTCGAAAGCGATTTTGGAAACACAGTCGTACAATATCCCATGGCAACTTCTTAATCCAAAGCTTATCATTGTTTCACCGTCGGAAGCAGAGGCCCAGCGGTTTAATCGCACGCTCCTATCGCTGTATGTGAATCGGGTAGCGTTTCACTTCCCCGGTATTTGTTTTTTTCAGCCAGACACGACTTATTTCTACAGTCTCCCACCAGAGCACGGAAACAAAAACTCAGACCTTAGTTTCGATTATCTTTTACTCTGTTGCTGTTGAAATATTGCTTAATATATTGCTTTGGAAATGTCGTAGCAATCTGTTGCATATTTAATAATTATTCGCGTTCATAGTAAGAGTATATTCCTTCGACAACATACCTAGGTACATACATGCGTATTTGTGCTACGTATGTAAAAAATAAAGATAAAGAAAAGCTACTTTGCCATTTCATGCGCGTAATGCACCTAAAACGCAGAATTTGGCCCCGCCACTGAGAGCAAGCAACATACGTTGCTCGAACGCAGCTTATACAGGCCTCTATAATTGCTTCAGAGAAGTGAAATAGCAAACGGGGGCGCAATAAAGTAAATCTATTCCAATGTGTTTTTATTCCAATCTCCTGACGTCATATTTACGTAACCGTCGACGCAAGCATAGTTCGGTGACCCGTGGCGTTGTGTACAGAGGTCAACGGAAAGCTCTCGTAGTTATAGGAGGTCACATTGGTTTGCTTCTGGAGCGAATAGCATAGCCTACCATGACACATTTTTCTTGTCTAATTAGCGGGCTAGAGCAGAGGAGTACATAGAAGGGGAGAGTGTTTCAGCGGGGCCCAACTACCGCCGTGAAAGTATAGAACCGGACGCGGTGGCAGAGCCGGCGTCGGCGATTGGTCCGCTTCGTTTTGCTTTGCTTTGGCTTTGTGGTAGAAGAACGTGGGGACATGCTATGGAAGGGTAAAAATGCCGCTTAAACGAACCCTAGGGATAATAAAGGTGGTAGATCAATGTCGCGTACCCGTGAAAAAACTCATGTGGATCACAGGGTCGCCAACACAACGGAATTTCTTCGTAATTAACACGCGTAAAGGCAAACTAATGAGTGCACTAGAAAACTCGTAATGCCAAGTTTGGACTGCAGACTTTATTTCATTCGGCCTTCACACATACAGGAGGAAATGAGTTTTATCGGTAACCCCCCTTCCGCATAATTTTAGTCACGCGCGTGGGTGCCGAAATGGCTCGAAAGCATCGTCTGCCACTCAAGACATGTTATTATACACATGTAAATCCATTCTCCACTGCAGGTCCGAGCATCCAATGCCGGAACGATCGGCGGGCAGCTACATCTATTCATTTCGGAACCGGTGAGTCTCCAGCTATTCCGAAAAAATTTAATTATATTACGTCACTTTGCAGTGGCGAATTTGTGTGGTTTTGTGACATTTCGGGACCAGCAGACGAAGTGGGCAAAGTCCAAACACATTTGACTAATAGCGGACGGCTGATGGTGAAAAAGGCGCAGAATGGGAAATGGGTATTTTTCTTTTGTTCGGTCTAATCAATCATAATACGTCATATGGGTTGAAGAGTCTTCCTGACATATCACGTGACAGAGAAACGAAGTAGGGGAGGCGCGAAAAAATTTTGAGCAATTGTGGAGGCCTGATTGCAGAAATGGAATAGTATGATTTGGAATATTTTCGCGATATTGCGCCCCCTGATCTTTGGGTAGGCCAGGACCAACTGAAGCGAAGACAAGCAAAATGTAAGAACTAACAAATTTGTGCTAGGCATTCCTTTCACAAAAAGGTTCATCCGACTTCACTGCCTGTTAGACGAACGATACATTATTTTACCTTAACGACTTACTAATTTGCCATTTCATTTAAAGAACAACTGCATCAGAACTTCGGACTGTAAAAATAGCCTAGTTTAAAAAAGCGTGCTTAAGACCATTGTTCGTTCAAAATAGTATATCTGAAATACAATTAGGCCTGTTTGTATCAAGAAAACGAAGCCTTTTCCACACCGAAACCGACAAGAACGCCTCTCACTCGCTGAAATGGCGCAGACCTCAGATCACTGAGAACGCACTCGCTTGACTCTTTGGCAAAATCTCAGAGTTTAGGCATCACTCGGGCACAATTGAAATATCGCAGGCCGTGGTTTGAAATAGGCGGCTACTTGTGGGATCTAATAAAAAAAAAAAGAAACGTGGAATTTACCAGCCAATCTTTGCCAACACTGCTATGATAGCCTGGTGCTACCCATTTAGAATCAAAGTAACCAAGTTGAAACTTCTTTGCGGCCGGGCTTTAAACGGGACATACAGTGTCATTTCGTTTTGAAGTTTCGAAGCGCCCTCGACGCTTTGGGGGGCACAGAGTATGAGTCAGGGCTCACTTTCCATCGGCATCCAGATGTATACATCTGCACGAGGGACTGGTGACTCAGCTGAGTTTCTGGATTTTTCTCAAGACTAATGACGGGGCAAATCAGATGCGCAATATATGCCTCCTATAAGAGAACCTAATGACTCTGTGTCGCGTTCTCCTGCGTGGCGCGTTTTCTTCCACTTTCTACTCTCTTCTGTGCACCCACATTATACGCTGTGCATGTGGCTGTTGACATCGGGAACCCGATGTCAGCCAAGGCAGGCTGAGGCAGGCTGAGGCGCCTAGGCTGAGAAACACGTTTGCGGTTCTTTCATCGCTTCGTTCTACAGTCGGGTGGCTAACAACTTTGCCTTTCTTTCGCTCCTTTGAGGACACAGTGACAGTGACTCGTAGCCTCCACAAGGCGATACTATCTTTGTAAGACCATCCTTGACCACCACATGGTCTAGCGACTGGTCTCACGGAAGACTACAGATTTCGAGGCAAAAGGGGCAACAGCGACTTTGGGCTCTCGCGTATTATATCCACGGCGGACCGACAACGCGCTGCAACACATTCTCCATCGCTTCATACTTAGGTTGGCGTGCTTGTTTTTTTCTTTTCCAGATATTTAGATAACAGTTGTATGCTTAGGATATTTCTAAAATTTAAATATTTTATGGGGGTTTACGTGCCAGAACAACGACCTGATTATGAGGCACGCCCTAGTGGAGCACTCCGGAAGTTTGGACCGCGAGGGTTTCTTTAATGTGCACCTAAATCTAAGTACACGGGTGTTTTCCCATTTCGCCCCCGTCGAAATTCGTCCGCCGTGGCAGGGATTCGATCCTGCTTCCTCATGGTTAGCAGCTCATCACCGTAGCCACTAAGCAATTACGGCGAGTGTGTCGTACTTCTATTTCTCATCCTGTACGTTATAGATATATCAAGCCTTTTATCTATAACACGTATTTTTGTACGAACTTTCGCGCATCTATTACTCCTGTTATATTGTGCCTTTGTCAGGGTAGGTGTATATGGGTCAGGTGTCCATAGAGAAGCCACACAAGAATTCACGAAAAGTTAGCAATGGTGCTGCCCGCTTTATGACTGAATACATGCAGGCTTTACAAATATAACGTCTATATATCGTTTAAGTTGTAGACTTGGTGCAGCTTTTTTTTCTTGTATCTTTTTTTTTCTAAGATATCAAGTTTGATGCGATTGAAAGAAAAGGCTGCTTATGCGAACGAGAAATTTGCTCTTCACATTCCGTATATTTATACATTATCTTTCTGTCTCCAAACAGCTTTGACTGTAAGGCTAAATTGCCCAGAACAGGGTACTAACGAACAAGCTACATGCCCCTCTACAAGCTCCGACATCGGTATTTGACGAAACTGCTACAATCCGTTCGCTGAACGTATATTTAACGTTCAAAGATTACGCTACATGATTACCTCAAGCAGGCCTAGGCAGTAGTTCATCGTGACACCTTGACTTACACGAGCATATATGTGACCTACAATCACGGTGTCTCTTACGAGATAAGATGGCGTAAACGGAATACTAATAAAAGAGGCCGCACATTGACTGCGGTGTTTTAGCTGGACTGGTGTTTGGCCTACCTCGCGTGCAGCCTCCAAATGCAGCTGCTCGGTCCAGCCACGCCGTACGTGTCGCCGTTGCTCTCAGCCTTGAAGGCGTTCAGCATCGTCGACGCGCACGGCAGCGTGTCACGTGGGTGGATGCGTAGCCTGCAGCCCAAGACGTCGAGGCTGTTCTCGGCAGAAGGCACGTGGTCGCACTCGAGGAACTGGCCACTCCTGGTCGCGGCTGCTTCCGCTCCACGCGTGGTCGCATCTCGCGCACTGCGTTGACAATACATGACAACAATGAACACTGTTGTTGACCTGCACGTTCGTCAAGCAAGTCTTCGAGGAACGCTGTAGCTCGTCTCACAAAATGTGTCCTGCTTTATTCTAAGTAACCAGCGCCTTCCGAATCGAAACACTAACGATATGATCACCCATCCGGGAAACAAGAAACATTGTGCTGAATACACATAGTAATGTTAGTTATGGAAATAAAACTGCCATGTATTAAGTTACGCCATAATTTATTATAACTCATCGTATAGCCATACCGAAAAGGTTTTATGGATTGCGAAAACGTTATTCTGTGAGTTCCAGCAATTGTTATTTTCCCTTGTGTTTAAAACTTGTTTTTAAGGCACGACCGAAAAGTGCTCAAGGAGCGGTACTCAAGGTTAGCGTTTTTCTATTCCACTTTATTTATTCAGGCACGCCTTCATTCCAACCAAAAGGAAAACAAACAATAAAGAAGTCAAGCACTTTTGTTGTGTTCAATTTTGGCATTCTCTTCATAAACGGGCAAAAACCTGAACTTCATACTTTGATTCCCCGCTTTTCTCTATGTGACTTGGTGTGGTGTCGGGAAAGGCGCCCTTCGGAATAAAAAAATGTCTCAATGCGTGTTTCTTAATTATTAATTTGCCCTTTTGATTCTTGCGCAATTTGTACGGTAGCAGACAGCGGCATTGTATATAAACAGGAGCTCCAATTTAGCACGTACCCAAAAATGTTGTTGCATATGTTGCTCTCGTGGCTATTATTATTATTAATAATATTATTATTATTATTATTATTATTATTATTATTATTATTATTATTATTATTATTATTATTATTATATGCAACCGTGCTAATTTCTTGGCCCATAGAATGGAACCCTTCCTGAAGCAATACTATCTGACGAAGCGATGTCTAGCTGTGAGGAGAGCTGAAATCAGCTGGGAAGTAAAACTACAACGGAACGAATGAATAAATAAAAATGATAGGCGCAATATTCACGCGTAGATGATACAAACCTCCCAATTTGCGGACGGGTTCTCATTGGCACATATCGTGTTCTCTCCTTCTCCAGGCTTTTTGTAAAAGAATAGCAATAATTGGCCTTTCGGCGGGTTTTATCTTCCTTCTGCCAGACTAGTGCCGATACAAGACATTGCCGAATTCGCACGAGTCTATTCGATGCGCTGAATCGTAACTCCTTGCTTGGTCTTGGGACGTGAGAATTAAGCGATGAAATTGGCTGTATTCACGGCATATAACGGAATACAACCGACTGAGTGTGCCCACCGGTTCATTTGAAGCGCAAACGAGTTTCAAAACTATTTGAAATGCGTTCGTAAAAATGTTTAGCACAAGATTTACGATTTCCTGACTGCAGCAAAAAGATTTCTCCCTTTTTGTGTAGGCTGTTCCTGTTAGCACGGGTACCTGAAACGGATAAATGTGCCCTGTAGATTTATAGCTTAAGTTGTTCCAGTACTTACAATTATTTCGCATTAGTCCAGCTCACAAATTAGCGGTGTTTTAGAGAGCGGTTTATAAAAGATAATCTTTATCCGCTTTATGTTTATCAGCGTTTACGTAACTTTAACGAACTGCGATATCGTTTTTTATTCTTTTTTCTGTGGGGGAAGGGGGGGCGGCAGTTAGAGTTGTAATTGATTTTCCTGAATTTAACGTTGACTACTTAATTAATGAATCCTCCTCAGAGAGTCCGGAGATTGTAACGTTTTTCATTAAAATGCAACAAAAATCAAGTTCCCGATATATTGAATGCAAAGCAACAAATACTCTCCGTTCCAATGAATTTCGATAGCATCTCTTCTAGTTAAACTTAGTCTTACGGTATGGAGGATTTGAGGAGGGACAATAGCGTATACACCCCGAATTATATAAAGCTAGGTTAACATGAAGCAGCCACGCATCGTCGTGAAGTTTGCGAGGCATATGACGTTTTGCCAGCGGCAATGCGTCGAGGATAAAATGAAATTCTGCGGTTTTACGTGCCATAATTCCGATCTGATTATTAGGCACGCCGCAGTGCAACAAACTACAGATGTACAGATTAATTCTACAGTCTATGGAATAATTTCAACCACCTGGAGATCTTTGCCGAGTGCCCAATACACGGTAGATGGGCGTTCTTGCATTTCGCCCCCATTCAAGTTCACCCACCGCGTCCGGGATTTCATTCCATTACCTCGTGCTTAGAAGCACAATGCCAAAGCCGCTAAGCAACCACGGCTGGCCCAAACGCAGAGGTTAATAAGCAATACACGTGTCAAAGGCACAACGTTCGTGGAAGTTGCATACTCTTCCTCGGAAATTGATAACGATCAACGCATAGTTGCAGATGCTGAATAACCGCACATAGTTCTTCCGGCTAATCATGCTAGAGAGTAACTTAAAGTGGCATATAATGAATTTGATTAACAATCATCAGGGCATTTAAACATTGCGCTTCACTGGAAGATAAACGCAAGTGTACAATGTGTACGGCTGCTGACGCATTTCGTTTCTTTAAATATCGTAAATGTTCTAATATTAGGCGCACTGTTATGAAAGGGAATTCGTTCCAACCATACAAGAACCGTCTGTTAGCTTAACGTGTTACAACGTGTACAATCTCGCCCATCGATCGTGTTATTGCGCAATACAAGCTGAATAATGCGCTACATAGCCAATTGCTATATAAGAGGTATTACTAATTTGTGCTACTCTGTACTCCTCAACAAGTTACACGCCGTCTTTGTTTTTTTTTTTTTGTTTGCGAGGTTAAACAATCTGTCAATTGGATTTTGACAACAGTATAGAAAGACAATAAAATTTGTCGGTCCACTGAGTATGTTCGCGGTGGTCCTGATATATGGTATAGAAAACACCGAATTGATCGTTACCTGTGTAATAGTAGGCACATGGTGAACCTCGAGGCTACCACCGTCTGGTGCCAGGCTCCTTGCATGGTTCCTGATGCTTGCATGGTCTTACACTCAGCGACGGTGTCCTTGACGCCCATGTAAACGAGCGGGTACCACTCGGTCCTCGGGAACAGCCTGCTGTAATGTCCTGTGAGGCTGCCGCAAGTGCGTTCGTCGACCTTGTACCACGGCTTGAGCACAAGGTCCCGATTGTCTGGGAGGACGTCCTGGATGGCCAAGTTGCCGAACACGTAGGACACGTCATCCTTGGCCGCATCTGGAAGTGCGGCGAGTGCAAACGATGGCGGCGTCTTGCGGGATGGCGTCTCTTCCGAGATGCTTGACAGGCAGCCTTGGAGGAGACGGTGGATTTCCATGCCGCCAGGTGCACCGATCCCCATGACAGGTAGTAGGACGATGCCGTTCCTTTCTGCGATCGTTCTAAGTGCGTCCGCCACGATGAGCTGCGTGTTCGAAAGCGCGAGAGAGGCTTTGTCGCGTGGGGCTCGCGTGCCAGCGCGCGAGGGCGTGGCCTCCGTGTCGTTCTTCTTTTTCCTCTCTTCCATTTCAGAACGTTGCTTAGCGAGCCATGGCGCTTTGCTAATAGGCTCTATTTTGGCCCACTCGGGAGCTCTAGCGGTGAGTGAAATTAGCTGTAGGGGGGGGGTGGGGACGACACTATGGCGCGTTTGCTGGCTATTCGGATTTCCGTACTGACAGACATGTAAAACTCTGAAATACATTTATGAGAGAACCGCTGTACAGATATGGGCAAAAGTTGTTGTATTTAATAGATAAAGTTCGGGAAGCACAAACTCAAATTATGGCTGTCTATATTTCTAAAAATTATTGATAAGAACGCGTGTGTCCAAAAATATACACACGCAAATTTTACACATTTATACTTCTCCAGCAAGAACAGACAACGCACTTCTATCAAGTGCATTTCTTAGAGCACATAAAGCGGGCAAACGTGATATATGAAAACAGAGTCTACGTGAAATTATTACAATGTTTACAAGTGTCTTGCGAAATTCATAATAACATATAATGGTATCGTTCAGAAAGGTTTGTCATATATCACGTTTATCTGCTCTATGCGTGTTATTAGGTGTAGTTTAGTTATTAGTAATAATGTTATTCAATACTGAATTACATAGTTGTAAACATGGCGGTTAGCTTTCTTGTATTTTGAAAACATAGAACATTATTATTTATCTATTAATTTATTTCTTCATACTGTCAACCCTCTGCTGAGGGTTCTTATAGTGAGGGTTTTAATACAGGCAGACCATATATACCGGTGTATCAAGCGGCAGTAGAATAACAAAAATACATGCTTCACAATTTTTTGAAATTGACAAACATCATTGGCTTTAGCCACAAAGCTTAGTATCGCGTCCCAAAGTTCAATCACGGTAGGGTAAAAAGGGAAGCGGGCGTAGTATGGGCGTAAAACATATTGGTGATTAACACAACTGCTTCGTTTTCCTGGAAGTTGCACATACTCATCTTTGTTGATTTGAAATGTCCATGTAGTATACTAAAACCACTTTGAGAAGATTTTTTTTGTCTTCATACTTCTAGTATTTGCAGTTCACAAGACTGCAACATCAGTGTGACGGATTCTAAACGGCGGAACTTTGAGCATATAAAGCGCGCGGCGCGACGTTGAACTTTTTCTAACCTTGTAGTCATTTCTTTCTGATGAGGGCTCCAGATGACTGAGGCATATTCAAGTAAAGGTTATAAGAACATTTTGAGAACACTGGCGGAGTAAGTAAGAAATCTATTTTCTGCAATTGATATTGCCTTTTTCTTTGAAATGCAACAAACCGCATCGAAATTACTGTTGTGGTTGCCGAGTAAAAAGAAATCTGGTAGTTTCGCGCGAGGCGAAGCATCGATATCGATAGCAAATTATTAGGCTGCTATACGGAGGGAAGATAGTAAGTACTTTTATAGGCCGTAAACTTGTAAACATTCGCGTATAAACTAAATTAACAAGGATGGTTTTATGCACGCACAGGTAAACATGAACACATCTCACTAGATGACCGCGGACACTCGCTGTCAGAATGTTGGCGTCACGAATAGCGGCATATGCAGCGAGCGAGTGCTGTCTCTCACTTCAACGCGTACTAAGCAGGGCAAGCACCGCGCACACGAAACTATCGGCCAACGGCACACCTACGACTATGAACCGACCGCCTGTCGCCTTCACGATAAGGCCGGCGCGACCGCGCTAAGCCGGCCCATACGCAGGCGCCGCCAGAGGAGAACATGCCTTCTCCTATATTCGCCTCTCTCCCGGTGCCTAGCGCACGATGGAAGATGGCGCGCTTGCTCCCCGCCTTCCACCCTTGAACGAGCTAGATCCAGCCACCATCTTTGGCTAATCCTCGCACGCTCTCACTCGCACCTATAGCATGCAGCTCGCGGCCACGCTGTTATCGCACCTTGATTTTATACGGAATATCATGGCGACGGTGACGGCGGCCCGTAGAAAACGGGAGTAACGGGGCCGTTAGTCCTCAAAAGGGCGCTTTCGTCCCTCAAAGGACTAACTGCATGAATGTGCGTGCCGTATGCAAATTTCGGAGAGTAAGTTTTTAGTCCCTGGTCGGAAAGAGAGCAACGGGAGGACGAACGACAACAGTTACTCCCCATGCACTTCGCTGTTTTCGTCCGTGTTACGGCGCGATGCGGCGAAAACGGTATTGTCTATAAATCATGAATAGTTCGAAGTTCGTGCACTGTCTGTTGAACTACATGCATAGCAGCACCTTGCCTCTTCGTGAGAAAATTGCGTGAAACTTAAAAGCTGCAATGTGAAGATCCATGTCGTTCGTGCCCACACCATAAGCGAGCGATACACATTAAACGCGGAAGTCATTGATAGACAGCTAGATTTTCTTGGTCAATAGTACCTAAGTTCATTCCGTTCCAAGGATGTTGCGAACTCAAGCGATGTATAGCTCATACGGGACACGCTAAGCGACAGAGATATTGACCTTCTCTGTCGTTTTGGGTGCGCCGTTTGAGCTCGCTACACGTATACATCGCGTAATGCATCAGTTTAGATCACCCTAGGAATACTCGGGCTGATTTCTTTCCGCGGTCGCTTATGGTTGCAAGTACACTCAGCGTTAGACTCTCACTGCATAGCATGCACAAAATGACAAATCGCTTTTATGTTGCCGCACTTGCGTTCAGATGCTAAACTTCGTCTAAATAACCATTCATGTCAACCGGGCATCGTGGTGAAGTTTTTTTTATTCTTTATTGAGTGGTTAGAGTGCCTGACTTGTGAGCGAGAAGGCGTGAGTTCGAGTCCTACTTTCGGGCACGTTATTCTCCCTTTTTTTTTAGCTCATTAATTTTTTATTAGGGTATAAATGGCTAATTTCATTAATTCCACCTTTGCGGAGCATCGGAAAGAATTACCGTTACTCCCTTGAGGAGCATCGGAAAAGGGCAACTGTTAGTCCTCGAAGGGGTAAGCGCATGGGGAGTAACAGTTCAGCCCATGTCAGTTAGCCCCCAAAATGACTAATGGTTGTGGCAAATCAATCAGTCCCCGAAAGGTCTAACCTCCCTACCCCTTTTCGTCCTTTTTTTTTCATAGAGTGTATAATTGCTTTCTCAATGAAACGATGAGAGCTCCGGAGCTAAAGCTTAGGCATGTCACACATACATACATACATTAGAGGTAGAGCGCGTTCGAAGGTGCGAAATCATCAGGGCAGTCAAGCAATGCAAGTTGTAAACTTGATTGCCTCTCGGACTATCTGCAGACTCGGCTAAGCGCCTGCAGCCTGCACCTTCGTAGGCGTATCAACCTCTTTCTAGTGACTTGTATTGTTGTATCGTTCTCGTATTGTTTACTTGTATCATTCCCCGTCCAGAAGGCAAGAAGTACCCACGCGGGCACTACGGACAAATCGTTGTGCAGGTGAGCACGCCGTCTGTTTATCATCAACATCATCACGATCATCATCCAAAACATTTATTGGTTCCTACTTACAGGGTCTTTTGTGGCAATCTGTCAGGGTATTTCTTGACATTCTTTACTGGGCTTAGCAGGGGCGAGACCCTTTGTCCAGGGCTCCAGCGGTTTCAGCTGCCCTTCGTGTTCGCTGCACGAGAGCGATTTAGTCCTATAGCAGCGGTCGCCGGCCAGCAGTGCCTGCCATTGTTCCCCACTTTGATTTATGATT
Source organism: Dermacentor andersoni (assembly GCF_023375885.2). Classification (NCBI taxonomy): domain Eukaryota; kingdom Metazoa; phylum Arthropoda; class Arachnida; order Ixodida; family Ixodidae; genus Dermacentor; species Dermacentor andersoni. The sequence goes on along the minus strand of NC_092814.1, from coordinate 319,023,752 downwards.
TTGGGGACTGTTGTTATATGTTGGCATTCCCGTGAGATCTGGTACATTTTGGGCTCCGGGTATTTAGCTGCGCATCTGGCGGGGTACACGCTTTACTGAGTAGATTTAAGTTGTGCAAGCTTCCTGTGTGGAGCTGTCTCGAATCGGTGACCACCGGCCTCGTGAGTGATTTGGGCGTGGGAGGACATCGTATCCTGGTACCCCTGCCGTAGTGTGCCAACAAATCCGTGTTTTCACTTGGAACAGGAGGTCCACTTTCGAGTGCATATCCTTCGGGTACTCGGATTGTATACCGTTGAGCCACCCTACCCGTCTCATCGTTCCCCGGCATTCTTGCATGTCCCCGCACCCACAGGATATTGTGTTGGATCGGCTGTGGCTGTGTTGTGTGGAGTGTTAAGCCGCCTCTAAGCTCGATTAGTACACGGAGTGCGCGGTGGCCTATTCTGCTGTTCAGGAAATGTCCGCACGCGTCTTGTGAATCAGTTGGAATGGTTAGTGATTTGCCGGTTCTGACGACCTCCGCCGCAGCTAGAGCGTCGGCTCCACAGCTTGAGTCACGCTTGTTCAGCTTATTGAGCCGCTTGTGCTTTCGGAAAGGCTTGCGTTGATGACCATGGCCATTCTGAATCCTTATTCGGGATTTTGTGCGGCAGCGTCCACGCACACTACCTCATAAGCTAGGACTACCACTGGCAAGTGGTACTTACAGAACATCACCTGCCGAGAGCTTATACGTTTACTCTAATGAACCTCCTTTACAGCAACAACGCAAAGAGCTGCTTTTTCCTCTATGCGCAGAATGCAGTCCTCACCACTTCGCATATGCTACAACATTGTCACACAGTGCAATTCAGGCTTACACTACACAAATAAAGTGAACATGATTAGACCCCTTCTACTGCGATAGGAAGAATACTGTGGTGTTTATCACATTCCTCACGTGCTCGTTAAGGTTGCTAAAAGACCCCGACGACTACCCCGTGGTGCGAATGCATACATTTATATGATTGGGCATTCGTACCTCTAAAGAAACATCACACCCCGCACGAACACATCATACAAGAGTTCCGCGCTCATCAGGACAAAGGTCAAAATTATATGGAATTTTACAATTATGCCTCTAAAACAAAAGAACACGTGGGTGGGGGTGCCGTAACGGAAAATAGGGACACCATTATTCGAGTACAACAGCATGCCTCTGTCTACACAGCCGAAGTCTACGTAATATCTTCTGTAGTTGAAAAGATCATCGCTGAGAAACACGAAAACACAGTCATATACACTAATACGTTAAGCACACTGAATACTCTACACGTGAAATCGGAATGTGAACCCCTGTTAGGCGATATTTCAAACATAGTGACTACAAACAAATACAGCTGATCAATTAGGTTTTGCTGAGTATCAAGCCATGCTGGGATCCAGGGTAATGGAGCAGCGGATAGATGCGCATCAGTGCCAGCGTAAAAAGGCATAACAAACACAACGCTTCCATCTATAGGTAGTATCACTGAGCAACCAGCAACAAGCTACATCTTACTAAACCCGTATTTGCGAGTGGAAGTCGTGCAGTCACCAGCACTGGTTCTATCACTGCTGTGTATGTGTAATCGGAACCTATGAAGTGCGTTAACAACACATGGCGACATTAAACGCTGCCTTTGAAGCGCACATTCGGCATGCAAAGCTTCGCCGTACGTTGCAGCTGTTCAGGTGAAAGGTTCCCTGCTTTATCCTCAGAGCGCCTTCCGAGTCGAAGTACTGACGATGTCCTCATCCATTCTGGAAAGTAAAACCAAAAATAGATCCTGCAGTTCTCGCTGCTGAACTGTTGTATTTTACCATGCCAATATGTTAAGAAATGACGATGTGCAGAATGCAGTGATCTTAGTTTTGCAAGTGCAACCGCCGCGTAGCAAAATATGAAAAAGCAATACACTGAATATTAAGAGATTTTCGAAAAAGATATTTCGTGTGTGTCAAAAGTACATATGTTACGTTCTGTTACAAACGTTATGTTAAGCCACGACCGAAAAGTGCTCAAGAGCGAATCTATGTTATGATTGTTTTCTTAGATTTTCTTCAGTCATGGACGAAATTATTCGAACCAATGAAAGAAAGTACAAAATATAAATAAAGGTATCCGAACATAATACATCTCCTGTTCAATGTGATAACTATATCGAATGCCACGCGCTTTCTTCGCGCTCTTGGCACTTTCTTATACCACAGTTTCCAGAACTTCGGTTTTGTGTTCAATTTTGGAATTTTTTGTCAAAGGGGAATAGCCTTAAATTCACCCTTTCATACGCCGCTGTTATGACTCGCTGCCGTGTCTGAATAGTTTGGAAACAGGTGTTGGAAAAAAAAAGGTGTTGGAAAAAAATCCTCTCAATACCCTTTTGTTTCTCTTTTTGTATTTTTCCCTTGGCAGCCGGATTCACCCGCATCTTATGCGCAGGAGCAGCATTTGCGCACGCATTAGGAATCTTTCTTTTTTCCTTGTTCTATATTATTGTAATAAGTTTTCCAAAGATCTTTTGTCACCTGCGTACACACTGGCACGAAGATGCTGGAAATTGGAGGATGCATGCTGTAAATAACACTAAATGATATCCTGGAAGCATTCGTCGGTAATTAACCATCCAACAAACAGATATGATCTTGGTAGCATGGGGCTTGTACTCAACTGCGAAGTGAATGTCTACACAAAACTACCGAGGCTCGTATGGATGAAGAGAAATTGCTGGCGCTATTTAAAGCCTAGGCGAAGAAACTGCTCTGTTTATGGAAAAATCGTCGTGGGCGCTCGTTGGACAGCCTCGTTGGCACCATGGTGCAGGCGTCGGTACTGCTCGTGCCTGTTCAAGGAGGAACATTTAAGATACTCAAGGAGGATGGTTAACATACTTCGTCGCGCACAAGCGTAACCAGCGCACTTAGCGAAGCGCTAGTTTTGTTCGCTGCCGGAGTGGTTTGACTTATCAGAGCGACCGTCTTTGTAGGCGGCGCTGCACACCTGCGATGCCACTTGAGTTTGGAACTGCAGCACATTCGCGGGCCTTGACAACGCACTAGATGCGCGTTACGCGCCATGAAAGCGCTGCTGGTCTACTGGGGGCGCACAAGCCTTCACAAAACGCTGTACATATCTTTATTGAATATGCGTTTGTGTTTGGGGCTGTATGTTCTGCTTGTTTGTATATGTGATCACTGTGTACATCGTAATTAACATTCTGCACCTGGAGAAGCATGCCAAATGATAGGCCAGACTATCATCTCCTCCCTGTGGTTAATATTTGTGCATCACCCTTTGTCTAATAATTCGTACAAATTCAAGTATATATTTGCTTAATAACTAAGCAAGCAAGGCGTCACTCACCCAGCGGAAACCTGGAGATCACATTCGATGAGATCCGTTTACATTTGCAGCAAAGACGCTCGTGTCCTCAGAATTCGGTGCACGTTAAAGAACTTCGGGCGATGAAAATAAATCTGAACTCACCCACTGCGGTGTGCTTCACAATAACAACGCCGTATAAGCATGTGAAATCCAAGAATTTTCGTTTCGAATTTTATCCACAAGAAGGTTTGGAGTATAAGGTGATGTGAACCCATGATCGCACTTGTGATGTCAACTCGCGAAAGCAAAAGAACAACGACAACCTGCAACTGATTTTGTACTCAAGATTGAGAACAGCGTGCCTGATGACTGACAGTGGCAGTCATGGCCGATGTTCCTTTTGCAGCACACACACTACCAACGTAAACAGCATATTCACAAATGAATGACCGAGTGCTTGGATGCTTTCATTGGACACTTGGACGTGCTTGCCTGACAGCTGAATGTATTTTCAATTCTTAAATTTCTGTAGCGATTTGGTTTTCTATAATCTTTGCTCCCACGTAATATATATAAAGGGAGTCATGCCCGAGCGGTTAAGGCGATGGACTAGAATTACATTGTGGTCTCACCGCAGAGGTTCGAACCCGCTTGACTGCGTGATTTTTATTTTGGAACCTGCGTTCTATCTTGAGCAGTATTGAAGGTGAGGCGAGTCTTCTCTATTTAGTTATACCTTTCACTTTAAATATTACTCATCAAAAGCCGCAGTTTAGGCGAAGCATCGCTATTGATATAAAAACAATAATCACACCAATAAAGGTTTGTAGTTTTATAGAAAATATAACTGCGGTAACCCATGAACATTACAAGCAAGCTATTTCCTTCAGTGCGCATGTGCGCACTCTTTCTGTCACACCTTCCCTCTACCCTTATCTTTTCTTTATATTTCCGAGCGTGAAATAAACCAGGCGTTCTTCGGCTGGAACGACTGTCTCGTTCACTACGGGAGGGGCCTTGCCTCCGCCCGTCAACTATCGCAACAATAACCTACTTGAATAATTTTCTAACTTACCAAACAGTCATGGTGAGACGCCCATAGGGACAAAGATAAGCCGACGATTGTGATGCTCCTAAACACACCAGCGTATTCGCAGCACACACTGCCACAACGCCGGCGTGATAAGGCGCGCCGGTAGCGGCGAGACAACGCTTCCTGTGTCCTCTGGTTTCACCCCATCTGGGAAACCTGGATTACGCTAAAGCCCCTACATCCACGCGTCACCGCCGACCAGGTTAAGTAACGCCAACCTGCCCTCCTCCTCCACGCTCCTCTCCCACTCACCCCCTCAGCTTCCGGCGTCAAGCGGAACTTACGTAGCTTCAGCTTCCTGTTCCGAGTGGAAGTGACCCTATGTTTTTTTAGCGTTGTTTACTTTCGCGTCTACGGAGAGGCTTTAATTGCACCAGCTGCGGTTGAAACTGTTAATGCGATTCCGTCCAAGAACCACCGCCTACTGTAATCGGCGATCTGGTCGTGTTCGCTGCTTCGCGTCAACCTGCGACAAGTTGTGCCACGAGAGACAACGTACAGTGGAATGTAGTGCCTGGGTGCTTGGAGACCGCTCCCGTTTTTCGTGCATTTGGAAAACAGCGACCGCAAACTACTACTTCAGCGGAATACAACAGCTTGTCCCCTTTGAATTCTTCTTGTTTTGGAGCATACATCCCCTCCAGCCAGCACGTATGGAGGGACTTTAGTGAAGGAGTTCGCGACGCCAATTTGTGCGGCAGACGCATAGAGTTTATGCTGTTGATTCTGAGGTTGAACTTGTCTCGTACGGCAGATCGAAGGTAACGAACGTCCCAAGTGCGTGCACTGCGTGAAGAACTGCAATGACGTGAAGCTATGAAATATAACAAGTTCAAATTTGCGTGGAGGGCATTCAGTGACATGGTGAAAACAAGTATGCTTTTCTTGTGCGATATGAGTGGAGGTGTGCAGTGAATTGGTGCGTGCGCGCGTGTTGTAACGCGTGCACAGGTGTACGGCGAATTGTGTTAGTGTTGTGACGCGAGCAGATGTGTACGGCGAATTATGTTCGTGTGTTGTGCCCCAGCCCATGGCTCTCCGCACTTTGTCAGAGAAAGGGGACGACACGCAAAGCGTGAGGGCGCAGCGTACGCAAACAAGCACGTAGATGCACACGAATGACGCTTGGTGGAATGGCTAGAGCGAGCTACTCAAATTAGCACCGGTTGCTAAGCACGGGCGTCTCACCATCGTCTGCAATCACAGTGGAAATTCTCGCAGCGCAACTCCAGGAAGCGTGAACGCCGGAACCGGAAATCTTAAAAGCAGACATGCCGGAACCGGAAATGCCGGAAGCGGAAATGCCGGAACCGGATTTGGTGTGAGGGGAAAAGGCGGTTGTCGCTACTTAAGAAAGCGGCGGTGGCGCGTGGATGGAGGGGCTTTAGATTACGCGACCTCCGACGCTCGAACGATTTCGGCTCGCCCTTCACTTTGGAACTCCCCGCTGTAATGCATTACCTCGATGGGATCGTCCTCTAGCTCGCTTGGGAGCACCACGCAGACGCATGACTCCTCGCTAGCAGCACGGCACACATCGCAGGGGACGCTTTCCCCCCAGACGCGCTACGGCGCAGCGATCCCGTCAGAGGCGTCCCGCATCGGACGCTGCACCTAGGAATCACGCTGTGAGCGGAAAGAGGAGCCGCGTCGCCTAAACACGAGGGTTCGAGTAACGCACGCTGGAAGTTGGAAGGGGAGAGAGGGTATTGAGACATCCTCGCACCTGTTCCCGCACGGCCCCAATGCGCTCAAACGAGACGAAGGGGAGGAGCGGGCGAGTGGCGCGCCATCTGTCGGGGCAGCGCCGCACATTGCGAAGAGGGGGTCTTCTGTGCTTGCCGTAAGATGGCTCTGAGTGTGCGCCAAGCGCCGAAGAAATGTAGTGGAAACGTACTTCGCTACTCATTTAACTGCGGCTTCTGTAATTTACATGCTCATAATTACCGATATACACCGCAGTATAACTTTCTACGGGCAACACGGCATTCACTTGAGGCGCTTTCGTCACGCTTTGAACCATCGAACTCATGGCTGAGTTGTAGCGTCTCCGTCTCACACCGGCAACCCTGGTTCGATTCCCATCTTGCAAGTTGTTTTTCTTTATGAATTTCCTTCAGTGATTTTTCGCTCACGACCAACGCCGCAGACACCGCCTTTTCTGCGACACGTGCTCCTTAACCGTGTCGCGTTAATAGGCGCGCAGGAAGACGGCGAACATCAAGACACCATCTTTCTCACCTCACATTCGCGAACTTGCCCTCGCACCCGCAGCCATGCGCTCGCAGCATATCTCGCCGCACTGTGACGGCTCTTTCTTGTCACACTTGGCGTGCATACAGAACATCCAGGCCGAGAAGAAATGTGACTGGATCGTCCATATTATAGTTCCTATCGCAACAATAAAAGAAATGACTCTCCATTCCGGCCCTGCGAAAGGGGAAATCCAGCAGAGCTGTTCAAAACCCCCACCACTGCAAGGCCTCAAGAGGGTATGGAATGCTTCATTGCTCGGTTCATCCTGCTGCGCATTATTCAGCCATAGGGTCAATACGAGTAGCGGCAGCAGGCTGCCGTAGGTCGTATTGCCGTTTCTTTCCGTTTGGCAGTCCGCATATTCGTGCTGCTCATCGGGAGTCCTAACTATCCAATGCCTACCCATAGCGATTGAGGGACAACAATGAGATAAGTTGCAAGGCCGGTTCTATTATATATGAAAGGATAGTGACGTCACACACCACGTCGAAAGCTACCCTCTCTGTGGCAGCTTGCGCAAGAGAACGCTTTAAGGGAAACGAATGCGGGGAGCGCTACGTGTTTCGCATTGTTGGTAGGAGCGCCTTATCATCAATACGTTGTTTATCATCAATGTTGTGTTGTATGTCGTATGCGGGATATTAAAGCTTGTACGCGCTTCTAGCTTCAATCGCTAAGGTTTCTTTAGAGCGCAGCTCTAAGGTGCCAGTTCCTGCGTTGAGTGTCGGCGTGCTCGGAGTAACCGCAGCAGGGGGATGAAAGATGGCGATAGCGCATAGAGCGCGAGGAGGAACGCGGATGAGGAGGTGCAGCCGAACCATAAAGCGGAAAGAGGTGGAGGAGGGTATGGTGAAATCATGAGAAGAAAATCGTAGTGCCGCACACGACCGGCTCAGCTGAGACGACCGCAACGCTATCACGCCAGAGGAGCGCGCCGTTGACTGTTCACCTATGACGTCATCGAGAAGGCATCCATTTGTAATGTGCCGCTTGAGACAGATGGTCCACGGTAGCCACACTGCCCACAGCGTTATCTTGCTAACATAATCGCTGTACGTTTATAACTGTAATACAAAATATTCACAAGCATACTACTTTCGTGCATAGAGCTGCGCTCAAATTTCGCATTAGGGAGTATTGTAATCATCGGTGAAATTCTTTTTTTCCCGTGGGGACACTGTCGCGAAAAATCCCGAAGAACTAGAGGCTAATATCTTCGGCGTAAGAAAAAAATGTATACATCAGCTGCCACTTTTTTTCGCACCCTACCCAAGATAGCGCATCTCCTTGGAGTTGCTCCAAGGAGATGGAGTAACTCCAAGGAAGCCGGGAATAAATTTGGCCTGAGAGGCGATACTCCTGTAGACTAGTGTTTTATTGAGGGAATATTCGTGTTCTGCGTGTTCTAGCTATAGTATGTACGCACTAGTTACCGTGACAAGATTAGTGTTCGCTGTTCCATACAGTGGTTATGCCAGGTTTCGTTGGTAATGCGTGCTGGAAAATTCCTTTGACCTCGATAGAAATGCGGCTACGGGAATAATTTCTGCCGGTAGATTGAAAGAGGCAGATTCTAAATATCGCAACTGGGTAAAATTGTTGTAATCTGTCTCTTTGAATCTGCGTATTTATATTCATGAGAAATAATTCAAGGAAATATGGTAGGGACAGCATAATATATCAACACAATTACAAGAAAATCTTCCACTTTCGCAGAAGTAATCGGAGATGGATTGGAAAACGTATCAATTGCTATAGCCCAACACCGATGTTAAATGCAGGAGCACAACACAAGATCAACGCAAGTTTGCGAAGCTTTCGTCACAAGTCGGTTTCGTTGAATGGGAAACCATCGGGAAAATCGAAGTGACCGAAGGACTACAGTGCATTACTAAAGTAGTAGAACGCTGTCGCTATAAGACCTGGTCTGCGAAAGTTAAAAAAAAAAAGGAAATCCTTCCCATGTGCATGCTATCGTATATAAGCATCTGAGGCATACAGACGGCGAACGTGCATCAGCGAGCTTTCTCGCCTCTCGGAGTTGCAGGGGTTTGTTTGCTGGTTTTTTAGTCATGATTTCATAGCGATGCGTTGATCATAGGACCGCGTGTCGGCTCTCAAGCAGGATTTGTTGCTGCACCACGCTGTCGGCTTTCGCTGCCGCTGCAGCCAAAACTTCAAACGTACTTCCAACGTGAGGTCTATATACGCCACCTAAGAAGCGAAATCACGGATTACTGGCCAAAAACACCGCGCAACGAAGTAGTTTTTTTTATTTGAGAGAGGAAAGCTAATGCTATTTCATAATCACTGATAATAACGCACCAAATAATAAAAAAAAAAGCTTTCAATACGACGCATGTGGCGCTGGTGACGGTTCTTTGATGGACGATGGATGGATGTGGATGGATGTCATGACCGTCCCCTTTAGAAAGGAGTGGTGGGTTACGCGGCCAAGCTCGTGCTATTATACTGCCTAATGTCCTACCCCAGTTTAAAAAAAAAAAAAAACTCTGTGAACGGGATCACCAGGTGACGAGAGTTCGCTGGTCATTGTTCTGCGCTTTTTGGAGACGAGAGAAAATGAAAGCTCTCCTTCATCAGCTTCCAACTCCATTTCACGCGTCGAGGCGGCTCAGACTCCGCGTGCTGAGAGCGAATAGCGACACGTCAGCGCAGTATGACGTTGCCACATCCGTTGACGTTTATGGCCGCAGCCAAGGGTGTTTTTTTCTTACATGCTGTCGTGTAAGTTCTGTCGCAAAACTCAAGTTGGACTACCGCCGCTTTAGTAGGAGACGGTGAAACATTGGCTTATAATGAAGAAAACAAATGGCTTTCCTCACAGTCCCTATAGGAGTTTAATATGATTATTTTCCAATGCAGATAGAGGTCAACGTGCATATCTCCATTACTGGTTTCACGATGAAGTCTGACTCTCGTGAAAAATTTTATTGGGGTTCTTGCATCATCACTCAGCAGAAGATAATGCTTTAGTCGAGAATAGCCAGCTTTCATTTCATAAATAACCTCGCATTAAATGAAGAGCCAATGCACTTGATCTGTATGTGGACATCACCCTACAGGGCCCTAAATGTTTTAACGTTTTAATGTTTAACTTGTTTAGCGCTAAGCTGGAGGCATGTAGTACCAAAATGTCATAGTTTTTTCCTCATTCTTGGCAATAATTTTACATCTTTGCGGTCCTACAAACTACACAGCAGTAAAAGCGGACGGCAAGGTTTTTCTACGTAGGCGCTACATACTAATTCCAATGAAAGCAGGCAGAAGCACCTCATTCTGAAAATCAGAGGAGTTACGTTCGCATCAGTAGAAATTTTGCTGACTTAAACTACGATGGTAAATAAATGCGAAGGTAGAATGTAACGGGTTTATTGCACAAAACACGTTTGCTGGGAGTGATGTAGAAATAAAAACGCATTTGACGCTTCAGTTTTAATAATGGCGAGGTCCAAGCTGCAGAATGGCAGAATGCACGAGCTGGGGGACAGAAAATGACCACAAGGTGTTAATGCCGGGCATAAAAAAAATCGTGCTGTGCCCCCCTTTCACTACGCCACAAATTCTCTTTGTTTTGGACACATGAAGAAATTTGCTTGAGGTAGAAAAATATTCCATGCCAAAATATCCCACACGGCTTATATGACCCAATGCTCAAAGCTAGCCACGCGTTTATTTGCCGTCAATTTTCTGCTACCTGGGTTGATCCCAAGTTGTCTTATGGAAGAGATACTTGAAGTTCTTAAGTTTGGGAAAAAATCTGGAATACTAAAAATTTTCGCCTGTTGCAAAAAAGTCCTATAGCTGATTCCAATGCGCGAGAAAGGCAGCACGCTTCGTTGATAAAAACAGTCAGTTCATACTACGAAAAGTGCAGTGACGTATTTGGTGATAAATAATTTATGCTGAACCCGTCGTTAAACTACTGTGAGGGAGTTGGTTTAGTTCCCTTCGATGCAGTGAACTTGTGAACTTACAGGACAAATAAAATGACAAGTTCCCTTGACGTGACAAACATTCCAATTGCTTTATCACCACTCCCACCAATCCGATGACACATATTGAAGTGTATACGACTGCAATGGCGCACTTCGTTTCATGGAATGCGTATATAACAATTTGAACAGATGATTTGAACAGAACAATTTGATTAGATGAGCCAGACTCCGCTGTGACAGAGGCTACGTTAACTGCGCGGTATCGCCTGCCAAATTTTCACGACATCTGTAGCCGCTACCGCCAAGAAAGGTTAATCTTCCCTCAGCTAATAAACAAATGCTCGCGCAGGAGCGAGGTGGTGTGGCGACAGCTGCACTCACACCTTGCCCTCTCCTTCCACCTCATCGACACCACTCTCTACCACACATCTAGCTGTAAATTTTGCTGCACAACCAAAGCCAATTTTAATCACATCATGTGGGGGTACTCTAAGCACCCCCCCCCCCACCCTTGTTCCTCCGTAAATTAATAGGCAGCGAAGAGCAGGGGGAGGCTGCCTTGCGATGCTCCAGGCGCGTTATCATGGGCCCATTGAGAAGGTTGCGAGGTACTATCATGCGTAGCAGCCTCCCCTTTCTATCTCTCTGGCCCTTTCCTTCAACAATGAAAAAAAAAAGTTTTCTGCCCTCCCCCTCTGCCACCACCGCCACGACGACGTCAATGCAGTATAAGCCGCACTTACGCGAGAGCAATTAGCGCAAGTGCAAGATATTTGTAGGTGGATTAAGGGCTCTCCTTATCGAAATGACGAGCATACCCAAAAGTGTGTGCCTGAAACTGGCGAGTTTTTGAGTTCCTTTGCATGTCATGAATTACAACTGAAAGAAATCACGGATGCATGCTCCGAGCTACGCACACGGTTAATTACGTAATGTGAAGAAATGGTGTCGAGCTCCGCTGCTGGCACAGTTTAACACAAGTTAAAAAAAATGTGCAGAACGTACGCACTGTGGGAATCGACGTAAGCGAAGGTTTCTGTGCTCGATGCTTCAATTGACGGTAATTAGCGGTAATTTTTACGCTTAAGCGTAATTTCTTCGACGTTCAGTCTAACACGAGATGGGTGACTTGTTGTTAAACGTTACCTTGCGGGCACCAGTGCTGTTTGTCTGCGTACTGCACAGAACATGCACGGAGAGGTGTTTGCTTGAGGCGTTGTTGTGCTCCACTGTTCGTAACCTCCGAGAAGGTTAGCATTGTCATTGCCTCACACTGAAAATAGCATCGTGGGAGAAATTTTAAATTGTATTTGAATTATGGGCTTTACTTGCCACAACCATAATCGGATTTTGAGGCACGACTCAGTGGCGAACACTGAAGTAATTCTGACCCCCTAGAGTCTTTAATGTGGCCTCAAATTTAAGTGCGCGGCCGTATTTGTGTATCACCCCCGTGGAAATGCGGCTGCCACGGTCGGGATGGAACCCGCGATCTTGCACAATGCCATAGGCGCACAGCTGCAGAGGCGGGCACAGAAGCGTTGATTTCACGTGCGACCGTTTCCGTAGTTTCGCCTTACGCCACAATACTTTATTACGGCTTTGCGTTAGTATGCCGTGTATCATTTGTCCGCTTGACATGTTTGCGTGGTGTTTAGTTTTCAGAAATAGGAGAAACGGTACCGGACCTTGAACCTAAACTTATTAGTTTGCCCGTAACTGCTGTCGTGTGTAGTAGCGCTTCCTCGCCTTCTCACTTCGCCTGTCCCACTCCCGCCCTCCCCCCAATTATATATACATATATATATATATATATATATATATATATATATATATATATATATATATATATATATATATACATGGGTACCGCGAGCGAAGAGCGGCAGGGCGTTCATTCACCAATTTCGCGATTACCTGGGTTCTACCAATACCACCTGGAAGAAGAAAACGTCGAAGCACTACCTGATGTCTGCGACCCTACGTCATCGAATGGAGCCGATCCAATTAACGCACCTCGACTTGGCCGTCTGGCTTGTGAAACGTCCAATAGTGCACGCAGTAGCTTTCGTGCGTAAGATGAGCCAATTCGCTTGTTGGATCAAATTGTCTACAATTTCTCGTGCTCTCCAAAATCGCGTCACTGCCCGTCTGCCCATATGATTTGAAAAAGGTCCGCATCTTATTATTGGCGTTACATTACCATCGACATGCCTAAGAAGTGTTGTTTTAACGAGAATTGGGGAAAACACGACGGAAAATGCTAGGTGCGTGCGTTCAGCTTTGCTTAGGATAATCGTCTGTAATGTAAGTGGATACGCTGTATATACAAGATCGCATTCCTTCTCAGCACTACAGGGCGAGTATTGTCAAATCCTTTTTAATTAGGCTTCACCCAAACGGTCTTAAAAATTGTTCGTAGACTATTTAATCGCTACGAAACAATGACTTCTAGCGAAAGTATTATCCCGTATCGGAGCAGACATATGTTACTTCCATTCAGGTAACATCCTTTACACGCGAACACACGGTACCAGAGTGAGAATGAAGGTTACTTAATGTCTGAGCATATTTGGACCAAATACAGAACATAAATGTCTCGCAAAGGCATCAGCAGTGTTCGAGACATCGGCATTTTCATCATCACTACATACGTCTTGAGCTCTCTTTTTTCAACAGTGAGAGCACACGTTGTTCCAGAAATATCTTGATTTACCTCTGTTGCTGGCTTCAGCAGGTTAAATGTGGATGAATTTATTCACCAATTGCAAAGGTAATCAAAGCGCCTAAATACAAGCTTCTACATATCTAGGCTTTATATGCCTCGCTTTTCTGTGTGCGCGGTCTTTCAAATTTATTGTCGTTTATAGTACTTTACAAAACAAGTGAATAATTTTGACCCGTTTTGTCGGTACAAATATGCGCAAGCCAACTTTGATGGCCTTCGTAAACCAATTAGACCAACATTAGTTGTCACATGTACGAACGACCAGTGCTAGTTTGGAAGATATTGGTAGAAGCCGAGGGAAAAGTTTCCTTTGCGCTTTGTGTTCTTATCGGAACGGATAATGCGTTTGTGAGCTACCAGAGTTAAAGGAAAACTTAAGCATGGGCGAAACTTGTGATAATAATAAGATTAATAATACTAATAATAATAATAATAATAATAACAACATGGGTAATCATGTTCTCGTGCTTCTACTTCATCTTCGCAACCATTACCTCGTCAGAAGTTGCCGTCCGCAAGTCCCTCTTAGGTTTGAGCGATTCGAACATATTTCTCTGTATGCATGAGAGTATGTGTTCGTATCTTGCGGGTATCCCCCAAGCAATCCTTAAAAAGGGAAGGCTGAATCCTGGCCCTTTTAGAAGGAGTACGTTTCGAGCACAGCGGCATGCAATTCCAGAGAGCCCTGTGCTTCCGTGGATGCGATCACATTGCAGGATGTGACAGCTGAGCACAAGAACATAACCACTTGTCTGCTCTGGCCACCATGTAACAAAGCAGCCTTGTCGAGATCACGTCGTAGCTTTTGAACGGTATAGCTATAAAAAAAAAATCAGAACGACAGTGAGAAATAGAGTGCCATGGTTCATTCAATTTCGCCTATTACCATCGCCCACAAATACCACGCTCAAGGAATCAACATAGCAACATATTTCGATCGCAAAAAACTGTATTTTAAATACATGTGACAACACTAATTTCGCACAAATACACTGAAAGAAATGTAAAAAGTTAAGAAAAAGAAGTGCACCCACTACCGGCAAGCGGCGCCACAGTTTCGTTGCACTATCGTCGCGGGATAGCGACACGGCGACTAGCTCGCAGCGGTTAATGGGGGCGACATCGCCAAACCCTGCGCAACGTGGCCATCCGGTGAACGCAGTGCAGCCGGCAGCGCGCTGCCATACGTCGGGTGTGGCCATCGCGCCAGCGATCCGAGTGCACTTTGAAGTCGCTGGTCACGTGGTCAGGAGAGAACGCACGGTCAGCGACTCAGCTTGGATAAGCGCAGCTGAGGAGGCTCTAAGGCCGCCTGCAGAGCTTGTGGTTGTTGTGTCGCTGCAGCTGCGACGAGGTGCAGCCGAGCAGACGGCAGCCACACGTGGGCGATGGACCCTGCTGTCGGGATTATCGTGCTGCCGTCTGCTCCGTTCGGGCCGAACCTGATGGAAGAAGAAAAACGATGCCAATTGTTTGTGACTCAGCCACGAGGAGAGTCAATGTCCTCTTAGCAAACGAAAAATTTTAAAATTTGTTACAGCAAGTGAACGTATACTCTATCCAGCAAAAGAACATTTTGATGGTTTGAGCTCGTGTGAAGCTGCTAATGATGTGTTCTGCGCAATTAACCGAATAGACTTCAAAGTAGCTACGATACTTTCAATCTCTTCAGAACATTTCTGTTTTACACATCTAGGAAAGAAGGTTTGTCTATATGAAGGAGGTCTGCCAAAGGAATCGTTATCTGCTGAAGAATCTTTAGAGAGCGTACCTGTAGAAGAAGAGACAGGGCTTGTAATACACAACAGCAGCGTACGAAAACATAGACGAGGTCGTATACTATTCGAATTACTTCAACCACTCCCTCACCTAACCCTTAACGGTGAAATAAAACACTATGTCTAATGCTTTCTGCGATATGTATAGCGTATTAGCAATGGAAGAGAAATAGGCGTTGTAGAGCTTTTCGGACATGGAAACTCAGTTGTCGGAAGCACGCAAGGTGGAGGAAGGCTCATGAAAGAGAAAATTGTCATCGACCTGAAATTCCGAATTTTTTCAGAATTAAAAAAAAATTGGTAGCTAAATAAAATTTCGCTTTCTGATAGCTAGTTTTCACTGTTCATTTTAACTTTAACTGTACTAGGACGCTTTAAGGAGACCCTTTAGCATTTTTCTGAAACAAAACTTCTCAGCTTATGAAAAGTTCGTCCTGGTCCGGAGAGATCGACCTCGTGACTAACGCCTTTCATTGGCGGTCTTTCTACCGTCTGAGTTAAAGAGTAAGTTTACAGATGGAAGCAGGAAGGTGAATTAATCGACATGTATAAGCGCGCTGATAGAAAACATCGGAAATCAGTTCTACAGAAGCGCGCAAGGTGGAGGAAGGTTCAGGAAAAGGAAAATTGTCATCCACCCGAATCCACGTGTTTCGGTTTGTCGCTTGATTAGTCTTCAGGCTGCGTGTACTTAAGCTGGCCCCCTCGTTATCTCAGATGGTTGAAAGACCACACCGGAAAGGCGTTGGTACTGGTTTTGATCCGCGAACCTGGATGAATTTTTCTTAATTGCGTAGCTTTCTTATATAGGCAGCTCATCTGGACACGTAACAGCTAGCGCCCCAAACGGCCGCTGGGCGAAGCTCACGCGTTTTCTTTAGAACGAGCGGGTTTTTCATGAATACCTGAAGGCACAGGGCGAATATTGCAAGAGGCAGGTGACAGAGACGTTCTATAAAACAAGCCAAACGAGAGAAATGCAGCGATTAGGCTGTCTGAAGCAGGAATTTCGTTCTCACAGGCGTTAAAGATCCAGCTTTGGAAGCCTATGGAAATGACGAAACACTTGGCTCGATTTCTTAGGCAAAAACAGTCACTAATAAAACTAAGGCACCTGTCGATATAGAGGGTAAATCATCATCATCATCATCATCACCACCATAATAATCATCAGCAGCAGCATCATCAGCCTTTTTATGTCCACTGCAGGACGAATGCCTCTCCCTGCGATCTCCAACTACCCCTGTCCTGCGCCAAGCGATTCCAATTAGCGCCCGCGAATTTCCTAATTTCATCGCTCGACCTAGTCTTCTGTCGTCCTCGACTGCGTTGGTCTTTTCTTAGTACCTGTTCTGAAACCCTAATGGTACAACGGTTATCTAAACTTCGCATTACATGACCTGCCCAGCTCCATTCCTTACTCTTGATGTCAATTAGAATATCGTAAATACCCGTTTGCTCTCCGATCCAAACGGCTCTCTTTGTCTCTTGGCATTATGCCTAGCAATCTTCGGTCCATCGCTCTTTGCGCGGTCCTCAACTTGTCCTCAAGTTTCTTTGTCAGCTTCCGAATCTCTGCCCCATAAGTCAGCACTGGTAAAATGCACGGATTGTACACCTTCCTTGTCAATGTAGTATAAGTTCTATGTAGTCCGAAAAGATCTTTTGATTGATGCCTGGCTCAACTCTCCGCACTCACCGTAGCGCTGTTCTCTAAAGCGATTTTGGAAACACAGTCCTACAATCTCCCATGGCACCTTCTTAATCCAAACCTTATCATTGTTGCACCGTCGGAAGCAGAGGCCCAGCGGTTTAATGGCACGCTCCTATCGCTGCATGTGAAGCGGGTAGCGCTTTACTTCCACGGTATTTATTTTTTTCAGCCAGACAAGACTTAGTTCTACAGTCTCCCACCAGAGCACGGAAACAAAAACTGAAACCTCAGTTGGATTATTTTTTTTACAGTGTTGCTGTTGAAATATTGTTTAATATATTGCTTTGGAAAAGTCGTAGCAATCTGTTGCATACTTAATTCTTCGCGTTCATAGTAAGAGTGTGTTCCTTCGACAACATACCTAGGTACATACATGCGTCTTTGTGCTACGTATGTAAAAACATAAAGACAAAGAAAAGCTACTTTGCCATTTCATGCGCGCAATGCACCTAAAACGCAGAATTTGGCCCCGCCACTGAGAGCAAGCAACATACGTTCCTCGAACGCCGCTTATACAGGCCTCTCTAATTGCTTCAGAGAAGTGAAATAGCAAACGGGGGCCCAATAAAGTAAATCTATTCCAATGTGTTTTTATTCCAATCTCCTGACGTCATATTTACGTAACCGTCGACGCAAGCATAGTTCGGTGACCCGTGGCGTTGTTTACAGAGGTCAATGGAAAGCTCTCGTAGTTATAGGACGTCACATTGGTTTGCTTCTGGAGCGAATAGCATAGCCTACCATGGCACATTTTTCTTGTCTAATTAGCGGACAACTGCAGAGGAGTACATAGAAGTGGAGAGTGTTTCAGTGGGGCCGAACTACCGCCGTGAAAGTATAGAACCGGACGTGGTGGCAGAGCCGGCGTCGGCGATTGGTCCGCTTCGTTTTGCTTAGCTTTCGCTTTGTGGTAGAAGAATGTAGGAACATGCTATGGGAGGGTAAAAATGCCGCTTAAACGAACCCTAAGGATAATAAAGGTGGTAGAGCAATGTCGCGTACCCGTGGAAAAAGCATGCGGATCACAGGGTCGCCAACAAGACGGAATTTCTTCGTAATTAACACGCGTAAACGCAAACTAATGAGTGCACTAGAAAACTCGTATTGCCAAGTTTGGACTGAAGTCTAATTTCATTCTGCATTCACAGATACAGGAGGAAATGAGTTTTCTCGGCAATCCCTCTTCCGTACAATTTTAGTCACGCACGGGGGTGCCGAATTGGCTCGAAAGCATCATCTGCCACTCAAGACATGTTACTATACACATGTAAATCCATTCTCCACTGCAGGTCCGAGCATCTAGTGCCGAAACAATCGGCGGGGAGCCATCATCTATTCATTTCGGAGCAGGTGAGTCGCCAGCTATTCCGAAAAAAAATTAATTTTGTTAGGTCACTTTGCAGTGGCGAATTTTTGTGGTTTTGTGACATTTCGGGACCAGCAGACGAAGTGGGCACAGTCCAAACACATTTGACTAATAGCGGACGGCTGATGGTGAAAAAGGCGCAGAATACGAAATGGGTATTTTTCTTTTGTTCGGTCTAATCAATCATAATACGTCATATGGGTGGAAGAGTCTTCCTGACATATCACGTGACAGACAATCGAAGTGGGGGTGGCCCGAAAAAATTTCGAACAATCGTTGAGGCCTGATTGCAGAAATGGAATAGAATTATTTGGAATATTTTCGCGATATTGCGCCCCCTGATCTTTGGGTAGGTCAGGACCAACTGAAGCGAAGACAAGCAAAATGTAAGAAATAACAAATTTGTGCTAGGCATTACTTTCACAATAGGATTCATCCGACTTCACTGCCTCTTAGACGAACGATACATTATTTTACCTTAACGACTTACTAATTTGCCATTTCATTTGAAGAACAACCGCATCAAAACTTCGGACTGTAAAAATACCCTTGTTCAGACAAGCGCGGTTAAAACCATTGTTCGTTCAAAATAGTATATTTGAAATACAATTAGGCCTGTTTGTATCAAGAAAACTAAGCCTTTTCCACAGCGAAACCGACAAGAACGCCTCTCACTCGCTGAAATGGCGCAGACCTCAAATCACTGAGACCGCAATCGCTTGACTCTTTGGCAAAATCTCAGAGTTTAGGCATCACCCGGGCACAATTGAAATATCGCTGGCCGTGGTTTGGGATTGGCGGCTACTTGTGGGATCCAATACAAAAAAAAAAAAAGAAACGTGGAATTTACCAGGTAATCTTTGTCAACACTGCTATGATAGCCAGGTGCTAGCCATTTAGAATCAAAGTTACCAAGTTGAAACTTCTTTGCGGCCGGGCTTTAAACGTGACATACAGTGTCATTTCGTTTTGAATACTTGAGTTTCGAAGCGCCCTAGACGCTTCGGGGGGCGCAGAGTATGAGTCAGGGCTCACTTTTCCATCGGCATCCAGATGTATATATCTGCACGAGGGACTGGTCACTCAGCTGAGATTCTGGATTTTCTCAAGACTAATGACGGGGCAAATCAGTTGCGCAATATATGCCTCGTATAAGAGAACCTAATCACTTTGTGACGCGTTCTCCTGCGTGGCGCGTTTTCTTCCACTTTCTAATGTCTTCAGTGCAGCCACATTATACGCTGTGCATGTGGCTGTTGACATCGGGAACCGGATGTCAGCCAAGGCACATCGCCTAGGCTGAGAAACATGCTTGCGGTTCCTTCATCGCTTCGTTCTACAGTCGGGTGGCTAACAACTTTGCTATTCTTTCGCTCCTTTGAGGACACAGTGACAGTGACTCGTAGCCTCCACAGGGCGATACTATCTTTGTAAGACCATCCTTGACCACCACATGGTCTAGCTACTGGTCTCACGGAAGACTACAGATTTCGAGGCAAAAGCGGACCGACAACGCGCTGCAACACTTTCTCCATCGCTTCATTCTTAAGTTGGCCTGCTTGTTTCTTTCTTTTCCAAATATTTACATATCAGTTGTATGCTTACGGTATTTCTAAAATAAAATAATTTATGGGGGTTTACGTGCCAAAACAACGACCTGATTATAAGGCGCGCCCTAGTGGAGCACTCCGGAAGTTTGGACCGCGAGGGTTTCTTTAATGTGCACCTAATCTAAGTACACGGGTGTTTTCCCATTTCGCCCCCGTCGAAATTCGTCCGCCGTGACAGGGATTCGATCCTGCTTCCTCATGCTTAGCAGCCCATCACCGTAGCCACTAAGCAATTACGGCGAGTGTGTCGTACTTCTATTTCTCATCCTGCACGTCATAGATAAAAGCAAGCCTTTTATCTATAACACGTAATTTCGTACGAACTTTCACGCATCTATTACCCCTGTTATATTGTGCCTTTTTCATGGTAGATGTATATGGGTCAGGTGTCCATAGAGAAGCCACACATGAATTCACGAAAGGTTAGCAATGGTGCTGTCCGCTTTATGACTCAATACATGCAGCCTTTACAAATATATCGTCTATATATCGTTTAAGTTGTAGACTTGGCGCAGCTTTTTTTTCTTGTATCTTTTTTTCTAAGATATCAAGTTTGATGTGATTGAAAGAAGAGGCTGATTATGCGAACGAGAAATTTGCTCTTCACATTCCGTATATTTATACATTATCTTTCTATCTCCTAACAGCTTTGACTGTAAGGCCAAATTGCCCAGAACGGGGTACTAACGAACAGGCTACGTGCCCCTCTACAAGCTCCCACATCGGTATTTGACGAAACTGCTACAATCCCTTCGCTGAACGTATATTTCACGTTGAGAGATTACGCTACATGATTACCTCAAACAGACCTAGGCAGTAGTCCATCGTGACACCTTGACTTACACGAGCATATATGTGACCTACAATCACGGTGTCTCTTACGAGATAAGATGGCGTAAATGGAATACTAATAAAAGAGGCTGCACATTGTGGGGTCTTTGGGTCTCACAGGAGTACCGACCACCACGGGTTCGAGCTTAGCGAGCCACAGGGCCGCGTCAGCCGTCAGCCTCTAGCGCCGCTGCGCGCGAGCTCAGGCCACGAGAGGCTACCGAGCGACGCACGCAAGAACACAGTATTGCCCTAAATTGACGGAAACCGTTTATTGTCTCCAACGGCACCCAACACTGCACGAACGCCCTGTCCCGGGACGGCGGGGAACCAAAGGGGTCCCGCACCACGGGCGAAAAATACAGTTAGGGGCGCCTGTAGCACGTCGCTGCGAGAGCACAGGCTCAAGCTGGGACGCGCCGCTAGGAAAAGTCCCGGCGGCTATGCTACTCGCTCTCGCGATAACAGATGGGTCAACTCGGGAGAGCTCGGGCAATCTCCTTCGGCTTGGGCCTCCGATGAGTGCGGCTCGGCGTGGTACGACCTCGCGCGAGCACTAGGCACCCGTTCTTCGGATTAGCGTCGGGATAGGAACAACACGAGGTACGCGCTCCCCGCACGGGCAAAGGCACCGTGCGTGAGCTCAGTCCTAGTCACAAAGGTGTCGGCGGACGAGAGGAAGCATGTACGTACCGGGCGCTGTCCCAAGGAACAAGAGAGTCGCTACCGTCACGGCAGTAGCCACCAGGGGCCGCTCCGTGACGTCACTAGCTTCGCCCTCACCGCGAACCAGCGCAAGTGGAGCGCCACCGCCAAAACTGGTTCGGAGCAAGGACGACGTGGCAAAAAGGATTGCAGACATGGGTGAAATGCGCCCGCGCAATGGCGCGTCGAATTCCCCAAATCCCCACAACATTCACTGCTGTGTTTTAGCTGGACTGGTGCTTGGCCTACCTCGTGTGTAGCCTCCAAATGGTGTGTAGCCTCCAAACGTGGTCGCATTCGACGAACCGGCCACTCATGGTCGCGGCCGCCTCCGCTCCAAGCATACTCGGATGTTGCGCACTGCGTTGACAACACATGACGACTCTGAACACTGACGTTGAACTGCACATTCGTCAAGCAAGGCTCCGAGGAACGCTGCAGCTCGTCTCACGAAACGTGTGCTGATTTATACTAAGTAACCAGCGCCTTCCGAATCAAAACACTAACGATGTGATCACCCATCCGGTTAGCAAGAAACATTGTGCTGAATACGCACAGTAATGTTAGTTATGAAAATCCAACTGCCATGTTTTAAGATACACCATAATTTATTATAACTCATCCTAACCATACCGAAAAGGTTTTATGGATTGCAAAAACGTTATTCTGTGAGTTCCAGGAATTGGTCTTTTCCCTTGTGTTTAAAACTTGTTTTTAAGGCACGATCGAAAAGTGCTCAAGGAGCGGTACTCAAGGTTAGCGTTCTTTTATTCGACTTGATTTATTCAGGCACGCCTTCATTCCAACCAAAAAGAAAACGAACAATAAAGAAATCGAGCACTTTTGTTGTGTTCAATTTTGGCATTCTCTTCATAAACGGGCAAAAACCTCAACTTCATACTTTTATTCCCCGCTTTTCTCTATGTGACTTAGTGTGGTGTCGGGAAAGCTACCCTTTGGGATAAAAAAATGTCTCAATGCGCGTTTCTTAGTTATTTAATTGCCGTTTTGATTCTTACGCAATTTTTATGGTAGCAGACGGCGGCATTGTATATAAACAGGAGGTCCAATTTAGCACGCACCCAAAAATGTTGTTGCATATGTTGTTCTCGTGGCTATTATTATTATTATTACTATTATTATTATTATTATTATTATTATTA
Source organism: Dermacentor andersoni (assembly GCF_023375885.2). NCBI lineage: Eukaryota > Metazoa > Arthropoda > Arachnida > Ixodida > Ixodidae > Dermacentor > Dermacentor andersoni. The sequence goes on along the minus strand of NC_092814.1, from coordinate 319,001,203 downwards.
TTATTATTATTATTATTATTATTATTCTATGCAACCGTGCTAATTTCTTGGCCCATAGGCTGGAACCCTTCCTGAAACAATTCTATCCAAACAAGTGATGTCATCTAGCTGTGAGGAGAGTTGAAATCAGCTTGGAAAGCAACCCTACGAAGGAACGAATGGATAAATAATAATGATAGACGATATATTCACGCGTAGGTGATAAGAAACTCCCAATTTGCGGAGGGGTTCTCTTTGGCACATATCGTGTTCTTCGTTCCTTCTCCAGTCTTTTTGTAGAAGAATAGCAATAATTGCCCTTTCCGCAGGCTTTATCTTCCTTCTCCCAGACAAGTGCCGATGCGAGACATTGCCGAATTCGCACAAATCCATTCGATGCCCTGGATCGTAACTCCTTGCTTGGCCTTGGGACGTGAGGATTAAGCGATGAAATTGGCTATATTTACGGCATATAGCGGAATATGACGGACTGAGTGAGCCCACATGTTCATTTGAAGCGTAAACGCGTGTACAAAAATATTTCAAATGCGTTCGTAAAAATTTTGCACAAAGTTAACGAATTCTTAACTCTGCAGCAAAAAGATTTCTCCATTTTTTTGTATGCCGTTCCTGTTATCACGGTTACCTGAAACGGATAAATCTGCCCTGGGAATTTATAGCTTATCTTAAGTTGTTCCAGTATTTACTATTCGTTTGCATTAGTCCAACCCACAAATTAGCGTTGTTTTACAGAGCGGTTTCTAAAATATAATCTTTATCCACTTTATTTTATCAGCGTTTACATAAGCTTACCTAACTGCGATATCGTTCTTTTTTTTTTCGTTGTAATTGCTATTGTTGAACTTAACATGGACTACTTAATTTAAGAATCGTCCTCAGAGAGTCCGGAGATTCTAACGTGTTTCATTAAAATGCAACAAAAATGAAATTCCCGATATATTGCATGCAAAGCAACAAATACTCTCCGTTCCAATGAATTTCGATTGGATCTCCTCACTTTCGAAATGAAGGATTCCAGCAGAGACAATAGCGTAGACACCTCGAATTATATAAAGCAATGTAACTTGAAGCAGCTACGCATCGTCGTGAATTTCGCGATGCATATGGCGTTTTACCAGCGGCAATGCATCGAGGATAAAATGAAATTCTGCGGTTTTACGCGCCATAATTCCGATCTGATTATAAGGCACGGCGTAGTGCAAGAAACTGCAGATATACAGATTAATTCTACAGTCTACAGATTAATTTCAACCACCTGGAGATTTTTACAGAGCACCCAATGCACAGTACATGGGCGTTTTCGCATTTCGCCCCCACTGAAATTCGGCTGCCGCGTCCGGGATTTGATTCGACTACCTCGTGCTTAAAGCACAACACCAAAGTCAATAAGCAACCAATGCTGGTGAAAACGCAGACGATAGAACGCACGCCAACGTTACGGCTAATCAGCAACAGACGTGTCAAAGCAGCAACATTGGTGGAAGTTGCATACTCTTCCTCCGAAATTGACCACGATCAACGCATAGTTGCAGATGCTGAATAACCGCACATAGATGTGTCGGCTAATCGTGCGAGAGACTAATTTAAAGGGACATATAATGAATTCGCTTAATAATCATTTGGGCATTTAAACATTGCGCAAGTGTGCAATGTGTGCGGCATCCGACGCATTTGATTTCTTTAAATATCGTAAATGTTCTAATATTAAGCGTACTGTTATGAAAGTGAATTCATTCCAACCATACAAAAACCGTCTGTTAGCTTAACGTGTTACAACGTGTACAATCTCGCCCATCGATCGTGTTATTGCGCAATACAAGCTGAATAATGCGCTACATAGCCAATTGCTATATCAGAGGTATTACTAATTTGTGCTACTGTGTACTCCTCAACAAGTTACACGCCGTCTTTTTTTTTTTTTTTTGCGAGGCAAAACAATCCGTCCATTGGATTTTGACAACACTATAGAAAGAAAATAAAATTTGTCCACTGTGGATGTTCGCAGTGGTCCTGATATATGAATTAGAAAATACCGAATTATTCGTTACCTGTATATTAGAAGGCGAACGGTGACCCTCGAGGCTACCACCATCTGGTGCCAGGCTCTTTGCACGGTCCATGGTAGTTGCATGGTGTCACACTGAGCCACGGTGTCCTTGACGCCCATATCAACGAGCGGGTACCACTCGGTCCTCGGGAACAGCCTGCTGTAATGTCCTGTGAGGCTGCCGCAATTGCGTTCGTCGACCTTGGACCACGGCTTGAGCACAAGGTCCCGATTGTCTGGGAGGACGTCCTGGATGGCCAAGTTGCCGAACACGTAAGACACGTCATCCTTGGCCGCATCTGGAAGTGCGGCGAGTGCAAACGAGGAAGGCGTCTTGCGGGATGGCGTCTCTTCCGAGATGGTTGACAGGGAGCCTTGGAGGATACGGTGGATTTCCATGCCGCCAGGTGCACCGATCCCCATGACAGGTAGTAGGACGATGCCGTTCCTTTCTGCGATCGTTCCAAGCGCGTCCGCCACGATGAGCTGCGTGTTCGAAAGCGGGAGAGAGATTCTCCTTTGCGCGTGGGCCTCGCGTGCCAGCGCGCGAGGGCGTGGCCTCCGTGTCGTTCTTCTTTTTCCTCTCTTCCATTTCAGAACGTTGCTTAGCGAGTCATGGCGTTTTGCTGATACATTCTATTTTGGCCCACTTGCGACCTCTAGCCATGAGTGAAATTAGCTGAAATAAGAGTTTATAAAACCACCACCACCACCATCATCATCAGCGTCATCATCATCGTCAATATCATCATCATCAACAACAACCTGGTTACGCCCACTGCAGGGCAAAGGCCTCTCCCATACTTCTCCAACAAACCCGGTGATGTACTAATTGTGGCCACGTCCTCCCTACAAACTTCTTAATCTCATCCGCCCACCTAACCTTCTGCCGCCCCCTGCTACGCTTCCCTTCCCTTGGAATCCAGTACGTAACCCTTAACGACCATCGGTTATCTTCCCGCCTCATTACATGTCCTGCCCATGCCCATTTCTTTTTCTTGATTTGAACTAAGATGTCATTAACTCGCGTTTGTTCCCTCACCCAATCTGCTCTTTTCTTATCCCTTAACGTTACACCCATCATTCTTCTTTCCATAGCTCGTTGCGTCGTCCTATATTTAAGTAGAACCCTTTTCGTAAGCCTCCTGGTTTCTGCCCCGTACGTGAGTTCTGGTAATAGACAGCTGTTATAAACTTTTCTCTTGAGGGATAATGGCAACCTTCTGTTCATGATCTTAGAATGCCTGCCAAACGCACCCCAGCCCATTCTTATTCTTCTGATTATTTCAGTCTCATGGTCCGGATCTGCAGTCACTACCTGTCCTAACTAGATGTATTCCCTTACCACTTCCAGTGCCTAGCTACCTATTGCAAATTGCTGTTCTCTTCCGAGACTGTTAAACATTATAAAACCATTTATAAAACCGGCAGTCAGTAAAAAAAAAGGGGGGGAGGGGGTCGACACAACGCATGTTGACTATTGGGATTTCCGTATTGAAAGGCATGTCAAACGCTGAAATACTTTTATGAGACAACCGCTGTTTAGATTTGGGCAATACTTGTTGTATTTATTAGATAAAGTTTCAGGCTATCTAGTTCGGGAAGCACAATATCAAATTATGGCTGTGCATATTTCTAAACATGATTGATGAGAACGGGTGTGTCCAAAAAATATACACACGCAAATTTTACACATCTATTTATTTATTTATTTATTTGCGTACCTACTTCGCCCATTGCGAATTACAGTAGGGAGGACAGAGAATCAATATAAACTAAGAGAATGCACACTCTTAAAAGGTTAAACACTTCAGACCATGGGTACAATACCAATCATACATGTTACATTCTGAGGGAGCGCATGAGACAGCACAAAGAACAAGTTTCGCCCAGGTAACAAGATACACTCATTGTCACAGCACGCTAGCCAACATTGCAAAACAGAAACATGAAAGAAGATTTCAAATGGCGAGTGCATTTTTATCTGCAAATATATGCTTGGAGAGCAGTGGGGAATGAGACATCAGAAGCAACTTCAATTAGCTCAGGAGGCAGCAGGTTCCATTCGTGTATTGTACGGGGAAAAAAAGGAGTTTTGGTATGTTGTTGTGCGCGCGCATATTTCTTTTATCTTAAGTGGTGGCGGCGCCCGGATATGTATGTTGGTGGTTGTAGATAAGTCTCTTTGTTTAGTGGTGTGCGATTGAAGACGATATCTCGAAGGAAAGAGAGGCGGGAAACAACGCGGCGTAGTGAAAGATCTTCCAAATATATGTGCCGATTTATTTCTGTGATGCTGCTTGGAAAGGAGTAAATGCAGGTTATGAAACGGGCCACACGTTTCTGTATCCCTTCTAAGCTATTCACAAGAATTTGTGTATGCGGGTCCCACACAACAGACGCGTATTCGAGAATCGGGCGAACGTTGCTTAGGTAAAGTGTTCTCTTGACATCTAGTGGCGCGTGCCTAAAGTTCCGTTTGATAAAATTAAGTACTCGCCCTGCTTTTAAAGTGATGCTTTGAATGTGACGCTTCCATGTCAGATCGGCGGAAAATGTGACACCTAAGTATTTAGCTTCGCGTGTTTCTGATAAAGGGGAGCCGTTCAAGTAATACTGTGTACGGATTGGTTGCGGCTTGCGGGTGAAACAAATATGCTTACATTTTGAGATGTTGAGGGACATAAGCCACCTGTCACACCATGAAGAAATCTTATTTAGGTCTGTCTGTAATGCTACGCGGTCGGAACCATTATTAATTTCTCTGTAAAGGACGCAATCATCTGCGTACAGCCGGATTTTCGAGGTGATTCCTGTGCCAATGTCATTTATATTTATAAGAAATAAAAGAGGACCTAAGACGGAACCCTGCGGAACGCCAGGAGATACGCATGCATATTCTGATTCTGTGCCATTAATTACCACTCTTTCTAAACGACCTGTCAAGTAGATCTTGAGCCAATAAAGTATTTTTTCTGGTAAACCAAGAAGTGAAAGCTTATGAAGTAAGAAAACATGGGACACTTTGTCAAACGTTTTCTGGAAATCTAATAGTATGCAGTCTGTTTGTAAACCTTTGTCAAATGATGTGAATATGTCATGGGTAAATTCCGCTAACTGAGTTACGCATGAGTGACCAGCAGTAAACCCGTGTTGGTAAGGAACAAAGAAACTGTTGTTTTGAAGGTGGGAAAAGATGTTCGTGTAAATTATGTGCTCCAGGGTTTTGCAACACACAGATGTTAAGGATATAGGTCTATAGTTTATGACACTGTCACGGGGCCCGCTTTTATGAATCGGAGCAATGTCGCCCATAATTCTACAGCAAGAACAGACAACGCGCTTCTATCAAGTGCATTTCTTAGAGCGTATAAAGCGGGCAAACGTGATATATGAAAACAGAGGCTACGTGAAATTATTACAATGTTTACAAGTGTCTTGTGAAATTCATAATAAAAATAGTGGTATAGTTCGGGAAGGTGTGTCACATATCACGTTTATCTGGTCTATGCGTATTATTAGGTGAAGTTTAGTGATTGGTAATATTGGTTTTAAATACTGAATTACAGAGTTGTAAACATGGCGCGTGGCTTTCTGGTATTTTGAAGATATAGAACATTATTATTTATATATTTATTTATTTCTTCATAATGTCAACCCTCTGCTGAGGGTTCTTAGAGGGAGGGCTTTAAATACAGGCACACCAAATATACAGGTGCATCAAGCGGCAGCGGAATCACAAAAATAAATGTTTCACAATTTTTCAAATTGACAAACATCATTGGCATTAGCCACAAAGCTTAGTATCGCGTCCCAAAATTCATTAACCGTAGGGAAAAAAGGCAAGCGGGCGTAGTATGGGCGTAAAACATATTGGTGATTAACACAACTGCTTCGTTTTCCTGGAAGTTGCGCATACTCATCTTTCTTGATTTTTAAATGTCCATGTAGTATACTAAAAACACTTTGAGACGAATTTTTTGTCTTCGTACCTCTAGTATTTCCAGTTCACAAGACGGCAACATCAGTGTGATGGAATCTAAACGGCGGTACTTTGAGCATATAAAGCGCGCGGCACGACGTTGAACTTTTTCTAACCTTGTAGTCATTTCTTTCTGATGTGGGCTCCAGATGGCTGAGGCATATTCAAGTAAAGGTTATAAAAACATTATATAAACACTGGCGGAGTAAGTAAGAAATGTATTTACTGCACTTGATGTTGCCTTTTTCTTTGAAATGCAACAAACCGCATCGAAATTACTGTTGTGGTTGCCGAGTAAAAAGAAATCTGGTAATTTCGCACGAGGCGAAGCATCGATATCGATGGCAAATTATTAGGCTGCTATACGGAGGGAAGATAGTGTTACGTGAAGCTGAAGTCGAATACTATTTACAATTTATTTACAGGTAAGCTCACGGAGGCCAAAATGGCGACGCTATATCAAACCGGCACACACGTCGTCTTCGTCCTCCTCAGTGCAGCCACACTGTGGCGGCTGTTCCGTAGCATCACCCCCGGCTGTAGAAGCACCGTCCCGGTGCTTAATCTACACATCCGCGGTGAAAGGTGTGTGGTAGGGTTTTAGTCTTGCCACGTGAACGATGTCACTTGCAGCTGATGATGACGCTGAGAGATCGGCGGGGATGATTTCATACGTGACATCGGTCACTTGGCGTACCACACGGTAAGGGCCTGTGCAGCGCGACAGCAGCTTTTCGGAAAGGCCCACACGGCGAACGGGTGACCAGAGAAGCACCAGAGAACCCGGAGAAAAGTGCACGTCACGACGGTGGCAATCATAGAGGCATCTCTGATGCTCCTGTGAGGCCTCGAGACGGGTGCGGGCGAGCTGGCGCGCGTGGTCGGCGTGTGCGATCGCGTCGCGGGCGTATTCAGTGGTGGAACGTGTGGCCGAGGGCAGCAAAGTGTCCAAGGGCAACACGGGTTCTCGGCCATATAGGAGATAGAACGGTGAATAGCCGGCGGTGTCGTGACGCGATGAATTATACGCGAACGTCACATATGGTAAGTGAAGATCCCAGTCGTGGTGGTCGGTCGCAACGTACTTGGAAAGCATGTCGGTGATGGTTCGATTGAGGCGCTCCGTGAGGCCGTAGGTCTGGGGGTGGTAGGACGTGCTGAACTTGTGCTTTGTCGAGCAGGAGCGGAGTATGTCCTCGACGACTGCCGACAGAAAGCTGCGGCCACAGTCAGTGAGTAATTGGCGCGGAGCACCGTGCACTAAAATGATGTCATGGAGCAGAAAGTCAGCGACGTCAGTAGCGCAACTTGTCGGGAGCGCTCTCGTGATTGCGTACCGCGTAGCATAATCGGTAGCGACGGCGACCCATTTATTTCCGGAGCCCGAGACAGGAAACGGTCCAAGCAGGTCTAGACCAACACGGAAAAAGGGCTCCGGTGGGATGTCGATGGGCTGGAGATATCCAGCTGGAGGTGTGGAGGGCTTCTTCCGGCGCTGACAGGGCTCACAAGCGGCAACGTAGCGCCGCACGGAGCGGGCGAGACCCGGCCAAAAGAATCGACGGCGTACACGGTCCTATGTGCGTGATACGCCCAAGTGTCCAGCTAAGGGAGCATCGTGAAGTTGCTGGAGGACAGTCGAACGCAGGTGCGATGGAATGACGAGCAGAAGGTCAAAGCCGTGTGGATCGAGATTACGGCGGTGTAATGTCCCCTCCTTAAGGAGAAACATCCGGAGAGAGGCGTCGCCAGGAGTTGACTCCAGACGGTCGATGAGGGCGCGTAATGAAGGATCGCGCCGTTGCTCGTTGCCGATTTGAAGCACACTGTGGCGGCTGTTCCGTAGCAATAGTAAGTACTTTTATCGGCCGTAAACTTGTAAACATTCGCGTATAAACTAAATTAACAAGAATGGTTTTATGCGCGCATAGGTAAACATGAACGCATCTCACTAGGTGACCGCGGACACTCGCTGTCAAAATGTTGGCGTCCCGAAGAGCGACATATGCAGCGAGCGAATTGACTTTCGTGCTGTCTCTCACTTCAGCGCGTACTAAGCAGGGCAAGCACCGCGCACACGAAACCATCAGCCATTGGCACACCTACGACTATGTACAGTACCGACTGCCTGTCGCCTTCACGATAGCGCCGGGGCGACCGCTCTAAGCCGTGCCATACGCAGACGCCGCCAGAGGAGAACGTGCCTTCTCCTTCCTTCGCCGCTCTCCCGGTGCCTTGCGCACGATGCAAGACGGCGCGCTTGCTGCCCGCCTTCCACCCTTGAACGAGTGAGATCGAGCAACCATCTTCGGCTAATCCTTGCACGCTCTCACTTGCACCTATAAAATGCAGCTCGCGGCCACGCCGTTATGGAACTTCCACTTTATACGGAATATCATGGCGAGGGTGTCTGCGGAAATGTGCCTGGAAGTGTCTATATAATGGCTTTTGCAATGACACGATGAGGGCTCCCGAGCTAAAGCTAAGACATGTCACACATACTGTTATACAGAGGTACAGCGCGTTCAAAGTGGCGAAATGGTCAGGGCAGTCAAATAATGCAAGATGTCAACGTGAATTCCTCCCTGTCTATCTGCAGACTCCCCGTAGCGCCTGCAGCCTGCACCTACGAAGGCGTATCACCTCTTTCTAGTGACTTGTATTGCTGTGTTATTCTCGTATTGTTCAATTGTATCATTCCCCGTCCAGAAGGCAAGAAGTGCCCACGCGGGCACTACGCACACATCGTTGTGCAGGAGAGCGCGCCGTCTGCTTCATCATGATCATCATTCCAAACATTTATTGGTTTCTATTTGCAGGGTCTTTTGTGGATGTCTTTCAGGGTCTTTTTTGAGCGTCTTCATTGGGTTTAGCAGGGGATGGACCCTTTTCCCAGTGCTTCAGCGGTTTCGGCAGTCCTGCGTGCTCGCTGCACAAGACCAATTTGGCCCTAGGAGCAGTCGCCGGCCAGCAGAGCCTTCTATTGCTCCCCACTTGGATTTATGATTTTGGGGACTGCTGTCATATGTTGGCGTTCCCCTGTGATCTGATATATGGTGGCCTCCGGGTATTTAGCTGCGCATCTGGCGAGGTACACGTTTAACTGGGTACATTTAAGTTGGGAAAGGTTCCTGTCTGGAGCTGTCTGGAATCAGTGACCTCCGCCCTCGTGAATTATTTATGTGCGGGAGGATATCCTGTCCTGGTTCCCCTGCAGTAGTGTGCCAACAAATCCGTCTATTCATGTGGAACAGAAGGTCCACTTTCGAGCGTATATCTTTCGGGTACTCGGATTGTATACCGTTGAGCCACCCTGTCCGTCTCTTCATTCCCCGCTATTCCTGCATGCCCCCGCACCCACAGGATGTTGTGTTGGATCAGCTGTGGCTGTGTTGTGGTGAGTGTTACGCCGCCCCATAGCTCGAGGAGCACACGGAGTGCGCGGTGGCCTATTCTGTTGTTCAGTAAATGTCGGCAGGCGTCTTGTGAATCAGTTGGAATGCTTAGTTATTTGCCGGTTCTGAAGCCATCCGCCGTAGCTAGAGCGATAGCTCCTCAGCTTGAGTCACGCTTGTTTAGTTTATATAGCCGCTTGTAATTTCGGAAAGGCTTGCGTTGATGACCATGGCCATTATGCATCCTCGTTCGGAATATTGCGCGGCTGCGTCCACGTATACTACGTCGTTTTTGGTGGAGAACGTGCGTTTGATGTCAGTGTGTTGGATGTCTTCAGCTGATGTCGCGTCCGTTGGGTTCGCTTTTTTTAAAATATGTTTGCGAAACTTTCGCAGATCTTGTAATAGAACTTACAAAACATATTTCTTGTTGATAAATTTTGCACGGCATATGCACTCCGTGGAACGATAAGGAAATGAAAGAAGGCTCCCCACGATTTGACCACGTGAGCCTGTCTTTGCCGTCCGCCCATGAGGTGACGTGCAAGTGATGTTAGCCAGTAAAACTAGACGCGTCCCTGGGGTTAAATATCATGTTTCCATACGACTAGTTCATGTATGAGACGCGGTCTGCAGACCTCACGAAAAGTACAAGCTTGGCCGAACTCCAAGCCTTCCTTCATAGAACCTCTGCTCTTTGAAGGTACCCTACCCCATATGGAATCAACAGATAATCAAATTAAAAAAACACAGGGGAAATATTTCTCGTTTTGCTTGGAGTGCAGAATTTATAAGCCAACGGAAAATAAAAGTCGACGAGAAAATACGTAGTACGGTTAGAGTGTGTAGTGCGATTATTCAAGCGATAGGCTGCGGTATGGGTCAGGCGTTTTCGCTCCCTCTCTCGTAATCCATAAATAGCTTGGGAACTTGAAGGTCTCGCTTATTTCATGACGTTTCAATGTGAAAAATAATGTTTCATAGCGATCTCGTTTAAACTACTCAGCTCATATTTAATTCTCGAGCGCTCGAAGGAGTTCAACGGATACTTTAGCTCATCCGAAGGCGCTATGAAGACGACGGAATAACCGTGGTATGACGATCCTGAAATAATGAAGACAGTATAACGAGGACAGTACGACGACGACGGCATGATGATAATGGGATGACGACCGAGCGTATGACGATGTTGCCTTGACGACGAAGACATGACGATGACGGTATGACGAGAATCGCATGACGAATCGGCTATGACGACAATGGAAGGGCCATGATGTCTTCACTACGCAGATATGACAAGGACTGCATGAAAATGAATGTATGTCAACGCCAAAATGACAGCGATGGCATAACGCTGGCATGTTCGTGACTGAATGACGACAGCGTCATAGCGATGAAATGATGTAGGAATGACGTCGATTAAACGACTAAAGAGTTGTGATAATAGGATGAGGACGAGTGTGCGATGATGTTGGAATCACGACATCTGTATGATGACGATCATGTGAAGAAAAGCGCGTGACGAGCCTTGTTTGACGACGTTGTAGGACGACGATGGCGTAACGATGACGGCGTGACATGAACTGTATAATAATTACATAACGATGATTACGTGATATAGCTCGGCGACGACTTGGTGTGACGACGCCGATGGGGAAATGACGGCGTCACAAGCACGGGGAGGCGACGACGGCCCATAACCAGTGGCACACACCCCTGGAAACTGCATACTGCACAATATCTGGGTTCAGCACGCTTGTGCGAATGGCGCCAACGACTTAAAACTAAGAAATGAGCTAAGCAAAACTAACACTTAAAAATAACTTGCCGATTGTTATGCCCGAACCCACACCCTCCGCAGGGTACGGCTCATAACGCTCCTACTTACCTTTTTTTTTTTTCTTCTCACACTGTCTCTTATTACAACGGAGCTGTATGTAACTATGATGCCATAGAATTTTCGTGTCCGCATACAAAACTATCATCATCAATGGCTCATACGCCCGTAAGTAAGCAAAAAATGCAATGGCTCATACCGCTATAAGCAAGAGGCTACAAGCACTCAGCAATGTGAAGCGAAACGCTTTTACAGTATTTCTAATCACGCATGCTACATACACAATGCCATGTCGAAAACAGTCATCATCAATGGCTCATACCCCGGTTGGAAATGGCTTATACCCCCGTTAGCAAGAAAGCAAATTCAATGTCTAGTAGCGGCGTAAGGTAAATGGCTACTCAATTGCGTTGGTACTATCTGTGCTGTCGATGTGGGTGATTTCAATTCTTATGTTTCAGGACGGAAAAGGGAGTGATTTACTCGTTTCGTGTTGTAGGAATATTGCTTGCGATGCGACAACGATCCGGCCCAACCGACCAACCAGTGGCGTACATGCATCGATTTGACATAATCATAGCACGTGTTTGCAGTTGTGAGTATGCAGACCAGTGCTCATCACAGTGACTATAAAACCATTGTAACCGTCGTTACTAGGTGACAATCGCATATTATTCCAGCGCAGTGCGTTTTGGAATAGAGTAGTCGTTATTCTAAAATTCGAATATTTTTTTAATATTATAGAATACATTACGTTGTGGACTGTACACTGCTGGAAAAAAAAGTGTTTGCACTAAATGTTAAAGAAAAAATCTCGTTCTTTGAAGCTAATAAACGATTATTATAGCTTTCGCGAAAAAGTAATGCCGTTGTGACGCTGGTGGGGGCCGGATCTTAGAGGCCTCAGGAGTTCTCCGAGCCCACGCATAGTGGTTCCGCTGTGACCCCTGCCGCCTCCATGGTGGAAGGAGCCAGTGCTGCTCCATCGTCTTCAAAGGCGCTGCAGACACCAGACCCGCAGGGCCCTAAAATCAACCAAAACTCAAGGTCTGAGGCAGGTGCCTCGGCCCGCAACTCTCGGTTCTCCAGTGCCTCAGAGAGAGAGAGAGAGCGATGGAAGTCGACGAAAAACCCGGTGTTATCGACGCCGAAGGATAAGCGCTCTCTCAAGCGCGGAAACAGGGACAAGTTCCCCATAACCACGTTAAATAAGAAAGCAAAAACCTAAAGGTTATCGCTCTTTTCTTTTAGTCTTCTTCGTATCTATGTCACCGTACTTCGTTCTTATCTCTTATTTACTCGTATTGCCATTTTTGACGTTTCAGTTTCAAAATGGATTTTATTATGCAGGGGAATTTCAGGAGGCTCTTACTACACTTAGGTGACATAAAGTGCATGTTTTGTACCGTCTATCCCGCGGAATTCTGCTTACACGAAACAAACCTAAGCGAAAAACAAATTTTTTTTAAATGGCTGTACTGTCGTACGGTGCGATCGTACTCAGGCGAACCGCGTTTCGGGTGCTGCAGCCATTGTTCTGCAGGGTGGTATCACAGCTAGAGAAGCAGCTGCCATTCACAGTCACATAGAACCCATTTCTGTCACCACTTGAGCAAACAAAAGCATCACCATTTGTTCAGTATACATTCCACCGCATTCACAATTTATTGTAAGAGATCTAAAGTTAATTTTAAGCCAGCACCCGCCGTGGTTGCTCAGTGGCTGTGGTGTTAAGCTGCTGAGCACGAGGTAGCGGGATCGAATCCCGGCCACGGCGGCCGCATTTCGATGGGGGCGAAATGCGAAAACACCCCTGTACTTAGATTTAGGTGCATGTTAAAGAACCCCAGTTGGTCGAAATTTCCGGAGTCCTCCACTACAGCGTGCCTCATAATCAGAAAGCTGGCTTAATTTAATTTTAAGCCAGCTCCTTGAACCTTTTTTTAATAGCGGGTGATTTTAACGCACCTAGCACGTTATGAGGTAGCAAAATAACCGATACCAGGAGAAAAGCAATTGAATATTTTATCTTAACAAACGACATATGCCATTTAACACTGGTGCTGCAGCCTATTGCTTCCTGTGCACCGGTGCTACGAGGTGTCTAGATCTGGCGCTGTGCTGTCCATCTCTCTTTGGCGTTTTTCAATGAAGTGCTATCGATAATCCCTATGGTAGTGACCATATGCCTGCCGTCATTAAGAAAAGCTCTAATTTCCCTGCAGTACGATTAAGATCACGCAATTGGAAAATCCATCTAGCAGATTTGCCTCTATTCACTAAAAAGGCCAGTCCGGGTAACATATCAGATGAGATAACAACTGACGAAAACAATGAAACGATTACTGCCTTTACACTTGCTGCCGCAGAAGAGAAAAACCCGTAATCCTCCGGCTTATCAGGAAAAAAAGTTAAAATTCTGGTGGATGAACTAGAGTAAAAAATCGAAAATAATACAAATCAAAGCACGGGGTATCTTTCGGTGACACCCAACCCAAGATAACCTACTCTCTTTCATAAAAGCAAAAGCGAACGCCAGGTACACACCGAGACAAGCCGAAAGGCTGTCCTGCAAAAACAATGTATCATAAATAGCTCGATAACATCCAGAAGAATGCGGGGTCAGCTTCGTAAGTTTACAGGCGACTACGGTCCTTACTCTATCCCCATTCTCTCAAACCCAGGCACGCAAACAGATTTAAAGGAAAAGCAGACGTATTAGGCCAGCATTTCCAGGACATATCAAGATCACTAAATTATTCTGCTACATTTCAAAGATACAAGCAATCAGAAGAAAAACTGAAGCTTCCGACCACGAGAAGTTAAGAGTGATATTGTATAATGGCCAGATTAACGGTTACGGAAATTAACAGAATACTCAGTACTGGCAAAAAAAAAAAAAAAACAGCACCTGGTCCAGACACAGTGCATTACGAAATGCTCGCTCACATATCCCTTGAAGCAGTTGAAACCTTGCTTCGTTTTCTTTTACATAATCTGGGAGACGGGAAAACTGTCGAATGAGTGGAAGAAACCATAATTGCTTGCTTGAAAGCTGGAAAGCATCCTACAAGAGCAACTAACTACAGACCCGTAGCACTCACAAGCTGCCTCACGAAATGTTGTGAAGCCATTGTAAACATAAGATTGACGTACGTCCTTCAAACACAGAACCTGCTGGATAACCATCATTAAGGCTACAAGAAAGGCTACTGTACAAGATATCACTTAGTCCGGCTAGAACATGAGATTGGTGCGGCCTTTCTGCCCAAATAATGCTTTCTGACTGTTTTTTTTTTTTTGATATAGAAAAGGCGTACGAACCAACATGGACGTTTGGTATCTTGAAGGACTTAGCCAATTTGGGGATTCGCGGTAGATTGCTCAAATGTCTAGCCGATTTCATGTCCGACCGAACATTTCAAGTGGGTTTAGGAACGGTCCTCTCACGCGTATTAATTCAGGAAAATGGTGTGCCACAGGAATGTGTATTTAGTGCAACACAGTTTCTGGTAAAAATGTACTAGGTCAGTAGTGTAATTCCATCCTCTGTAATGCATTCATAATATGTTGATGATCTACAAATATCGTGTCGTGCCTCGAACTTGGCAACCTGCGAAAGGCAGTTTCAAATTTCATGAAACAAACTCAGGCAGTGGGCATCGGAAAACGGTTTTCGCTTCTCAATTGAAAAAAAACTGTTAGTGTTGTCTTTTTACAAAACGGAGGCTCAGAACACGATCCCATCCTTAACGTACAGGAAGCCACACTATCATAAAACAACAGCACAAGTTTCTGAATGTTTTGTTTAATAAAATGTTAAACTTTCTTGCTCACATAAACAGCCTTAAAATTAATGCAAACGTCATCAAAGTCCTGTCCCGGAAGATCTGTGGCTCTTAGAGTTAATGCCTGCTACGCATCTACCACACTTTCGTACGTAGCATCCGGTAGCATCCTATGTGATTCAAACTGACAGTCTTCCATCTGACGGCTTGATCCAGTTCATAACCTAGGACTACGACTGGCTAGGGGCGCTTACAGAACATCACGTGTCCAGAGCTTATACGTTTACTTTAATGAACCTCCTTTACGTCATCTCAGAGTGCTACTAACTTGTACCTATATTCTCAAAATGCAGTCCTTACCACAACACATTTGCTACAAACTGGTCGCACAGTGCAACTCACGTTTACACTACACAAATAAACTGAACATGATCAGACCTCTTCTTCTGCGATAGGAGGAACACTGTCGTGTCTATGACATTCCTCATGTGCTCCTTAAGGTTGCTAAAAGGCCACGACGACTACCCCCTTTGTGCGAATTCTTACATTTAAATAATTGGGCCTTGGTACCTCTAAAGAAAAAACACCCCGCACGAACACATCATACAAGCATTGCGCGATCATCAGGCCAAATATCAAAATTGCATGGAATTTTACACTGATGCCTCGAAAACAAAGGAACACGTGGGTGTGGGTGCCGTAACGGAAAATTGGGAAACAAGTATTTGATTACCACAGCATAGCCTCTGTCTAAACAGCCGAAGTCCACGTAATATCTTCTGTAGTTAGAAAGATCATCGCATGACAAACACGAAAACACGCTCATATGCACTAATTCGTTAAGCACACTGAAGTCTGTCCACGTGAAATCCGTATGTGAACCCCTGTTAGGGGATATCTTAAACATAGCGACTTCAAACAAATACAGCAGATCAATTAGGTTTTGCTGAGTACTAAGCCATGTTGGGATACAGGGTAATGGAGCAGCGGATAGATCCGCATCAATTGCAGCCTCCAAAGACATAACGAACACAACGCTTCCATGTATAGATAGTATCACTGCAATTAGGAAGGACCTGAGGTCAAAATGGGCACACGAATGGGACCATTGCATAAGCAACAAGGTACATCTTACTAAACCCCTAATTGACGAGTAGAAGTCGTGCAGTCACCAGCAATGGTTGTATGAGGTGATCTTGTGTCGACTTTGAATTGGACACACACACACAAAATTTTCTCCTTCGAAAAGAAAACCCGCTGACTTCCGAAAAATCACCTCTTACAGTGATTCACGTCCTTATGACATGTCCATAGTTTATAACAGACAGACGGAAGCTTTTACGCAACCTATATTATTTACATATACCTTTACATCCTGCCCTATTACTGGCAGAAGAGCCGCTACTGCCATTTACTAACTTGTCTGACTTTTCAGAGACAACTGCTTGTTTACATAAATGAATAATGTAAGGCTGGTTTATCTGCTTTATCGTTGCGTTTTCTATTGTGTTGTGACTGGCAAAGCGTGACCTGAGTAGTCTTAGCGCCATTAAACTCTAACTAACTAACTAACTTACTAACTAACTAACTAACTAACTAACTAACTAACTAACTAACTGATTGACTTACCAACTAACAAACAAACTAATTACCTACTAACTAAATAACTAACTAACTAACATATTAACTAACTAACTAATAACTCATTTTATGCCTTTTCCATGACTGGAAACTTAAGGTGCCCGTAGAAAAGGGAGCAGTTAAGAAGCCCGCGCCTTTTTCCTTTCCTCTGCGCCTCCGTATTTACGAAAAATTATCAATGTTGCTGTCCCTTTGTTATGACCCCATATATAGGTAGGTTATAGAAATGTGTCGTTTGTAGTATACTACTCAGTAGAGTGTTGTAAGCTTGATGCGGCATTTTTTTTTTCTTTTTAAAATTTCAAGCTGTATGCGAGTGAAAGAAAATCCGGAATTATGGAACCAGACATTCGCACTTTAGTGGCTGTAGATTCAGACACTGACATTCCCTTAGCAGCTTTGGCTGTAAAGCCCACGTACGCACGGATTGGATGCTAAAACGCATCCAACACTCTCCGCAAGTCTGAACTTTGTTAGTGAATTTGGGGTAGCATCCAGAGCCTCTCTGCTGAAAGAATGGCACACTCCCGCTTGCGCTGCTCACCCCTGTGTGTATGTAGTGCGAATAAATACCGGGACTCATTACATAGTCTCTCTTTCCACAGCGATCCCACAAAATGAAATGTCACTGAATGAGAAAATGCTGGCCTTCCATGTTTTTGCTGTAAAGGCGTTAGTCCGACCTCGCGTGAAACCTCAAAGCCACCTGCTTGGTCTGGCCACGCCGTCTGTGTCACTGTTGCCCTCAGCCTTGATGTAGTTCAGCATCGTCAACGAACACGCGAGCGTGTCACGCGGGTTCCTGTGCGAGTTGCAGCCCAAGACGCGGAGGCTGTACTCGGACGAAGGCCCGGCGCCTCACTCCACAATCGGGTGATTCATGCTCGGGCTAGCTCCACGCCATGTGTAATCGGCACCTATGAAGTGCGTTAACAACACATGGCAGTTATAAACGCTGCCTTTGAAGCGCACATTCGTCAAGCAAGGATTCGCGGTACGCTGCAGCTGTTCAGGTGAAACGTTCCCTGCTTTATCCTCAGAGCGCCTTCCGAGTCAAAGTACTGACGATGTCATCATCCATTCTGGAAGGTAAAACTAAAAATAGATCCTGCAGTTCTCGCTGCTGAACTGTTGTATTTTACCATGCCAATATGTTAAGAAATGACGATGTGCAGAATGCAGTAATCTTAGTTTTGCAAGTGCAACCACCGTGCAGCAAAATATGAATAAGCAGCTACACTGAATATTAGTATATTTTGGAAAAAGATATTTCGTGTGTGTCAAAAGTACATATATTAAATTCTGTTACAAACTTGATGTTAAGCCGCGACCGCAAAGTGTTCAAGAGCGATTATATGTTATTATTGTTTTCTTCCATTTTCTTCAGTCATGGACAACTTTATTCGAACCAATGAAAGAAAGTACAAAATATAAAAAGTATCCGAATGTAATACATCTCCTGTACAATGTAATAGGCATATCGAATGCGACACGCTTTCTTCGCGCTCTTGGCACTTTCTTCTACCACCGTTTCCAGAACTTCGGTTTTGTGTTCAATTTTGGCATTCTTTGTCAAAGGGGCAATATCCTTAAATTCACCCTTTCATACCCCGCTGTTAGGACTCAGTGCGGTGCCGGAAAAGGTGCCGGGTTGGAAAAAAATTGTCTGAATACAAATTTGTTTTATTTTTCTTCGCTAGTTATTCTTATGCCATTCACACGGCAGCAAGATTCAGCCGATCGTATGCACACGAGCAGCATTTGCGCACGCATTAGAAATCGTTCGTTTTTCCGTGTTCTATATTATTATACTAAGTTTTCCAAATATTTTTTGTCACCTGCGTACGCACTGGAACGAGCATGCTGGAAGTTGGAAGACGCATGCTGTAAATAACACTAAATGATAGACTGGAACCATTCGTCGATAATTACCGTCCAACAAACAGATATGATCTTGCTAGCGTGGGGCTTGAACTCAACTGCGGAGTCAATGTCTACCCAAAACTACCGAGCCTCGGATGGACGAAGAGAAATTGTTGGCGCTATTTAAGGCGCAGGCGAAGAAACTGCTCTGTTTATGGAAAGATCGTCGTGGGCGCCTATGGCATTCTTTTTCTCTTTCTCTGGGATTTTTTTTATAGCGATGCGAATTATATGGACACTCCAGGCGCATTATTTCGGTCGCCGTCCCCGTTGCCGTCACCGCGATGTTCGGTACGAAGTCTAAGGGCGACAACACCGTAGCCGCGCGTCGTGTGCTGTATATGTGAGTGAAAGCACGCGACGGAAGCCGGCGGTCCCGGCTCAACAAGGCTCGTGCGAAGGCAGAAAGCGGAGAGCAAACGCGCTGTCTTTCGTCGCGTGAAAGGCCGTGAGGGGATGGGAGGGAAGGAGGGGGGCGGGCGGCGTTGTGCTCCGACAGCACGTGCGCATTTCGCGACAGCGCGCAAGGGCACAACTGACGATCGCGGCTCAATCTCGCGCGCCATTTATGGAGGAAAGTGGGGAGGCAAGCGAGGGAGTGAGGGCATGTGCTACATACCCTCAGGTGAACAACAGCTGGGAACAAGGCAAAGCGGCCAGTGAACTCCTAAGGTCAATGTAAACACAGTTTTCTTTGTTTGTGAATCCGCGCACGGAGTGCTTAGGTCCTTTTTTTTTGGTTCATTCGAAGCTGCATAAGAGTTCCTCAAACACGTCTTTTCTTGACGTAAGTGCAGAAGCATAGAATATGTCTTGGTACTATATTCATATCTTTTCGCGCTAGCAAGGACAATGAACTTCAGAGATCACGTTATCTCTATTTACCAATTTCACTCTCGGTATGTAACGGGGGAAGCGAAGTGTGGAAGCACGTTGGTATTGGATGAAATTAGTCAGCTGGTCTTGTGCCAGATACATGAAGGAGTCATAAAAAGAATACAAAGACAACAGCAAAGTGAGGAAAACGAGTAGACCTGAATGAAAAAGAAACCGCTGTGATCGCCTTAGTTGTGGTGCCAGCCCTGTAGCAAACATCTTTCGGAATTCCTCGTACCCCCCGGTAGAAATGCGCGCTGAACTTGCCCTAATCCTTCATAATGATGATAACAAGCAACGTGTCGTTGCCTTTCAGAATAAAGCGAACGAGTTGTTTTTCAACGAGAACCTGTAACTGGAGAGGAACAACAGGAATACTGAAAACGAAGTTACTCAAAGAATCACAAAACAAAAAAAAAGACAAAAAAACAAGGAACCCAAAAAAGGTTTTCGTATTCCCAGCTCTCCCAAAAAAACGCAAGTAAATTTAGTATTCGATAAGTTAGATCACTCTGCCAGAAGTACTAGAAAGCATGGAATACCTAGGACTTTACCCTTTCGTATTTTGCCACCGAAATCCACGGACATTTCGTTTTCCTCGTCTACAGATTACACATAGGCATATCGGTGAGAAGTTCAATTGAGAATAGATTTCAATGAAGACCATCGAAAGCAGTGCTTAAACAACTAAACCCCCATAATTACATTAAATATATTTTGAAGTCATCATTTGAATAATTCAAGCCGTTTGGTGGCCAATAGCTTCGACGTAGCCAAACTCTTCGCACCCGCTATTTGTAATTAAACGACGAGGACGAAAAGAACGTTCCAAAGCGCTGCTGTTTCTACGCCTAAACACTTATATTGTCTTGACATGGTCTTATTTTATTTTAAACGTATCAGCCACTTATTGACAAATCCCCCGTGGTGGGCATGTGCGATATTAAGGAAAGGATCATCATCTTGGTCTCTACGTAGCATGACAATCTACTGAACCGTTTCGACTTTCCCTCGCCTAAATTCATGTAACAAAATTTTAGATCTTTACCTCCATTTTCTGAACACATAAGCAAAGTCTGCCCGACTCTTGGCCAATCCCCGCGAGTGGGTAAGCGCCAATCTCATCAAGGACATCATCATCATCATCATCATCATCATCATCATTGATTGAACTGCGCCACGTCCGGAAACGGCGCTGTCGCGGACGTCATTCCTCTGACCGCACTCGATCACGGGTGCCGCTTACGTTGTCAACTTGCTCACGCCTCACTTCCACCGCGACTGAGAAGCTGTATGGATCCGAGACTTTCTGTTCGTGCCTTGGACTACGGACTACTGGGGCCAGCAGCCATTCGCCTTCGCCAGCGTGGACGCTGCCGCTCGGCAGCAGGTCGCTGTTCAGGAGAACGTGAACAGGAGCCACAACTGCTGCAAGGTGTGCGTCTTGCTAGAAGGCTATACAAACGTGGGGAGTAACATCGCCTCCCGTATTGACTACCATTTACATGTAGTGACGTTGTCATCGCAAACAGGAGACCTGAGTGTCGTCGTATGTGAGCTCTGGCCGATGGCTGTAGGATTTGGCAGCTTTTTGTTCTCCATCGCACCGACACGTCACTTGCCTAAGCAACTGAAGGACAGCTTCGTTGGCACCGTGGTGCAGGCGCCGGTACTGCACCCGCCTGCTCAAGAAGGAACACTTAAGATACTCAAGGAGGATGGTTAACATACTTTGTCGCGCACAAGCATAACCAGTGCACTTAGCGAAACGTTAGTTTTGTTCGCTGCCGGAGTGGTTTGACTTATCAGAGCGACTCTCTTTGAAGGCGGCACTGCACACCTGCGATGCCACTTGAGTTTGGAACTGCAGCACATTCGCGGGCCTTGGCAACGCACTAGATGCGGGTTACGCGCCATTCAAGCTCTGCTGGTTCTGGCGGCGCACAAGCCTTCACAAAACGCTGTACATATCTTTATGGAATATACGTTTGTGTTTGGGACTGTATGTTCTGCTTGTTTGTATATGTGATCACTGTGTACATCGTAATTATCATCCTGCACCTGGAGAAGCATGCCAAATGATAGGCCAGACTATCATCTCCTCCCTGTGGTTAATATTTGTACATCTCCCTTTCTCTAATAATTCGTACAAATTCAAGTAAATATTTGCTTAATAACTAAGCAAGCAAGGCGTCACTCACCCACCCGAAACATGCAGATCACATTCGATGAGATCCGTTTACATTTGCAGCAAAGACGCTCGTGTCCTCAGAATTCGGTGCACGTTAAAGAACTTCGGGCGATGAAAATTAATCCGAACTCACCCACTGCGGTGTGCTTCATTATAACAACGCCGTATAAGCATGTGAAACCCAAGAGTTTTTAATGGCGAATTTTATCCACAAGAAGGTTTGGAGTATAAGGTGGTGTGAACCCATGATCGCACTTGTGATGTCAACTCGCGAAAGCAAAAGAACAACGACAACCTGCAACTGATTTTGTACTGAACATTGACAACCGCGTGGCTGATGACTGACAGTGGCAGTCATGGCCGATGTTCCTTTTGCAGCACACACACTACCAACGTAAACAGCATATTCACAAATGAATGACCGAGTGCTTGGATGTTTTTATTGGACACTTGGACGTGCTTGCCTGACAGCTGAATGTATTTTCAATTCTTAAATTTCTGTAGCGATTTGGTTTTCTATAATCCTTGCACTCACGTAATATAAATAAAGGCAGTCGTGCCCGAGCGGTGAAGGTGATGGACTAGAAATTCATTTGGGTCTCCCGCCGACGTTCAAATCCGGTTGACTGCGTGATTTTTATCTTCCACCCTGCGTTCTATCTTGAGCAGTTTTGAAGGGGATTCGGGTCTTGTCCATTTAGTTGTACTTTTCACCTTAAATATCACTCATGAAATGCCGCAGTTTAGGCGAAGCATCGCTTGTGATATAAAAACAATAATCCCACGAATAAAGGTTCCTAGTTTAATAGACAATATAAACTACATGAATAATTTTCTAACTTACCAAACAGTCATGGTGGGACGCCCATGGGGATAAAGATAAGCCGACGATAGTGACGCTCCTAAACACGCCAGCGTATTCGCAGCACAAACTGCCACAACGCCGGCGTGATAAGGTGCGCCGGTAGTGGCGAGACAACGCTTCCTGCGTCCTCTGGCTTCACCCCGTCTCGGAAACCTGGACTACGCGACCTCCAACGCTAGAACAATTTCGCCTCGCCCTTAACTTTGGACTTCCCCGCTGAAATCACTTGTAACGTGTAACGCGCAGGACGCCTATTCGCTAAATAGAGAAGAAGCCCGCGCGGACTGGTCTCCTGCCCTTTTGCGCAGTGTTAGGATACTTCAGAATATGGCGCGCAGGAAGACGGCGAAGATCAAGACAGCATCCTTCTCACCTCACTTAGAACTGAGGTGAAACAGCGCGAAAAAGACGAGGACACAAGGAAACAAATACCACAGACAAGCGCTGCCCCTCACCTCACATTCGCGAACTTGCCCTCGCACCCGCAGCCATGCCCTCGCAGCATATCTCGCCGCACCCGCGCTGTGACCGCTCATTCTTGTCGCACATGGACTTTGTACAGAACATCAAGGTGGAGTTGAAATGCGACAGGAGTGTCCACATATAATTCCGATCACAACAATAAAAAGAATTGACTCTCCATTCCGACTTTGCGAAAGTGGAAATCCAGCTAAGCTGTTAGAAACCACCACCAATGCATCTGCTGAGGAGGGTATGGAATGCTTAATTGCTCAGTTCTTCCTGCGGCGCATTATTCAGCCACAGGGGCAATAGGAGTAGCGGCAGCAGGCCTCTGCAGGTCGTATTGCCATTTCTTTTCCCTTTGAAGCTCCGCGTATTCACGTTGCTTATCGGGAGTGCTAACTATCCATTGCCTACCCAAATCGGTTGTGCGACAACAATGAAATAAGTTGCAAGGCCTTTTCTTTTTGTGTATATGGAAGGATAGTGACGTCACACCCCACGTCGCAAGCTACCGTCGCGGCGGCAGCTTCGCAAGAGTACGCTTTAACGGGAAACGAATGCGGGGAGCGCTACGTCTTTCGCATTGTAAGTAGGAGCGCCTCATCATCAATTACGTGGTTTGGATGCTTCTTTTGTGCTTGTTCTTTTTCGAAACGAATGCTGTGTTGTATGTCGTATGCGTGATATTAAAGTTTGTATCCACTTCTCGCTTCAATCGCTGAAGGTTTCTTTAGAGCGCAGCTCTAAGGTGCCTGTTCCTGCGCTGAGTGTCGGCGTGCTGGGCGTAACTACAGCAGGGGGATGAAAGACGGCGATAGCGCATAGAGCGGGAGGACCAAAGCAGAGGACGAGGTGCAGCCGAGCCATGAAGCGGAAAGAGGTGGAGGAGGGCATGGCGAAAGCGTGAGAAGAAAATCGTAGTGCCGCACACGACGGGCTCTGCTGAGACGACCGCCACGTTATCGCGCCAGAGAAGCGCGCCGTTGACTTTTCACCGTTCACGTCATCGAGAAGGCATACGTCGAGCGCGTCCACAGATAATATATATGGAAGCAGAGCACTGCATGAGCGGAGGTCCGTCTGCGGCGACTGCTGTGACTCGCACCCACGCGTCACCCACGCGCTGCCTCGTGATCTCCCGATTAGCGTGGCAGTCTCGCCACACTTTGATCCGTTTGCAATTTGCCGCACGATACATATTGACCGCGACAGCCACGCTACCCACAGCGTTATCTTGCTAATATAATCGCTGTACCTATATAATTATAATAGAGAAGTGGTTCTTGGGGGGAAGGAGGAAAGGCTAGCACTATCTTCTGCAACCCATGCGGGAGCACGCCTCAGCACCAACAGGGTGGGGGACATGGGATTAAAAGAGAGAGAGGGGGTAGGAGGGAGAAAGGTAGAGGGTCGTTCCAGCAGCATCAGAGGGCCGTGGGTTCGACCGGAGGAGCAGGCTCGAGGTAGACCGTATAGGAGGTGGTGGGATGGCCGTTAGGCTACCCGTCTTTGTAGAAATTTCATATAGTCTCTCCGAGAGCCCCGACGAGTCGTGGTAGTCGACGACACTTAGGAAGGCTGGTAGCTGATTACGACAGGGGAAGAGAATATCTTCCTGTCGTGAACATGGGAGCCCCAGGCGGTGGAATTCCTGCAGAAGTCGGCCGCGGTGCTGCAGGTGAGCAGGGCAGGCCTAGGGAGGTGCTCCCTAGGCCTGCCCTGGGGAGGCCTAGGGATCACATTAGGGAGGGAGGTGCTCCAGAGTCTCTGGTTCACCACAGGAGGCACAGGCTGGCGAGGTGACTTTCCCAAGGCGGTGCCGGCGGGCTGCCGTCCAGTAGCAGCCCACTCGCAGTCGGAGCAGCAACGAGGCATCCCTTCTAGGGAGGCCGTGCTGTGGAAGAGGCCGTGGACGCCGGCCCAGGGATACCCGTTTGTCGGGGCGGCAGTCGATGATGTGCCGGCGCAGCCTGTGTCTCGAGAAGTCTGCGGCCGTTACAGCAGGGCTGAGGGGGACGCTTGTGTGGTGGGCACTTTTTCCAAGTGTCCGCCTCTTCATTGCCCGGGATCCCTACGTGTGCCGGTAGACAATGCAGGGATAGTGAGCATCCTGCGTCCTGAAGGCCCGTCAGTCTTGAATAGAGCAGCATAACCCCAAGGCTAGCCCTGTCAGGGTTCTGCAGGCAGAGCAGCGCCGCCTTGGAGTCGCACAAGATGGCTTCCGGGGTCGCTGGGAGCTCCTCCGCCAGTAGGTCTACAGCAAGGTGGAGTCCTGCTAGCTGTGCTGTGGTAGATAATTATAATACAAAATATTCACAAGCATACTTCATTCATGTATAGAGCTGCGCTCAAATTTCGCATTAGGGAGTATGGTAATCATCGGTGAAATTCTTTTTTTTTCTCGTGAGGACACTGTCGCCGAAAATCCCGAAAAACTAGAGGCTAATGTCTTCGGCGTAAGAAAAAAAAAATATATCAGCTGCAGCTTTTTCTCGCACCCTAGCCAAGATAGCGCATCGCACAAGATAGCGAATGCCGATAGCTCGTGGTGCGAAATGGAGGGTGTGTTGAGGAGTGTGCGGTCTTCAGTCCACGACTACCGCGGCGCCGCCTTCTCCCGCACCCGCCACACGAGCTCACTTTGGTCACGTGGGTGAGTGAGTGAGTGAAGAAACTTGTATTGCAGGTCCGGCGAGGACGCGAACTCGTCGCGCACCCGGCTAGTCCCACGTCGGGACCGGCAGGTCTAGCTCACCGGCCCGGTCGCGGGCACGCCGGACAGCCAGGATTTGCTTTTCTAGAGCGGGGCTACGCAGAAGCGAGTCCCACTCCTCCTTGATGAACTTGGGGTATGTCGACCCGCACTCCCAGAACATGTGCGCTAGAGTGGAGGTCTGCCCGCAGGAGGGGCAGGCGTCGTCGCGATACACGGCCGGGTAAGCCTCGTGGAGAACGGACAGACACAGATATGTGCTGGTCTGCAGAAGCCTAAGCGAAACGGCTTGCGCCCTATTCAACTTAGGGTGAGGGGGTGGAAAGACCCTCTAGGCATGTAGAAGAATTTAATAATCTCGTTGTGAGTAGCGGGAGCGTCCCTGTGGCCGTAAGGAGGAGTGGAGTCGGTGCTTCTTGCTGCAGAGGAAGCGCGGTCGGTGAGGTCACGCGCAGCCTCGTGAGCAGACTGAATGAGGTTCGGGGGAGCACACTCGACCGACCCTACGTGAGCGGGAAACCAGTGGATTGAATGATGCGTGAGAGAATATCGACTCGAACTGCTAAGAAGACGAACAGCTTCCTTGGCGATGCAACCTTTTTGAAAAGCCCTAACTGCCGTTTTGGAATCACTATAGATTTCGGACCCACGACCGTCTAGCAGGGCGAGGGCGATGGCGACTTCCTCGGCGACTCCGGGGTCTGAAGTGCGAATCGAGGCGCTATTGGAAATGTTGCCGCCCGAGTCGACCACAACGACGGCAAAGGTCTTCCCGTCACTGTACTCCGCAGCGTCGACGAAGCTTGCGCTAATGTCGTGTCGCTTGATCTGTTTGAGGATGGCGGCTGCTCTAGCCTTGCGTCTGCCATCGTTGTGGACGGGATGGACGTTTCGGGGCACAGGGGCCACTTCGAACTTGTCTCGTATGCACCTAGGGATCGGGGTACTGACCATCGAGAATTCCGCAGGGTGGTAACCCAGCTCTTCGAGGATGCGTTTACCTGCCGCTGTGGTGGCCAGGCGACTGAGTTGCGTGCGTTCTTGGGCTTCGGCAATCTCGTCGGCGGTGTTATGTACCCCCAGCTTCAAGAGATCGTCGGTATGGGTCCTGATGGGTAGCCCGAGAGCCCTCTTGACTATATTGCGGATAAGAACGTTGAGCTTGTCTCGCTCCGCTCTGAGCCAGTTGTGCACAGAAATCGCGTACGTGAGGTGGCAGAGTACAAAGGCATTGATCAGCCTGAGAAGATTGCTTTCCTTCATGCCTCGATGCCGGTTTGCGATTCTGCGAACGAGGCGGAAAGCGTTGTCCGTCTTTGCGATAATCTTGCGGAGAGCAGTTCCGCTTCCGCCGTTGAATTCGACAAACATGCCCAGGACCCGAATAACGTCGACCCTGGGTGTCACCCCCGCGTCACAAGTGCGAAGTCTGATGCTGCTTTCAGAGACTGGCTTTCAATCTTTGGGTCTGCCTCCCTTCTCTTTTCTGTAAAGTTGCAGCTCCGACTTGGCCGGGAAGCATCGAAGTCCAGTGGGGCGGAGATACTCCTCGATCACGTCAATCGCCTCCTGCATGGCTTCTTCGACTCTGCCCTCGCAGCCGCGGGAGCACCATATGGTGATGTCATCGGCGTAAATGGTGTGCTTGACGTCATCGACGCGCGCCAACCTCTCGGAAAGACCAATCATACAGATGTTAAACAACGTTGGGGAGATGACGGCGCCCTAAGGAGTGCCCCGACCTCCGAGGGGCACATCTTCGGAGCGGAAGTCTCCAATGCGAAGCTTGGCCTTCCTGTCAGTTGTCCTGTTCCTGTCCAGTCCTGTCCTGTTCCTGTCCGCTTGACATATTTGCGTGGTGTTTAGTTTTCAGAAATAGCAGAAACGGTACAGGACCTTGAACCTAAACTTATTAGTTTGCCCGTAACTCGCTTTTGCGTAGCCCCGCTCTAGAAAAGCAAATCCTGGCCGTCCGGCGTGCCTGCGACCGGGCCGGTGGGCTAGACCTGTCGGTCCAGACGTGGCTCTAGCCGGGTGCGCGACGAGTTCGCATCCTCGCCTTCTCACTTCACCTGTCCCACTCCCGCCCTCCCCCCAATATATATATATATATATATATATATATATATATATATATATATATATATATATAGAGAGAGAGAGAGAGAGAGAGAGAGAGAGTGGCAGAACGTTCATTCACCAATTTCGCGTTTACGAGGGTTCGACCAATACCACCTGGAAGAAGATAACGTCGAAGCACTACCTGATGTCTGCGACCCTACGTCATCGGATCGAGCCGATCCAATTAACGCACCACGCCTTGGCCGTCAGGCTTGTGAAACGTCCAATAGTGCACGCAGTAGCTTTCGTGCGTAAGATGAGCCAATTCGCTTGTTGGATCAAATTGTCTACAATTTCTCGTGCTCTCCAAAATCGCATCACTGCCCATCTGCCCATACGATTTGAAAAAGGTCCGCATTTTATTATTGGCGTTACATTACCATCGACATGCCTAAGAAGTCTTGTTTTGCTAAGAATCGGGAAAAACACGACGGAAAATGCTAGGTGCCTGCGTTCAGCTTTGCTTAGGATAATCGTCTGTACTGTAAGTGGATACGCTGTATATACAACGAGATCTCATTCCTTCTCAGCACTACAGGGCGAGTATTGTCAAATCCTTTTTAATTAGGCTTCACCCAAACGGTCTTAAACATTGTTCCTAGACTATCTAATCGCTACGAAACAATCACTTCTGGCGAAAGTATTATCGCGTATCGAGCAGACATATGTTACTTCCATTCAGGTAACATCCTTTGCACACGAACACACGTTATTAGAGTGAGAATGAAGGTTACTTGATGTAGGAGCATATTTGGACCAAATACAAAACAAATGTCTCGCAAAGGCATCAGCCGTGTTCCAGACATCGGCATTTTCATCATCACTACATGCGTCTTGGGCTCTCTTTTTTCAACAGTGAGAGCACACGTTGCTCCAGAAATGTCTTGATTTACCTCTGTTGCTGGCTTCAGCACGTTCAATATGGATGAAATTATTCTACAAGTGCAAAGGTAATGAAAGCGCCTAAATGCATGCTTCTACATATCTAGGCTTTATATGTCTCGCTTTTCTGTGTGCGCGGTCTTTCAAATTTATTGTCGTTTATAGTAGTTTACAAAACCAGTGAAGAATTTTGAGCCGTTTTGCCGGTACGAATATGCGCAGGCCAACTTTCATGACCTTCGTAAACCAATTAGACCAACATTAGTTGTCACATCTACGAACGACCAGTGCTAGTTTGGAAGGTAGTGGTACAAGCCGAGGGAAAGTTCCCTCTCCGCTTTGTGTTATCGGAACGGATAATGCGTTTGTGAGCTACCAGAGTTAATGCAAAACTTAAGCAGGGGTGAAACTTGTGATAATAATAATAATAATAATAATAATAATAATAATAATAATAATAATAATAATAATAATAATAATAATAACAACAGTAATAATAATAATAATAATAATTATAATAATAATAATAACATGGGTAATCATGTTCTCGTGCTTCTACTTCATCTTCGCAACCATTACCTCGTCAGAAGTTGCCGTCCGCAAGTCCCTCTTAGGTATGAGCGATTCGAACATATTTCTGTGTATGCATGAGAGTATGTGTTCGTATTTTGCGGGTATCCCCCAAGCAATCCCTAAAGAAGGAAGGCTGAATCGTGGCCCCTTTAGAAGGACTACGTCTCGAGCACAGCGGCATGCAATTCCAGAGAGCCCTGTGCTTCCGTGGATGCGATTACATTGCAGGATATCACAGCTGAGAAGCCGAACATAACCACTTGTCTGCTCTGGCCACCATGTAACAAAGCAGCCTTGTCGAGATCACGTCGTAGCTTTTGAACGGTATAGCTATGAAAAAAAAAAAAAAAGCAGAATGACAGTGAGAAATGGAGTGCCATGGCTCATTCAATTTCACCTATTACCATCGCCCACAAATACCACGCTCAAGGAATCAACATAGCAACATATTTCGATCGCAAAAAACTGTATTTTAAATACATGTGACAATACTAATTTCGCACAAATACACTGAAAAATATGTAAAAAGTTACGAAAAAGAAGTGCACCCGCTCCCGGCAAGCGGCGCCACAGTTTCGCTCCACTATCGTCGCGGGATAGCGACACGGCGACTAGCTCGCAGCGGTTGCCGAGGACGTCCTCGCCAAACCCTGCGCAAGATCGCCATCCGGTGAACGCAGTGCAGCCGGCAGTGAGCTGCCATACGTCTGGTGTGGCCACCGTGCCAGCGATTCGAGAGCACTTTGAAGTCGCTGGTCACGTGGTCAGGAGAGAACGCATGGTCAGCGACTCAGCTTGGATAAGAGCAGCTGAGGAGGCTGTAAGGCCGCCTGCAGAGCTTGGGGCTGTTGTGCCGCTGCAGCTGCGACGAGGTGCAGCCGAGCAGACGGCAGCCACTCGTGGGGCGATGCAGGAGACGACGGGCGACTCCTGTCGTGATTGTCGGAATGTCGTCTACTCCGTTCGGGCTGAACCTGATGGAAGAAGGAAAACGATGCCAATTGTTTGTGACTCATCCACGAGGAGAGTCAATGTCCTCTTACCAAACGAAAAATTAAAAAAATTGTTACAGCAAGTGAACGTATACTCTATCCAGGAAAAGAACATTTTGATGGTTTGAGCTCGTGTGAAGCTGCTAATGATGTGTTCTGCGCAATTAACCGAATATACTTCGAAGTAGCTATGATAATTTCAATCTCTTCAGAACATTTCTCTTTTACACATCTAGGAAAGAATGTTTGTCTATATGAAGGTCTGCCAAAGGAATAAATATGTGCTGAAGAATCTTTAGAGAGCGTGCCTGTAGAAGAAGAGACAGGGCTTGTAATGCACAACAGCAGCGCACGAAAACATGGGTTAGGTCGTATACTATTCGAATTACTTCAACCACTCCCTCACCAAACCGTAAACGGTGAAATAAAACAGTATGTCTAATGCTTTCTGCGATATGTATAGCGTATTTGCAATGGAAGAAAAATAGGCGCTGTAGAGCTTTTCGGACATGGAAACTGAGTTGTCGGAAGCACGCAAGGTGGAGGAAGGCTCATGAAACAGAAAATTGTCATCGACTTGAAATTTCGAATTTTTTCAGAATTAAAATAAATGGATAGCTAAATAAAATTTCGCTTTCTGAAATCTAGTTTTCACTGTTCCTTTTAAGTTCACCTGTAGTATGACGCTTTAAAGGGGACCCTTTAGCATTTTTCTGAAACAAAACGTCTCAGCTTATGAAAAATTCGTCCTGGTCCGGAAAGATCGACCTCGTGAGCAACGCCTTTCATTGGCGGTCTTTCTACCGTCTGATTTAAAGAGTAAGTTAGCAGTTCGAAGCAGGAAGGTGAATTATTCGAGATCTATAAGCGCGTTGACAGAGAACATCGGAAATCAGTTCTCCTTACGCGCGCAAGGTGGAGGAAGGTTCAGGAAAAGGAACATTGTCATCCACCCGATACCACGTGTTTCGATTTGTCGATTGATTTGTCTTCAGGCTGCGTGTACTTAAGCTGGACCCCTCGTTATCTCAGATGGTGGAAAGACCACACCGGAAAGGCGTTGGTACTGGTTTTGATCCGCGAACCTGGACGAATTTTTCTTAATTGCGAAGCTTTCTTTTATAGGCAGCTCATCTGGACACGTAACAGCTCGCGCCCCAAACGGCCACTGGGCGAAGCTTGCGCGTTTTCTTTAGAACGAGCGGGTTTTTCATGAATACCTGAAGGTACATGGCGAATATTGCAAAAGGCAGGTGACAGAGACGTTCTATAAAACAAGCCACACGAGAGAAATGCAGGGATTAGGCTGTGTGAAGCTGGAATTTCGTTCCCACAGGCGTTAAAGATCCAGCTTTGGAAGCCTATCGAAATAACGAAACACTTGGCTCGATTTTTGAGGCAAAAGAGTCACTAATAAAACTAGGGCACCTGTCGATATAGTGGGTAAATCATCATCATCATCACCACCATAACCATCAGCAGCAGCAGCATCATCAGCCTTTTTATGTGCACTGCAGGGCGATGCCTCTCCCTGCGATCTCCAATTACCCCTGTCCTGCGCCAAGCGATTCCAATTAGCACCCGCGAATTTCCTAATTTCATCGCTCGACCTAGTCTTCTGTCGTCCTCGACTGCGTTTGTCTTTTCTTAGTACCTATTCTGAAACCCTAATGGTACAACGGTTATCTAAACTTCGCATTACATGACCTGCCCAGCTCCATTCCTTACTCTTGATGTCAATTAGAAAATCGTAAATACCCGTTTGCTCTCCGATCCAAACGGCTCTCTTTGTCTCTTGACATTATGCCTAGCAATCTTCGGTCCATCGCTCTTTGCGCGGTCCTCAACTTGTCCTCAAGTTTCTTTGTCAGCTTCCGAATCTCTGCCCCATAAGTCAGCACTGGTAAAATGCACGGATTGTACACCTTCCTTGTCAATGTAGTATAAGTTCTATGTAGTCCGAAAAGATCTTTTGATTGATGCCTGGCTCAACTCTCCGCACTCACCGTAGCGCTGTTCTCTAAAGCGATTTTGGAAACACAGTCCTACAATCTCCCATGGCACCTTCTTAATCCAAACCTTATCATTGTTGCACCGTCGGAAGCAGAGGCCCAGCGGTTTAATGGCACGCTCCTATCGCTGCATGTGAAGCGGGTAGCGCTTTACTTCCACGGTATTTATTTTTTTCAGCCAGACACGACTTAGTTCTACAGTCTCCCACCAGAGCACGGAAACAAAAACTCAGACCTTAGTTTCGATTATCTTTTACTCTGTTGCTGTTGAAATATTGCTTAATATATTGCTTTGGAAATGTCGTAGCAATCTGTTGCATATTTAATAATTATTCGCGTTCATCGTAAGAGTATATTCCTTCGACAACATACCTAGGTACATACATGCGTCTTTGTGCTACGTATGTAAAAAATAAAGATAAAGAAAAGCTACTTTGCCATTTCATGCGTGCAATGCACCTAAAACGCAGAATTTGGGCCCGCCACTGAGAGCAAGCAACATACGTTGCTCGAACGCAGCTTATACAGGCCTCTATAATTGCTTCAGTGAAGTGAAATAGCAAACGGGGGCCCAATCTATTCCAATGTGTTTTTATTCCAATCTCCTGACGTCATATTTACGTAACCGTCGACGCAAGCATTGTTCGGTGACCCGTGGCGTTCAATACAGAGGTCAATGGAAAGCTCTCGTAGTTATAGGAGGTCACATTGGTTTGCTTCTGGAGCGAATAGCCTAGCCTACCATGACACATTTTTCTTGTCTAATTAGCGGGCTAGAGCAGAGGAGTACATAGAAGTGGAGAGTGTTTCAGCGGGGCCGAAGTACCGCCGTGAAAGTATAGAACCGGACGCGGTGGCAGAGCCGGCGTCGGCGATTGGTCCGCTTCGTTTTGCTTAGCTTTGGCTTTGTGGTAGAAGAACGTGGGGACATGCTATGGAAGGGTAAAAATGCCGCTTAAACGAACCCTATGGATAATAAAGGTGGTAGATCAATGTCGCGTACCCGTGAAAAAACTCATGTGGATCACAGGGTCGCCAACACAACGGAATTTCTTCGTAATTAACACGCGTAAAGGCAAACTAATGAGTGCACTAGAAAACTCGTAATGCCAAGTTTGGACTGCAGACTTTATTTCATTCGGCCTTCACACATACAGGAGGAAATGAGTTTTATCGGCAACCCCCCTTCCGCATAATTTTAGTCACGTGCGTGGGTGCCTAAATGGCTCGAAAGCATCATCTGCCACTCAAGACATGTTATTATACACATGTAAATCCATTCTCCACTGCAGGTCCGAGCATCCAATGCCGGAACGATCGGCAGGCAGCTACATCTATTCATTTCGGAACCGGTGAGTCTCCAGCTATTCCGAAAAAATTTAATTTTATTACGTCACTTTGCAGTGGCGAATTTGTGTGGTTTTGTGACATTTCGGGACCAGCAGACGAAGTGGGCAAAGTCCAAACACATTTGACTAATAGCGGACGGCTGATGGTGAAAAAGGCGCAGAATGGGAAATGGGTATTTTTCTTTTGTTCGGTCTAATCAATCATAATACGTCATATGGGTTGAAGAGTCTTCCTGACATATCACGTGACAGAGAAACGAAGTAGGGGAGGCGCGAAAAAATTTTGAGCAATTGTGGAGGCCTGATTGCAGAAATGGAATAGAATGATTTGGAATATTTTCGCGATATTGCGCCCCCTGATCTTTGGGTAGGCCAGGACCAACTGAAGCGAAGACAAGCAAAATGTAAGAACTAACAAATTTGTGCTAGGCATTCCTTTCACAAAAAGGTTCATCCGACTTCACTGCCTGTTAGACGAACGATACATTATTTTACCTTAACGACTTACTAATTTGCCATTTCATTTGAAGAACAACCGCATCAGAACTTCGGACTGTAAAAATAGCCTAGTTTAAAAAAGCGCGCTTAAGACCATTGTTCGTTCAAAATAGTATATCTGAAATACAATTAGGCCTGTTTGTATCAAGAAAACGAAGCCTTTTCCACACCGAAACCGACAAGAACGCCTCTCACTCGCTGAAATGTCGCAGACCTCAGATCACTGAGAACGCACTCGCTTGACTCTTTGGCAAAATCTCAGAGTTTAGGCATCACCCGGGCACAATTGAAATATCGCAGGCCGTGGTTTGAAATAGGCGGCTACTTGTGGGATCTAATACATAAAAAAAAAAGAAACGTGGAATTTACCAGCCAATCTTTGCCAACACTGCTATGATAGCCTGGTGCTACCCATTTAGAATCAAAGTAACCAAGTTGAAACTTCTTTGCGGCCGGGCTTTAAACGGGACATACAGTGTCATTTCGTTTTGAAGTTTCGAAGCGACCTCGACGCTTCGGGGGGCACAGAGTATGAGTCAGGGCTCACTTTTCCATCGGCATCCAGATGTATACATCTGCACGAGGGACTGGTCACTCAGCTGTGTTTCTGGATTTTTCTCAAGACTAATGACGGGGCAAATCAGATGCGCAATATATGCCTCCTATAAGAGAACCTAATGACTCTGTGTCGCGTTCTCCTGCGTGGCGCGTTTTCTTCCACTTTCTACTGTCTTCTGTGCACCCACATTATACGCTGTGCATGTGGCTGTTGACATCGGGAACCCGATGTCAGCCAAGGCAGGCTGAGGCAGGCTGAGGCGCCTAGGCTGAGAAACACGTTTGCGGTTCTTTCATCGCTTCGTTCTACAGTCGGGTGGCTAACAACTTTGCCTTTCTTTCGCTCCTTTGAGGACACAGTGAAAGTGACTCGTAGCCTCCACAAGGCGATACTATCTTTGTAAGACCATCCTTGACCACCACATGGTCTAGCGACTGGTCTCACGGAAGACTACAGATTTCGAGGCAAAAGGGGCAACAGCGACTTTGGCCTCTCGCGTATTATATCCACGGCGGACCGACAACGCGCTGCAACACTTTCTCCATCGCTTCATTCTTAAGTTGGCCTGCTTGTTTCTTTCTTTTCCAAATATTTAGATAACAGTTGTATGCTTAGGATATTTCTAAAATTAAAATATTTTATGGGGGTTTACGTGCCAGAACAACGACCTGATTATGAGGCACGCCCTAGTGGAGCACTCCGGAAGTTTGGACCGCGAGGGTTTCTTTAATGTGCACCTAAATCTAAGTACACGGGTGTTTTCCCATTTCGCCCCCGTCGAAATTCGTCCGCCGTGGCAGGGATTCGATCCTGCTTCCTCATGCTTAGCAGCTCATCAGCGTAGCCACTAAGCAATTACGGCGAGTGTGTCGTACTTCTATTTCTCATCCTGTACGTTATAGATATATCAAGCCTTTTATCTATAACACGTATTTTCGTACGAACTTTCGCGCATCTACTACTCCTGTTATATTGTGCCTTTGTCAGGGTAGGTGTATATGGGTCAGGTGTCCATAGAGAGGCCACACAAGAATTCTCGAAAAGTTAGCAATGGTGCTGCCCGCTTTATGACTGAATACATGCAGCCTTTACAAATATAACGTCTATATATCGTTTAAGTTGTAGACTTGGTGCAGCTTTTTTTTCTTGTATCTTTTTTTTCTAAGATATCAAGTTTGATGCGATTGAAAGAAAAGGCTGCTTATGCGAACGAGAAATTTGCTCTTCACATTCCGTATATTTATACATTATCTTTCTGTCTCCAAACAGCTTTGACTGTAAGGCCAAATTGCCCAGAACAGGGTACTAACGAACAAGCTACATGCCCCTCTACAAGCTCCGACATCGGTATTTGACGAAACTGCTACAATCCTTTCGAGAACGTATATTTAACGTTGAAAGATTACGCTACATGATTACCTCGAACAGGCCTAGGCAGTAGTTCATCGTGACACCTTGACTTACACGGGCATATATGTGACCTACAATCACGGTGACTCTTACGAGATAAGATGGCGTAAACGG
Organism: Dermacentor andersoni; assembly: GCF_023375885.2. NCBI lineage: Eukaryota > Metazoa > Arthropoda > Arachnida > Ixodida > Ixodidae > Dermacentor > Dermacentor andersoni. The sequence continues at coordinate 318,964,970 of NC_092814.1, read as the reverse complement.
AATACTAATAAAAGAGGCCGCACATTGACTGCGGTGTTTTAGCTGGACTGGTGTTTGGCCTACCTCGCGTGTAGCCTCCAAATGCAGCTGCTCGGTCCAGCCACGCCGTACGTGTCGCCGTTGCTCTCAGCCTTGAAGGCGTTCAGCATCGTCGACGCGCACGGCAGCGTGTCACGTGGGTGGATGCGTAGCCTGCAGCCGAAGACGTCGAGGCTGTTCTCGGCAGAAGGCACGTGGTCGCACTCGAGGAACTGGCCACTCGTGGTCGCGGCTGCTTCCGCTCCACGCGTGGTCGCATCTCGCGCACTGCGTTGACAATACATGACAACAATGAACACAGTTGTTGACCTGCACGTTCGTCAAGCAAGTCTTCGAGGAACGCTGTAGCTCGTCTCACGAAATGTGTCCTGCTTTATTCTAAGTAACCAGCGCCTTCCGAATCGAAACACTAACGATATGATCACCCATCCGGGAAACAAGAAACATCGTGCTGAATACACATAGTAATGTTAGTTATGGAAATCCAACTGCCATGTATTAAGTTACGCCATAATTTATTATAACTCATCCTATAGCCATACCGAAAAGGTTTTATGGATTGCGAAAACGTTATTCTGTGAGTTCCAGCAATTGTTATTTTCCCTTGTGTTTAAAACTTGTTTTTAAGGCACGACCGAAAAGTGCTCAAGGAGCGGTACTCAAGGTTAGCGTTTTTCTATTCCACTTTATTTATTCAGGCACGCCTTCATTCCAACCAAAAGGAAAACAAACAATAAAGAAGTCAAGTACTTTTGTTGTGTTCAATTTTGGCATTCTCTTCATAAACGGGCAAAAACCTGAACTTCATACTTGGATTCCCCGCTTTTCTCTATGTGACTTGGTGTGGTGTCGGGAAAGGCGCCCTTCGGGATAAAAAAAGTGTCTCAATGCGTGTTTCTTAATTATTAATTTGCCCTTTTGATTCTTACGCAATTTGTACGGTAGCAGACAGCGGCATTGTATATAAACAGGAGCTCCAATTTAGCACGTACCCAAAAATGTTGTTGCATATGTTGCTCTCGTGGCTATTATTATTATTATTATTATTATTATTATTATTATTATTATTATTATTATTATTATTATTATTATTATTATTATTATTTTTATTATTATTATTATTATATGCAACCGTGCTAATTTCTTGGCCCATAGAAAGGAACCCTTCCTGAAGCAATACTATCTGACGAAGCGATGTCTAGCTGTGAGGAGAGCTGAAATCAGCTGGGAAGTAAAACTACAACGGAACGAATGAATAAATAAAAATGATAGGCGCAATATTCACGCGTAGATGATACAAACCTCCCAATTTGCGGACGGGTTCTCATTGGCACATATCGTGTTCTCTCCTTCTCCAGGCTTTTTGTAAAAGAATAGCAATAATTGGCCTTTCGGCGGGTTTTATCTTCCTTCTGCCAGACTAGTGCCGATACAAGACATTGCCGAATTCGCACGAGTCTATTCGATGCGCTGAATCGTAACTCCTTGCTTGGTCTTGGGACGTGAGAATTAAGCGATGAATTTGGCTGTATTCACGGCATATGACGGAATACAACCGACTGAGTGTGCCCACCGGTTCATTTGAAGCGTAAACGAGTTTCAAAACTATTTGAAATGCGTTCGTAAAAATGTTTAGCACAAGATTTACGATTTCCTGACTGCAGCAAAAAGATTTCTCCCTTTTTGTGTACGCTGTTCCTGTTAGCACGGGTACCTGAAACGGATAAATGTGCCCTGTAGATTTATAGCTTAAGTTGTTCCAGTACTTACAATTATTTCGCATTAGTCCAGCTCACAAATTAGCGGTGTTTTAGAGAGCGGTTTATAAAAGATAATCTTTATCCGCTTTATGTTTATCAGCGTTTACGTAACTTTAACGAACTGCGATATCGTTTTTGATTCTTTTTTCTGTGGGGGAAGGGGGGGGCGGCAGTTAGAGTTGTAATTGATTTTCCTGAATTTAACGTTGACTACTTAATTAATGAATCCTCCTCAGAGAGTCCGGAGATTGTAACGTTTTTCATTAAAATGCAACAAAAATCAAGTTCCCCATATATTGAATGCAAAGCAACAAATACTCTCAGTTCCAATGAATTTCGATAGCATCTCTTCTAGTTAAACTTAGTCTTACGGAATGGAGGATTTGAGCAGGGACAATAGCGTAGACACCCCGAATTATATAAAGCAAGGTAACATGAAGCAGCCACGCATCGTCGTGAAGTTTGCGAGGCATATGACGTTTTGCCAGCGGCAATGCGTCGAGGATAAAATGAAATTCTGCGGTTTTACGTGCCATAATTCCGATCTGATTATTAGGCACGCAGCAGTGCAACAAACTACAGATGTACAGATTAATTCTACAGTCTATGGAATAATTTCAACCACCTGGAAATCTTTGCCGAGTGCCCAATACACGGTAGATGGGCGTTCTTGCATTTCGCCCCCATTCAAGTTCACCCACCGCGTCCGGGATTTGATTCCATTATCTCGTGCTTAGAAGCACAATGCCAAAGCCGCTAAGCAACCACGGCTGGCCCAAACGCAGAGGTTAATAAGCAATACACGTGTCAAAGGCACAACGTTCGTGGAAGTTGCATACTCTTCCTCGGAAATTGATAACGATCAACGCATAGTTGCAGATGCTGAATAACCGCACATAGTTCTTCCGGCTAATCATGCTAGAGAGTAACTTAAAGTGGCATATAATGAATTTGATTAACAATCATCAGGGCATTTAAACATTGCGCTTCACTGGAAGATAAACGCAAGTGTACAATGTGTACGGCTGCTGACGCATTTCGTTTCTTTAAATATCGTAAATGTTCTAATATTAGGCGCACTGTTATGAAAGGGAATTCGTTCCAACCATACAAGAACCGTCTGTTAGCTTAACGTGTTACAACGTGTACAATCTCGCCCATCGATCGTGTTATTGCGCAATACAAGCTGAATAATGCGCTACATAGCCAATTGCTATATAAGAGGTATTACTAATTTGTGCTACTCTGTACTCCTCAACAAGTTACACGCTGTCTTTGTTTTTTTTTTTTTTTTGCGAGGTAAAACAATCTGTCAATTGGATTTTGACAACAGTATAGAAAGACAATAAAATTTGTCTGTCCACTGAGTATGTTCGCGGCGGTCCTGATATATGGTATAGAAAACACCGAATTGATCGTTACCTGTTTAATAGTAGGCACATGGTGAACCTCGAGGCTACCACCGTCTGGTGCCAGGCTCCTTGCATGGTTCCTGATGCTTGCATGGTCTTACACTCAGCGACGGTGTCCTTGACGCCCATCTCAACCGGTGGGTACCACTCGGCCCTCGGGAACAGCCTCCGGGGTTGTCCTGTGAGGCTGCCGCAAGTGCGTTCGTCGACCTTGTACCACGGCTTGAGCAGAAGGTCCCGATTGTCTGGGAGGACGTCCTGGATGGCCAAGTTGCCGAACGCGTAGGACACGTCATCCTTGGCCGCATCTGGAAGTGCGGCGAGTGCAAACGAGGAAGGCGTCTTGCGGGATGGCGTCTCTTCCGAGATGGTTGACAGGCAGCCTTGGAGGAGACGGTGGATTTCCATGCCGCCAGGTGCACCGATCCCCATGACTGGTAGCAGGACGATGCGGTTCCTTTCTGCGATCGTTCTAAGTGCGTCCGCCACGATGAGCTGCGTGTTCGAAAGCACGAGAGAAATTCTCCTTTGTCGCGTGGGGCTCGCGTTCAAGCGCGCGAGGGCGTGGATTCCGTGTCGTTCTTCTTTTTCCTCTCTTCCATTTCTAAACCTAGTTTAGCGAGTCATGGCGCTTTGCTAATAGGCTCTATTTTGGCCCACTCGGGAGCTCTAGCGGTGAGTGAAATTAGCTGTAGGGGGGAATGGCGCGTTTGCTGGCTATTCGGATTTCCGTACTGAAAGACATGTAAAACTCTGAAATACATTTATGAGAGAACCGCTGTACAGATATGGGCAAAAGTTGTTGTATTTAATAGATAAAGTTCGGGAAGCACAAACTCAAATTATGGCTGCCTATATTTCTAAAAATTATTGATAAGAACGCGTGTGTCCAAAAATATACACACGCAAATTTTACACATTTATACTTCTCCAGCAAGAACAGACAACGCACTTCTATCAAGTGCATTTCTTAGAGCACATAAAGCGGGCAAACGTGATATATGAAAACAGAGTCTACGTGAAATTATTACAATGTTTACAAGTGTCTTGCGAAATTCATAATAACATATAGTGGTATCGTTCAGAAAGGTTTGTCATATGTCACGTTTATCTGCTCTATGCGTGTTATTAGGTGTAGTTTAGTTATTAGTAATAATGTTATTCAATACTGAATTACATAGTTGTAAACATGGCGGTTAGCTTTCTTCTATTTTGAAAACATAGAACATTATTATTTATCTATTAATTTATTTCTTCATACTGTCAACCCTCTGCTGAGGGTTCTTATAGTGAGGGTTTTAATACAGGCAGACCATATATACCGGTGTATCAAGCGGCAGTAGAATAACAAAAATACATGCTTCACAATTTTTTGAAATTGACAAACATCATTGGCTTTAGCCACAAAGCTTAGTATCGCGTCCCAAAGTTCAATCACGGTAGGGAAAAAAGGGAAGCTGGCGTAGTATGGGCGTAAAACATATTGGTGATTAACACAACTGCTTCGTCTTCCTGGAAGTTGCACATACTCATCTTTGTTGATTTGAAATGTCCATGTAGTATACTAAAAACACTTTGAGAAGATTTTTTTTTGTCTTCATACTTCTAGTATTTGCAGTTCACAAGACTGCAACATCAGTGTGACGGATTCTAAACGGCGTAACTTTGAGCATATAAAGCGCGCGGCACGACGTTGAACTTTTTCTAACCTTGTAGTCATTTCTTTCTGATGAGGGCTCCAGATGACTGAGGCATATTCAAGTAAAGGTTATAAGAACATTTTGAGAACACTGGCGGAGTAAGTAAGAAATCTATTTTCTGCAATTGATATTGCCTTTTTCTTTGAAATGCAACAAACCGCATCGAAATTACTGTTGTGGTTGCCGAGTAAAAAGAAATCTGGTAGTCTCGTACGAGGCTAAGCATCGATATCGATAGCAAATTATTAGGCTGCTATACGGAGGGAAGATAGTAAGTACTTTTATAGGCCGTAAACTTGTAAACATTCGCGTATAAACTAAATTAACAAGGATGGTTTTATGCACGCACAGGTAAACATGAACACATCTCACTAGATGACCGCGGACACTCGCTGTCAGAATGTTGGCGTCACGAATAGCGGCATATGCAGCGAGCGAGTGCTGTCTCTCACTTCAACGCGTACTAAGCAGGGCAAGCACCGCGCACACGAAACTATCGGCCAACGGCACACCTACGACTATGAACCGACCGCCTGTCGCCTTCACGATAAGGCCGGCGCGACCGCGCTAAGCCGGCCCATACGCAGGCGCCGCCAGAGGAGAACATGCCTTCTCCTATATTCGCCTCTCTCCCGGTGCCTAGCGCACGATGGAAGATGGCGCGCTTGCTCCCCGCCTTCCACCCTTGAACGAGCTAGATCCAGCCACCATCTTTGGCTAATCCTCGCACGCTCTCACTCGCACCTATAGCATGCAGCTCGCGGCCACGCTGTTATCGCACCTTGATTTTATACGGAATATCATGGCGACGGTGACGGCGGCCCGTAGAAAACGGGAGTAACGGGGCCGTTAGTCCTCAAAAGGGCGCTTTCGTCCCTCAAAGGACTAACTGCATGAATGTGCGTGCCGTATGCAAATTTCGGAGAGTAAGTTTTTAGTCCCTGGTCGGAAAGAGAGCAACGGGAGGACGAACGACAACAGTTACTCCCCATGCACTTCGCTGTTTTCGTCCGTGTTACGGCGCGATGCGGCGAAAACGGTATTGTCTATAAATCATGAATAGTTCGAAGTTCGTGCACTGTCTGTTGAACTACATGCATAGCAGCACCTTGCCTCTTCGTGAGAAAATTGCGTGAAACTTAAAAGCTGCAATGTGAAGATCCATGTCGTTCGTGCCCACACCATAAGCGAGCGATACACATTAAACGCGGAAGTCATTGATAGACAGCTAGATTTTCTTGGTCAATAGTACCTAAGTTCATTCCGTTCCAAGGATGTTGCGAACTCAAGCGATGTATAGCTCATACGGGACACGCTAAGCGACAGAGATATTGACCTTCTCTGTCGTTTTGGGTGCGCCGTTTGAGCTCGCTACACGTATACATCGCGTAATGCATCAGTTTAGATCACCCTAGGAATACTCGGGCTGATTTCTTTCCGCGGTCGCTTATGGTTGCAAGTACACTCAGCGTTAGACTCTCACTGCATAGCATGCACAAAATGACAAATCGCTTTTATGTTGCCGCACTTGCGTTCAGATGCTAAACTTCGTCTAAATAACCATTCATGTCAACCGGGCATCGTGGTGAAGTTTTTTTTATTCTTTATTGAGTGGTTAGAGTGCCTGACTTGTGAGCGAGAAGGCGTGAGTTCGAGTCCTACTTTCGGGCACGTTATTCTCCCTTTTTTTTTAGCTCATTAATTTTTTATTAGGGTATAAATGGCTAATTTCATTAATTCCACCTTTGCGGAGCATCGGAAAGAATTACCGTTACTCCCTTGAGGAGCATCGGAAAAGGGCAACTGTTAGTCCTCGAAGGGGTAAGCGCATGGGGAGTAACAGTTCAGCCCATGTCAGTTAGCCCCCAAAATGACTAATGGTTGTGGCAAATCAATCAGTCCCCGAAAGGTCTAACCTCCCTACCCCTTTTCGTCCTTTTTTTTTCATAGAGTGTATAATTGCTTTCTCAATGAAACGATGAGAGCTCCGGAGCTAAAGCTTAGGCATGTCACACATACATACATACATTAGAGGTAGAGCGCGTTCGAAGGTGCGAAATCATCAGGGCAGTCAAGCAATGCAAGTTGTAAACTTGATTGCCTCTCGGACTATCTGCAGACTCGGCTAAGCGCCTGCAGCCTGCACCTTCGTAGGCGTATCAACCTCTTTCTAGTGACTTGTATTGTTGTATCGTTCTCGTATTGTTTACTTGTATCATTCCCCGTCCAGAAGGCAAGAAGTACCCACGCGGGCACTACGGACAAATCGTTGTGCAGGTGAGCACGCCGTCTGTTTATCATCAACATCATCACGATCATCATCCAAAACATTTATTGGTTCCTACTTACAGGGTCTTTTGTGGCAATCTGTCAGGGTATTTCTTGACATTCTTTACTGGGCTTAGCAGGGGCGGGACCCTTTGTCCAGGGCTCCAGCGGTTTCAGCTGCCCTGCGTGCTCGCTGCACGAGAGCGATTTAGTCCTATAGCAGCGGTCGCCGGCCAGCAGTGCCTGCCATTGCTCCCCACTTGGATTTATGATTTTGGGGACTGTTGTCATATGTTGGCATTCCCGTGAGATATGGTACATTTTGGGCTCCCGGTATTTAGCTGCGCATCTGGCGGGGTACACGTTTTTACTGAGTAGATTTAAGTTGGGCAAGGTTCCTGTGTGGAGCTGTCTCGAATCGGTGACCACCGGCCTCGTGAGTGATTTTTGAGGGGGAGGATATCATAGCCTCGTACCCCTGCAGTAGTGTGCCAACAAATCAGAGTTTTCACTTGAAACAGGAGGTCCAATTTCGAGTGCATATCCTTCGGGTACTCGGATTGTATAACGTTGAGCTACCCTACCCGCTTCATCGTTCCCCGGCATTCTTGGATGTCCCTGCACCCACAGGATATTGTGTTGGATCAGCTGTGGCTGTGTTGTATGGAGTGTTACGCCGCCTCTAAACTCGAGGAGTACACGGAGTGCGCGGTGGCCTATTCTGCTGTTCAGGAAATGTCGGCAGGCGTCTTGTGAATCAGTTGGAATGGTTAGGGATTTGCCGGTTCTGACGACCTCCGCCGCAGCTAGAGCGTCGGCTCCACAGCTTGAGTCACGCTTCTTCAGCTTATTGAGCCGCTTGTACTTTCGGAAAGGCTTGGGTTGATGACCATGGCCATTCTGCATCCTGGTTCGGGATTTTGTGCGGCTGCGTCCACGTACACTACGTCATAACCTAGGACTACGACTGGCAAGTGGTGCTTACAGAACATCACCTGCCCGGAGCTTATACGTTTACTGTAATGAACCTCCTTTACAGCAACGCAAAGAGCTGCTTTTTCCTCCATGCGCAGAATGCAGTCCTCACCACTTCGCATATGCTACAACATCGTCACACAGTGCAACTCACGCTTACACGACACAAATAAACTGAACATGATCAGACCCCTTCTTCTGCGATAGGAGGAATACTGTGGTCTTTATCACATTCCTCATGTGCTCCTTAAGGTTGCTAAAAGACCCCTACGACTACCCCGTGGTGCGAATGCATGCATTTAAATGATTGGGCATTCGTACCTCTAAAGAAAGATGACACCCTACACGAACACGTCATACAAAAGTTCCGCGCTCATCAGGACAAAGGTCAAAATTACATGGAAGTTTACAATGATGCCTCTAAAACAAAAGAACACATGGGTGGGGGTGCCGTAACAGAAAATTGGGACACAAGTATTCGAGTACAACAGCATGCCTCTGTCTACACAGCCGAAGTCTACGTAATATCTTCTGTAATTGAAAAGGTCATCGCTGAAAAACACGAAAACACAGTCATATACACTAATTCGTTAAGCACACTGAAGACTCTACACGTGAAATCGGAATGTGAATCCCTGTTAGGGGATATTTCAAACATAGTGACTACAAACAAATACAGCAGATCAATTAGGTTTTGCTGAGTACCAAGCCATGCTGTGATCCAGGGTAATGGAGCAGCGGATAGATGGGCATCAGTGGCAGCATAAAAAGGCATAACAAACACAACGCTTCCATCTATAGGTAGTATCACTGAGGAACCAGCAAGAAGCTACATCTTACTAAACCCGTATTTGCGAGTTGAAGCCGTGCAGTCACCAGCAGTGGTTCTATCAGGTGATGTTGTGTCGACTTTGGATTGGACGCACACATCTTACACACAGTTTTCTCCTTCGAAAAGAAAACCCGCGGATACACATACTTATGACATGTCCCTACTTTGAAACACAGAGACGGAAACTTTTACACAACCTATATAATTTACATATACCCTTACACCCTGCCCTATTACTGGCAGAAGAGCCGCTACAGCGATTTACTAACTTGTTTGATTCTTTAGAGACAACTCTTTATTTAGAAAAATGAATAATATAAAGCTGGTTTCTCTGCTTTATTGTTGCGTTTTCTATTGTGTTGTGACTGGCAAAGCATGACCTGAGTAGTCTTACCGCCATTAAACCCCAACTAACTAATAAATAATTAACTAACTAGCTGACTAACTAACCAAATGACTGACTGACTGACTGACTGACTGACTGACTGACTGACTGGACTGGACTGGACTGGACTGGACTGGACTGACTGACTGACTGACTGACTGACTGACTGACTGACTGACTGGACTGGACTGGACTGGACTGGACTGGACTGACTGACTGACTGACTGACTGACTGACTGACTGACTGACTGACTGACTGACTGACTGACTGGACTGACTGGACTGACTGACTGGACTGACTGACTGACTGGACTGACTGACTGACTGGACTGACTGACTGACTGGACTGACTGACTGACTGGACTGACTGACTGACTGACTGGACTGACTGACTGACTGGACTGACTGACTGGACTGGCTGACTGACTGGACTGATTGACTGACTGACTGACTGACTGACTGACTGGACTGACTGACTGACTGACTGACTGGACTGACTGACTGACTGGACTGACTGACTGACTGACTGACTGGACTGACTGACTGACTGACTGACTGGACTGACTGACTGACTGGACTGACTGACTGGACTGACTGACTGACTGACTGACTGACTGACTGGACTGACTGACTGACTGACTGACTGACTGGACTGACTGACTGACTGGACTGACTGACTGACTGACTGACTGACTGACTGACTGACTGACTGACTGACTGGACTGACTGACTGACTGACTGACTGACTGACTGACTGACTGACTGACTGACTGACTGACTGACTGACTGACTGGACTGACTGACTGACTGACTGGACTGACTGGACTGACTGACTGACTGACTGACTGACTGACTGACTGACTGACTGACTGACTGGACTGACTGACTGACTGACTGAGTGAGTGACTGGACTGACTGGACTGACTGACTGGACTGACTGACTGGACTGACTGACTGGACTGACTGGACTGACTGACTGGCTGACTGGACTGACTGACTGGACTGACTGACTGGACTGACTGACTGGACTGACTGGACTGACTGGACTGACTGGACTGACTGACTGACTGGACTGACTGGAGGGCCAAACAATGGAAGACTTCATTGCGGTGAGGCTACCTTATGTCACTCTGACCCGCCGTGGTTGCTCAGTGGCTATGGGGTTGGGCTGCTGAGCACGAGGTCGCGGGATCGAATCCCGGCCACGGCGGCCGCATTTCGATGGGGGTGAAATGCGAAAACACCCGTGTTCTTAGATTTAGGCGCACGTTAAAGAACCCCAGGTAGTCTAAATTTCCGGAGTCCTCCACTACGGCGTGCCGCATAATCAGAAAGTGGTTTTGGCACGTAAAACCCTATAATTTAATTTTTTTTATGTCACTCTGAAAGCTTCCTTACTGAGGGCCCTCGGTGAAGGCTTCCTTGGTGCTTCCTCAGTATAAGGTAGCTCCAAAGCTACCTTCATGCGTCCTTACGCCGCTCCTGGCCCTGACCGAGTGCTTCACCTCACTGCTTAATACGTGACGTTTGTTTGCGCATGCGCGCTGTCGCCCACATGCAAAGAAGGGCGAGCACGGTGCGTCTTGCCAGGCATGTTCGTTTCAGTCACGCGTGCGGCATCGAAGCGTTGCTAGGCGTTGCTAGGCGTTGCACGACGCCGGCGTGGCAGCGTTGATGGAGCACATCAAGTTTTGCACTGTAATGCGTTACATTTTTTAACTTTAGTAAACAAAGCTAGAAGAAAGCGTCAACGCTTCTGAATATTAGCTCTTCAATTTAAAGATTGTGCGACGATACAACATTTTTTATAGAATAATGGTGTTCGCGTAAAGCTTTTAAGAGATAATTTCGAACCCAGGCATGCGGCAACCGCTCCTTACTTGAGGAAGGGTGAAGGGAGCTTTCAGAGTTTGATTGCTTCCTCCATCGGTACTTCGCTTTAAGGATGCCTCACGTAAGGTTAGGAAGCGCTCGAAGGATAGGAACGTTTCATTGTTTCGGACCGACCGACCGACCGACCGACCGACTAATTATTTAACTAACTAACTAACTAACTAAATAACTAACTAACTAACTAACTAACTAACTAACTAACTAACTAACTAACTAACTAACTAACTAACTAACTAACTAACTAACTAACTAACTAACTAACTAACTAACTAACTAACTTACTAACTAATAACTCGTGTTGTCTTTTCCATGGCTGTATACTTCAGGCGCCCGTAGAAAAGTGAACAGTTATGAAGCCTGCGGCTTTTTCCTTTCCTTTGCGCCTCCGTATTAACGACAAATTTTCGAAGTTGCTGTCCCTATTTTATGACCCGATATATACGTAGGTTATAGAAATGTGTCGTTTGTAGTATATTACTCAGTACAGTGTTGTAAGCTTCATGCATCAGTTTTTTTTCTCTTTTAAATTTGAAGCTATATGCGAGTGAAAGAAAATACGGAATAATGGAACCAGACATTCGCTCTTTAGTGGCTGTAGATTCATACACTGACATTCCCTTAGCAGCTTTTGCTGTAAAGCCTAAGTACGCACTTATTGGACGCTAAAACACATCCTACAACGCTCTCCGCAAGTCTGAACTTTGTTAGTGAATTTGGGGTAGCATCCCTAGCCTCTCTGCTCAAAGAATAGCACACTCCCGCTTATACGCTGCTCATCTGTATGTGTATGGAGTGCGATTAAATACGGGGACTCATTACATAATCTCTCTTTCCGCAGCCATCCCAAAAAATGAAATGTTATTGAATGAGACAATGCTGGCCTTCCATGTTTTTGCTGTAAAGGGGTTAGTCCGACCTCGCGTGCAACCTCAAAGCCACCTCCTTGGTCTGGCCACGCTGTCTGTGTCACTGTTGCCCTCAGCCTTGATGTAATTCAGCATCGTCAACGAACACTCGAGCGTGTCACGCTGGTTCATGTGCGAGTTGCAGCCCAAGACGCGGAGGCTGTACTCGGGCGAAGACCCGGCGCCTCACTCCACAAACGGATGATTCATGCTCGGGCTAGCCTCCACGCCATGTGTAATCGGCACCTATGAAGTGCGTTAACAACACATGGCAATTATAAACGCTGCCTTTGAAGCGCACATTCGTCAAGCAAGGATTCGCGGTACGCTGCAGCTGTTCAGGTGAAAGGTTCCCTGCTTTATCCTCAGAGCGCCTTCCGAGTCAAAGTACTGACGATGTCATCATCCATTCTGGAAGGTAAAACTAAAAATAGATCCTGCAGTTCTCGCTGCTGAACTGTTGTATTTAACCATGCCAATATGTTAAGAAATGACGATGTGCAGAATGCAGTAATCTTAGTTTTGCAAGTGCAACCGCCGTGTAGCAAACTATGAAAAAGCAAATACACTGAATATTAAGAGATTTTCGAAAAAGATATTTCGTGTGTGTCAAAAGTACATATGTTACGTTCTGTTACAAACTTGATGTTAAGCCGCGACCGAAAAGTGCTCAAGAGCGATTGTATGTTATGATTGTTTTCTAAAATTTTCTTCAGTCATGGACGAATTTATTCGAACCAATGAAAGAAAGTACAAAATATAAATAAAGGTATCCGAACATAATACATCTCCTGTACAATGTGATAAATATATCGAATGCCACGCGCTTTCTTCGCGCTCTTGGCACTTTCTTATACCACTGTTTCCAGAACTTCGGTTTTGTGTTAAATTTTGGAATTCTTTGTCAAAGGGGAACAGCCATAAATTCACCCTTTCATACGCCGCTGTTATGACTCGCTGCCGTGTCTGAATAGGTTGGAAACAGGTGTTGGAAAAGAAAGGTGTTGGAAAAGGTGTTGGAAAAAAATGCTCTCAATACCCTTTTGTTTCTCTTTTTCTGTTTTTCCCTTGGCAGCCGGATTCACCCGCATCTTATGCACAGGAGCAGCATTTGCGCACGCATTAGGAATCTTTCTTTTTTCCTTGTTCTATATTATTGTAATAAGTTTTCCAAAAATCTTTTGTCACCTGCGTACACACTGGAACGAAGATGCTGGAAATTGGAGGATGTATGCTGTAAATATCACTAAATGATGTCCTGGAACCATTTGTCGGTAATTAACCGTCCAACAAGCTGATATGATCTCGATAGCATGGGGCTTGTACTCAACGGCGGAGTCAATGTCTGCCCAAAACTACCGAGGCTCGTATGGATGAAGAGAAATTGTTGGCGCTATTTAAAGCCTAGGCGAAGAAACTGCTCTGTTTATGGAAAGATCGTCGTGGGCGCTCGTTGGACAGCCTCGTTGGCACCATGGTGCAGGCGTCGGTACTGCTCGTGCCTGCTCAAGGAGGAACATTTAAGATACTCAAGGAGGATGGTTAACATACTTCGTCGCGCACAAGCGTAACCAGCGCACTTAGCGAAGCGTTAGTTTCGTTCGCTGCCGGAGTGGTTTGACTGATCAGAGCGACCGTCTTTGCAGGCGGCGCTGCATACCTGCGCTGCCACTTGAGTTTGGAACTGCAGCACATTCGCGGTCCGTGGCAACGCACTAGATGCGGGTTACGCGCCATGAAAGTGCTGCTGGTCTGCTGGCGGCGCAGAAGCCTTCACAATACGCTGTACATATCTTTATTCAATATACGTTTGTGTTTGGGACTGTATGTTCTGCTTGTTTGTACATGTGATCACTGTGTACATCGTAATTATCATGCAGCACCTGTAGAATCCTGCCAGATGATAGCCCAGGCTATCATCTCCCGCATGTTGTTAAAGTTTGTACATCTCCTTTCTATCATAATCCCTATAAACTGTAGTAAACATTCGCTTAATAACTAAACAAGCAAGGTGTCACTCACCCACCGGAAACAGGGAGATCCCATTTGATGAGATGCGTTCACATTTGCCGCAAAGACGCCGGTGTCCTCAGATTTAGGTGCACGTTAAAGAACTTCGGGAGATGAAAATTAATCTCAACTCACCCGGTGCGGTGTGCTTCATAATAGCATCATAATAGCGTATAAGCATGTACATCCCAAGAATATTTGTTGCGAATTTTATCCACAAAGAATGTGTGGAGTATAAGGTGATGTCAACCCATGATCGCACTTGTCATGCATGTCAACGCTCGAAAGCAAAAGAACAACGTCATCCTGCAACTGATTTTGAACTGAAAATTAACAAAAGTAGGGCTGATGACTGCCAGTGGCAGTCATGGCCGATGTTCATTTTGCAGCGCACACACTACGAACGTAAACAGCATAATACCGAATGAATGACCGAGTGCTTGGATATGTTTATTGGACTCTTGGACGTGCTTTCCTGACAGCTGAATGTATTTTTAATTCTTAAATTTCTGTAGCGATTTCGTTTTCTATAATCTTTGCTCCCACGTAATATATATAAATAATATATATAAACGGAGTCATGCCCGAGCGGTTAAGGCGATGGACTAGAATTACATTGTGGTCTCACTGCAGAGGTTCGAACCCGCTTGACTGCGTGATTTTTATTTTGGACCCCGCGCTATATCTTCAGCAGTATTGAAGGTGAGGCGGGTATTCTCTATTTAGTTATACCTTTCACTTTAAGTATTACTCATCAAAAGCCGCAGTTTAGGTGACGCATCGCTATTGATATAAAAACAAAAATCACACCAATAAAGGTTTGTAGTTTTATAGACAATATAACCTACATGAATCATTTTCTAACTTGACAAAGAGTCATGGTGGGAAGCGCACAGAGTCAAAGACAAGCCGATAATAGTCACGCTCCTGAACACGCCAGCGTAGTCGCAGCACGCTTTGCCACAACGGCAGCGTGGTAAGGTGCGTCGGTAGTGGCCAGCGAGCGCTACCTGCGGCCTCTGGTTTCACCCCGTCTGGGAAACCTGGATTACGCGACCTCCGACGCTAGAACAATTTCGGCTCGCCCTTCACTTTGGAACTCCCCGCTGTAATGAATTGCCTCGATGGGATCGTCCTCTATCTCGCTTGGGAGCACCACGCAGACGCATGACTCCTCGCCAGCAGCACGGCATACATCGCAGGGGACACTTTCCCCCCAGACGCGCTACGGCGCAGCGATCACGTCAGAGGCGTCCCGCATCGGACGCTGCTCCTAGGAATCGCGCTGTGAGCGGAAAGAGGAGCCGCGTCGCCTAAACACGAGGGTTCGAGTTACGCACGCTGGAAGTTGCAAGGGGAGAGAGGGTTTGAGACATCCTCGCACCTGTTCCCGCACGGCCCCAATGCGCTCAAACGAGACGAAGGGGAGAAGCGGGCGAGTGGCGCGCCATCTGTCGGGGCAGCGCCGCACATTGCGAGGAGGGGGTCTTCTGTGTTTGCCGTACGATGGCTCTGAGTGTGCGCCAAGCGCCGAAGAAATGTAGTGGAAACGTACTTCGCTACTCATTTAACTGCGGCTTCTGTAATTTACATGCTCATAATTACCTATATATACCGCAGTATAACTTTCTACGGCGCGTTTCTAAGGCAACACGGCATTCACTTGAGGCGCTTTTGTCACGCTTTGAACCATCGAACTCATGGCTGAGTTGTAGCGTCTCCGACTCACACCGGCGACCCTGGTTCGATTCCCATCTTGCAAGTTGTTTTTATTTATGAATTTTCTTCCGTGATTTTTGGCTCACGACCGACACCGCAGACACCGCCTTTTCTGCGACACGAGCTCCTTAACCGTGTCGCGTTAATAGGCGCGCAGGAAGACGGCGAACATCAAGACACCATCTCTCTCACCTCACATTCGCGAACTTGCCCTCGCACCCGCAGCCATGCCCTCGCAGCATATCTCGCCGCACTGTGACCGCTCTTTCTTGTCACACTTGGCGTGCTTACAGAACATCCAGGCCGAGAAGAAATGTGACTGGATCGTCCAAATTATAATTCCTATCGCAACAATAAAAGAAATGACTCTCCATTCCGGCCCTGCGAAAGGGGAAATCCAGCAGAGCTGTTCAAAACCCCCACCACTGCAAGGCCTCAGGAGGGTATGGAATGCTTCATTGCTCGGTTCATCCTGCTGCGCATTATTCAGCCATAGGGTCAATACGAGTAGCGGCAGCAGGCTGCCGTAGGTCGTATTGCCGTTTCTTTCCGTTTGGCAGTCCGCATATTCGCGCTGCTCATCGGGAGTCCTAACTATCCATTGCCTACCCATAGCGATTGTGGGACAACAATGAGATAAGTTGCAAGGCCGGTTCTTTTATATATGAAAGGATAGCGACGTCACACACCACGTCGCAAGCTACCCTCTCTGTGGCAGCTTGCGCAAGAGAACGCTTTAAGGGAAACGAATGCGGGGAGCGCTACGTGTTTCGCATTGTTGGTAGGAGCGCCTTATCATCAATACGTTGTTTATCATCAATGTTGTGTTGTATATCGTATGCGGGATATTAAAGCTTGTACGCGCTTCTAGCTTCAATCGCTGAAGGTTTCTTTAGAGCGCAGCTCTAAGGTGCCTGTTCCTGCGTTGAGCGTCGGCGTGCTCGGAGTAGCCGCAGCAGGGGGATGAAAGATGGCGATAGCGCATAGAGCGCGAGGAGGAACGCGGATGAGGAGGTGCAGCCGAACCATAAAGCGGAAAGAGGTGGAGGAGGGTATGGTGAAATCATGAGAAGAAAATCGTAGTGCCGCACACGACCGGCTCTGCTGAGACGACCGCAACGCTATCACGCCAGAGGAGCGCGCCGTTGACTGTTCACCTATGACGTCATCGAGAAGGCATACGGCGAACGCGTCCACAGATACCATATATGGAAGCAAAGCGCTGCATGAGTGGAGGTCCGTCAGCGGTGACTGCTGTGTCTCGCGCCCACGCGTTACCCACGCGCTGCCTCTCGTGATCTCCCGATAAGCGTGGCAGTCTCGCCACACTACGCTCCATTTGTAATGTGCCGCTTGAGACAGATGGTCCACGGCAGCCACACTACCCACAGCATTATCTTGCTAACATTATCGCTGTACCTTTATAACTATAATACAAAATATTCACAAGCATACTACTTTCATGCATAGAGCTGCGCTCAAATTTCGCATTAGGGAGTATTGTAATCATCGGCGAAATTCTTTTTTTCCCGTGGGGACACTGTCGCGAAAAATCCCGAAGAACTAGAGGCTAATATCTTCGGCGTAAGAAAAAAATGTATATATCAGCTACCGCTTTTTTTCGCACCCTACCCAAGATAGCGCATCTCCTTGGAGTTGCTCCAAGGAGATGGAGCAACTCCAAGGAAGCCGGGAATAAATTTGGCCTGAGGGGCGATACTCCTGTAGACTAGTGTTTTATTGGGGGAATATTCGTGTTCTGCGTGTTCTAGCTATAGTATGTACGCGCTAGTTACCGTGACAAGATTCGTGCTCGCTGTTCCATACAGTGATTATATCAGATTTCGTTGGTAATGCGTGCTGGAAAATTCCTTTGACCTCGATAGAAATGCGGCTACGGGAATAATTTCTGCCGGTAGATTCAAAGAGGCAGATTCTAAATATCGTAACTGGGTAAAATTGTTGTAATCTGTCTCTTTGAATCTGCGCATTTATATTCATGAGAAATAAATCAAGGAAATATGGTAGGGACAGCATAATATATCAACACAATTACAAGAAAATCTTCCACTTTCGCAGAAGTAATAATCGGAGATGGATTGGAAAACGTTTCAATTGCTGTAGCCCAACACCGATGTTAAATGCAGGAGCACAACACAAGATCAACGCAAGATTGCGAAGCTTTCGTCACAAGTCGGTTTCGTTGAATGGGAAACCATTGGGAAAATCAAAGTTACCGAAGGACTACAGTTCATTACTAAAGTAGTGTAATGCTGTCGCTATAAGACCTGGTCTCCGAAAGTAAAAAAAAAAAGGAAATCCTTCCCATGTGCATGCTATCGTATATAAGCATCTGAGGCATACAGAAGGCGAACATGCATCAGCGAGCTGTCTCGCCTCTCGGAGTTGCAGGGGTTTGTTTGCTGGTTTTTTAGTCATGATTTCATAGCGACACGTTGATCATAGGACCGCGTGTCGGCTCTCAACCAGGATTTGTTGCTGCACCACGCTGTCGGCTTTCGCTGCCGCTGCCGCAAAACTTCAAACGTACTTCCAACGTGAGGTCTATATACGCCACCTAAGAAGCGAAATCACGGATTACTGGCCAAAAACACCGCGCAACGAAGTAGTTTTTTATTTGAGAGAGGAAAGCTACATGCTATTTCATAATCACTGATAATAACGCACCAAATAAAAAAAAAAGCTTTCAATACGACGCATGTGGCGCTGGGGACGGTTCTTTGATGGACGATGGATGGATGCGGATGGATGTTATCAGCGTCCCCCTTTAGAAAGGAGTGGTGGGTTACGCGGCCAAGCTCGTGCTATTATGTTGCATAATGTCCTACCCAAGTTAAAAAAAAAAAACTCTGTGAACGGGATCACCAGGTGACGAGAGTTCGCTGGTCATTGTTCTGCGCTTTTGGGAGACGAGAGAAAATGAAAGCTTTCCTTCATCAGCTTCCAACTCCATTTCACGCGTCGAGGCGGCTCAGACTCCGCGTGCTGAGAGCGAATAGCGACACGTCAGCGCATGACGTTGCCACAGCCGTTGACGTTTATGGCCGCAGCCAAGCGTGTTTTTTTTCTTACATGCTGTCGTGTAAGTTATGTCGTCAAACTCAAGTTGGACCACCGCCGCTTTAGTAGGAGGCGGTGAAACATTGGCTTATAATGAAGAAAACAAATGGCTTTCCTCACAGTCCCTATAGGAGTTTAATATGATTATTTTCCAATGCAGATAGAGGTCAACGTGCATATCTCCATTACTGGTTTCACGATGAAGTCTGACTCTCGTGAAAAATTTTATTGGGGTTCTTGCATCATCACTCAGCAGAAGATAATGCTTTAGTCGAGAATAGCCAGCTTTCATTTCATAAATAACCTCGCATTAAATGAAGAGCCAACGCACTTGATCTGTATGTGGACATCACCCAAAAGGGCCCTAAATGTTTTAACGTTTTAATGTTTAACTTGTTTAGCGCTAAGCTGGAAGCATGTAGTACCAAAATGTCATAGTTTTTTCCTCATTCCTGGCAATAATTTTACATCTTTGCAGTCCTACAAACTACACAGCAGTAAAAGCGGACGGCAAGGTTTTTCTACGTAGGCGTTGGATACTAATTCCAATGAAAGCAGGCAGAAGCACCTCATTCTGAAAATCAGACGAGTTACGTTCGCATCAGTAGAAATTTTGCTGACTTAAACTACGATGGTAAATAAATGCGAAAGTAAAATGTAACGGGTTTATTGCACAAAACACGTTTGCTGGGAGTGATGTAGAAATAAAAACGCATTTGACGCTTCAGTTTTAATAATGGCGAGGTCCAAGCTGCAGAATGGCAGAATGCACGAGCTGGGGGACAGAAAATGACCACAAGGTATTAATGCTGGGCATAAAAAAATCGTGCTGTGCCCCCCTTTCACTACGCCACAAATTCTCTTTGTTTTGGACACCTGAAGAAATTTGCTTGAGGTAGAAAAATATTACATACCAAAATATCCCACACGGCTTATATGACCCAATGCTCAAAGTTAGCCACGCGTTTATTTGCCGTCGATTTTCTGCTACCTGGGTTGATCCCAAGTTGTCTTATGGAAGAGATACTTGAAGTTCTTAAGTTTGTGAAAAAATCTGCAATACTGAAAATTTTCGCCTGTTGCAAAAAAGTCAATAGCTGATTCCAATGCGCGAGAAAGGCAGCACGCTTCGTTGATAAAAACAGTCAGTTCATACTACGAAAAGTGCAGTGACGAATTTGGTGATAAATAATTTATGCTGAACCCTTCGTTAAACTACTGTGAGGGAGTTGGTTTAGTTCCCTTCGATGCAGTGAAGTTGTGACATCTTACAGGACAAATAAAATGTCAAGTTCCCTTGACGTGACAAACATTCCAATTGCTTTATCACCACTCCCACCAATCCGATGACACATATTGAAGTGTATACGACTGCAATGGCGCACTTCGTTTCATGGAATGCGAATACAACAATATGAACAGCCGCGCACGCTGGTCTTGCCAGAAACGAAGCGGCTCACGCCAGCGCCCGAGAATTTACGGTCCGGGCGCAGGCATTAGATGAGCCAGACTCCGCTGTTACAGAGGCTACGTTAACTGCGCGGTATCGCCTTCCAACTTTTCACGACATCTGTAGCCGCTACCGCCTAGAGCGTTTAATGATCCCGCAGCTAATAAACAAATGATCGCGCAGGTGCGAGGTGGTGTGGCGACCGCGCCACTCACATCTTGCCCTCGCCTTCCAGCTCATCGACAGCACTCTCTACCACTCATCTACTACCACTCATCTAGCTGTAAATTTTGCTGCACAACCAAAGCCAATTTTAATCACATCACATGGGGGTACTCAACCCCCCCCCCCTTGTTCCTCCATGAATTAATAGGCAGCGAAGAGCAGGGGGAGGCTGCCTTGCGATGCTCCAGGCGCGTTATCGTGGGCCCATTGAGAAGGTTGCGAGGGACTATGATGCGTATCACCCTCCCCCTTCTATCCCTCTGCCCCTTACCTTCAAAAAAGAAAAAAAAAATAGTTTTCATCTCCCCCCTCCTACCACCGCCACGACGACGTCAATGCAGTATAAGCCGCACTTACGCGAGAGCAATTAGCCGAAGTGCAAGATATTTGTAGCTGGATTAAGAGCTCTCCTTATCGAAATGACGAGCATACCCAAAAGTGTGTGCCTGAAACTGGCGAGTTTTTGAGTTCCTTTGCATGTCATGAATTACAACTGAAAGAAATCACGGATGCATGCTCCGAGCTACGCACACGGTTAATTACGTAAAGTGAAGAAATGGTGTCGAGCTCACCTGCTGGCACAGTTTAACACAAGTTAAAAAAAATTGTGCACATCGCACGCACTGTGGGAATCAATGTAAGCGAAGGTTTCTGTGCTCGATGCTTCAATTGACGGTAATTAGCGGTAATCTTTACGCTTAAGCGTAATTTCTTCGACGTTCAGTCTAACACGAGATGGGTGACCTGTTAAACGTTACTTTGCGGTCACCAGTGCTGTTTGTCCGCGTCTTGCACAGAACATGCACGGAGAGGTGTTTGCTTGAGGCGTTGTTGTGCGCCAGTGTTCATAACCTCCGAGAAGGTTAGCATTGTCATTGCCTCACACGAAAAATAGCATCGAGGGAGAAATTTTAAATTGTATTTGAATTATGGGCTTTACTTGCCACAACCATAATCGGATTTTGAGGCACGACTCAGTGGCGAACACTGAAGTAATTCTGACCCCCTAGAGTCTTTAATGTGGCCTCAAATCTAAGTGCGCGGCCGTATTTGTGTATCACCCCCGTGGAAATGCGGCTGCCACGTTCGGGATGGAACCCGCGATCTTGCACAATGCCATAGGCTCACACTGCAGAGGCGGGCACAGAAGTGTTGATTTCACGTGCGACAGTTTCCGTAGTTTCGCCTTACGCCACAGTACTTTATTACGGCTTTGCGTTAGTATGCCGTGTATCATTTGTCCGCTTGACATGTTTGCGTGGTGTTTAGTTTTCAGAAATAGGAGAAATGGTACCGGACCTTGAACCTAAACTTATTAGTTTGCCCGTAACTGCTGTCGTGTGTAGTAGCGCTTCCGCGCCTTCTCACTTCGCCTGTCCCACTCCCGCCCTCCTCCCAATTATATATATATATATATATATATATATATATGGGTACCGCGAGCGAAGAGCGGCACAGCGTTCATTCACCAATTTCGCGATTACTTGGGTTCTACCAATACCACCTGGAAGAAGAAAACGTCGAACACTACCTGATGTCTGCGACCCTACGTCATCGAATGGAGCCGATCCAAATAACGCACCTCGCCTTGGCCGTCAGCCTTGTGAAACGTCCAATAGTGCACGCAGTAGCTTTCGTGCGTAAGATGAGCCAATTCGCTTGTTGGATCAAATTGTCTACAATTTTTCGTGCTCTCCAAAATCGCGTCACTGCCCGTCTGCCCATATGATTTGAAAAAGGTCCGCATCTTATTGTTGGCGTTACATTACCATCGACATGCCTAAGAAGTGTTGTTTTAACAAGAATCGGGAAAAACACGACGGAAAATGCTAGGTGCCTGCGTTCAGCTTTGCTTAGGATAATCGTCTGTACTGTAAGTGGATACGCTGTATATACAACGAGATCTCATTCCTTCTCAGCACTACAGGGCGAGTATTGTCAAATCCTTTTTAATTAGGCTTCACCCAAACGGTCTTAAAAATTGTTCGTAGACTATTTAATCGCTACGAAACAATGACTTCTAGCGAAAGTATTATCCCGTATCGGAGCAGACATATGTTACTTCCATTCAGGTAACATCCTTTACACGCGAACACACGGTACCAGACTGAGAATGAAGGTCACTTATGGATGTCGGAGCATATTTGGACCAAATACAGAACATAAATGTCTCGCAAAGGCATCAGCAGTGTTCGAGACATGGGCATTTTCATCATCACTACATACGTCTTGAGCTCTCTTTTTTCAACAGTGAGAGCACACGTTGTTCCAGAAATATCTTGATTTACCTCTGTTGTTGGCTTCAGCAGGTTCAATGTGGATGAATTTATTCACCAATTGCAAAGGTAATCAAAGCGCCTAAATACAAGCTTCTACATATCTAGGCTTTATATGCCTCGCTTTTCTGTGTGCGCGGTCTTTCAAATTTATTGTCGTTTATAGTACTTTACAAAACAAGTGAACAATTGTGAGCCGTTTAGTCGGTACAAATATGCGCAAGCCAACCTTGATGGCCTTCGTAAACCAATTAGACCAACATTAGTTGTCACATCTACGAACGACCAGTGCTAGTTTGGAAGATATTGGTACAAGCCGAGGGAAAAGTTTCCTTTGCGCTTTGTGTTCTTATCAGAACGGATAATGCGTTTGTGAGCTACCAGAGTTAAAGGAAAACTTAAGCAGGGGCGAAACTTGTGATAATAATAATAATAATAATAATAATAATAATAATAATAATAATAATAATAATAATAATAATAATAATAACAACACGGGTAATCATGTTCTCGTGCTTCTACTTCATCTTCGCAACCATTACCTCGTCAGAAGTTGCCGTCCGCAAGTCCCTCTTAGGTATGAGCGATTCGAACATATTTCTCTGTATGCATGAGAGTATGTGTTCGTATCTTGCGGGTATCCCCCAAGCAATCCTTAAAAAGGGAAGGCTGAATCCTGGCCCCTTTAGAAGGACTACGTTTCGAGCACAGCGGCATGCAATTCCAGAGAGCCCTGTGCTTCCGTGGATGCGATTACATTGCAGGATATGACAGCTGAGCACACGAACATAACCACTTGTCTGCTCTGGCCACCATGTAACAAAGCAGCCTTGTCGAGATCACGTCGTAGCTTTTGAACGGTATAGCCATAAAAAAAAAATCAGAACGACAGTGAGAAATAGAGTGCCATGGTTCATTCAATTTCGCCTATTACCATCGCCCACAAATACCACGCTCAAGGAATCAACATAGCAACATATTTCGATCGCAAAAAACTGTATTTTAAATACATGTGACAACACTAATTTCGCACAAATACACTGAAAGAAATGTAAAAAGTTACGAAAAAGAAGTGCACCCACTACCGGCAAGCAGCGCCACAGTTTCGTTGCACTATCGTCGCGGGATAGCGACACGGCGACTAGCTCGCAGCGGTTGCCGAGGACGTCCTCGCCAAACCCTGCGCAATGTGGCCATCCGGTGAACGCAGTGCAGCCGGCAGCGCGCTGCCATACGTCGGGTGTGGCCATCGCGCCAGCGATCCGAGTGCACTTTGAAGTCGCTGGTCACGTGGTCAGGAGAGAACGCACGGTCAGCGACTCAGCTTGGATAAGCGCAGCTGAGGAGGCTCTAAGGCCGCCTGCAGAGCTTGTGGCTGTTGTGTCGCTGCAGCTGCGACGAGGTGCAGCCGAGCAGATGGCAGCCACACGTGGGCGATGGACCCTGCTGTCGAGATTGTCGTGCTGCCGTCTGCTCCGTTCGGGCCGAACCTGATGGAAGAAGGAAAACGATGCCAATTGTTTGTGACTCAGCCACGAGGAGAGTCAATG